>NC_139031.1:87012441-87486297 GCF_964662115.1 Mustela nivalis
GAATACCTCATAGTGTTCCAAAAGAGAAAACAAGTAAGGTTGATTGTGGAAATGTAGCACTTTCTGGTTTCACCACTATAGCTTCCATTCAACACAGAAAAAGTAAAAAAATGCATTCCATGGAATAAAGGAATCTGTTATTCAACCTGATCTAGAAACACTGATATTACAAAAACCTTTCCCATAGTTCTAATCTTAAGTATTTTCAGACATTAGTTTAATTTATAAGAAGGTCTCCTTCCAGGGGTGCCTGGGTGGCTCAGTGGGTTAAAGCCTCTGCTTTTGGCTCAGGTCATGAACCCAGGGTCCTGGGAATGAGCCCCGCATCGGGCTCTCTGCTCAGCAGGGAGCCTGCTTTTCTTCCTCTCTCTCTCTGCCTGCCTCTCTGCCTACCTGTGATCTGTTTCAAATAAATTAAAAATAAATAAATAAATAAATAAATAAATAAATAAAAGAAGGTCTCCGTCCTCTGGTTCATAATGACAGCTTACCAAACTGCCCCCAAAATTCTAAAAAGGTATCAAGCTTATGAATCATGTAGAGATCCCACCTTGATGGGCTAACAACAATTTTAAAAGATAGCTAGTAAAAGTACCAAAAATACATTTTTAAGTACATTATCTTGCTGATGCTCAAAAAACATTATCAGTTTGTAGTAAGGCTCATCTAAATTTTCATCTAGTCTTGGGACTCTTCTTAAAGAAAAGCCTTAAATCAATGATACAATTTAATCCTGAAACCTACACTAAGTAGTTTTAAAAATCATTACATAAAGTCTGCATTAAAAATTACAAGTATGGGGCGCCTGGGTGGCTCAGTGGGTTAAAGCCTCTGCCTTCAGCTCAGGTCATGATCCCAGGGTCCTGGGATCAAGCCCCGCATCAGGATCTCTGCTCCGCGGGGAGCCTGCTTCCTCCTCTCTGCCTGCCTCTCTGCTTACTTGTGATCTCTCTCTCTGTCAAATAAATAAATAAATAAAATCTTAAAAAAAAAAATTACAAGTATGCCTGCGCAACTTGTGCTTCTTCTCTGTAAGACACTAGTACAATTTTAATGTTTATTGCCCAAATGCCTAATTTTTATTGCCCCAAGGTGCTGTTGAGCACCTTATATGCATAGCTACCATCCATTTATCTTCTATGGTGAAGTGTCTGTACAAATCTTTTACCTATTTTTAAATTGTATTGTTTGTGTTCTTACCAAGTTTGTAGAGTGTTCTACATATTCTGGACACTAGTCCTTTAGCAAACATATACTTTGCATGTATTTTCTTCCTGTTGATGGCTTGCCTTTTCATTCTTCTAATAGAATCACTCAACATAAGTTTTAAATTTTGATAAAATCTAATTTATCAGTTTTTCTGTGTGTGAACTGCGTTTTGAGTGATGTATCTATGAAATCATTTTCTAATTCAAAGTCACAGAAATGTTCTCTTGTATTTTCTTCTAGATATGCTCTAAATGTGTTAGGTTTAAATGTATTTTCTTCTAGATATGCTCTAAATGTGTTAGGTTTTACATTTAGAGCTATGATCCAATCAGTTAGTTTATTGTATAGGAAGTGAGGTATGATTACAAGTTCACTGTTTTACATATGGCTACCCAACTGTGCCAGTACCATCTATTGAAAAGACTACCTTTTCCCTGATAAATTTGTCAAAAATCAGTTGTTCATTTAAGTGTGGGTCTATTTCTAGACTCACTATTCAATTCCATTGATCTGTTTGTCTATCTTTTTGCCTTGTTTACTATCAGTTTTTATAGTAAGTCTTCAAATCAAGTGGGGGTAATCTTTCAATTCTGTTCTCTTTTAAAACTTTTGTCTGAGCCTGGTGATGGGTACTAAAGAGGGCATGGATTGCATGGAGCAGTGGGTTATATGCAAACAATGAATCATGAAAAACTACATAAAAAACTAATGATGTACTGTATGGTGACTAACCGAAAATTTAAAAAAAAAAAAAAGCTTTGTGTATCTAGATCCTTTGCATTTCCATATGAATTTTCAAATCACTTTGTTAGTTTCTAAATAAAAGCCTGCTGGGATTCAGATTATAACCACATTGAATTCATATAGATCATAGGGAGAATGGACATCTTAACAAACACTATTAAGTCTTCCATTTCAGAGACAAGATTTATTAATTTATGTCTTTTTTCACCATTCACAAAGTTTTCTAGTTCTCTGTATGTCTTAGGAATCTTTTGTCAAATTCAACCTAAGTATTTCACATTTTTCATGCTATTATAAATGGTATTTTTGAATTTCAATTTCCAATTGTTTGTTAATAGTAGAGCATATGGAAATAAAACTAATTTTTGTATATTAATCTTGTATCCTGACATCTTGCTAAACTCCTTATTAATTTAAATTTTTTGTAAACTTAAAACAGAGTATCACTATCAGGATGGTTAAAAGTAACAAGACTGTCTATTATAAGTATTGGCATGTGGAGGAAGTAGAATTTTCATACACTACTGGTAGGAATGTAAAATTTTACAACTACTTTGAAAAACACCTTGGCAATTTCTTAAAAAGTTAAGCATATGTCTACCATATGATCTAGCCATTCCACTCCTATGTATTTACCAAAGAGAAATGAAAGCATATGTCCACACAAAGACTTATATATGAACGCTCATAGCAGTTTGATTTGTTACAGCCAAAAACTAGAAACAACCCAAATATCCATCAATAGGTTAATGGATAAACCAACTGTGGGATATCTACTAGAATACTGCTCAGAAATAGAAAGCAATGAGTTACTGATACACAAAACAACATGGATAAATCTCAAAATTAACTGACTGGAAGAAGCCACAAAAACCAATATGAACTGTTTGATTTCATTTATATAAAATATTCTAGAGTGCCAACTAAATCTAGAGTGACAAAAAGATCAGCAAATGCCTGAGGAAGGCTTGCCAAATGCCATGAGGAAATTTTGGGGAGTGAGAGTCATGTTCATTACCTTGATACTGGTGATGTCTCATGTCAAAACTACCAACCTATACATTTTCAAGAAGTGTAGGGTTTTTTGCATGTCATTTAGACCTCAATTTAAAAAAATAAAATAAATATGAATATAGAATAATTGTCACCAGGGACCGGAATATACTTTTTATATCAGAATATAGGTCAAATACTGTAAAATTTGACATTTTATGTGCACAGCTCAGCAGCTTTTCTGTATATTGATGAGGCTGTGCAACAATCACCACTATTTAATTCCAGAATATTTTCATCACCCCAAAGAGAAATCTGTAGCTGTTAGCAGTCACTCTACATTCCCTCCAGTCCTTCAAAATATACAATTTCTAGATGACAATGTATTTCATCAGGTCTCTGCAATTCAACCCTCAAGACCTTTCAAGTTTAAGAGATTATTTTAAGTTAATTTCAAGGCCCTGTGTAAACACTTCTACTCTTCATCATTTTCTTCTTTCTAATGAGAATCAGAACTATATTGATAAAGACATGGATAATTTCAGAGATGTTCCAATCATAAAATATCATTTTGTATATATGTGTAATTGTAACAGTGATTCCCAATTATTACTTTTGTTAAAATATTAATCCCCAAAGTAGAAACTTTATCTTCCTCTTGGCTTTCCTGTTGGCTAAGACAGAACCACAGCAGTGAATGACAAAGAGATGATGTCTTTGCAAATTTTGAATGGTACATAATCTGAAAAGCTTTAAAAATTTAAGTTAACATAATCCATCTTGAGATAATTCCACCATGAACTACATTTTCCAACAACTATTCATCATTTAATATTTTAAAAACTTTGGGTAAAGCCAATGCCTCACTGGAAGGATAATTTATACTTTACATTGAACCAACTCTGAACATTATGATTGATGCTTGTGTCTGTTTTCTTTTTTTATTAAAAAAAGACATCACCATTTGCATTACAGCATATGTTTTTTCTAGAAAAAAATGATAGTCATAATCAGAATCTAGCGATTTTTTTATTATGGAACAGTGTCAGTGATGAAAAATATACATAATAAACCCTGGAATAATTTGTGCCTGTTTTTAATGATTCTATTATCCCGCAGGTTATTTTGGGAGCAAAGATATGAAATGTGATAAAGCAAAAAATAAAAGCTGATACTAGAATTTTTACACTCCTACATTTAGCACATACTGTGAAGAAAAGACTCAAGCGTTACTCACTGATTAAAAATGAACTTTTTAACAGACTCTTAACTGTACAGAACAAACTAATGATTACCAGAGGAGAGGTGGGAAGGGGAATGGGTTAAACAGGTGATAGAGATTAAGGAGTGTGCTTGCTGTGATGAGCAGCAGGTGATCTATGAAAGTGTTAAATCACTACATTATATACCTGAAACTAATAGAACACTGTATGTTAACTAGAACGTAAAAACTTAATTTTTTAATTTAAATAAATAAAAATTAACTTTTTATATAATATATTCCAAGCATACTAAATCACAAGTTAGGTATATGCCCAATGATGTGCCTAAGCAATGTATTTGAGGATTAAAAATTGATACTGAAGTATCATTTATAAGGAGGCTATATTTCTTTAGGAAAAAATATGTAATAAGCATTTCAAACTGACTATGTAATTCAAATATCAAAGACAGAAAAATTCAAAAACATGTAATGCATATCTTTCTGATATTATTTTCAAAGCACACCACCAAGAGTAAGTAGATGCTCGATACCTGAATTGGGTATCATCAAAGACCTCTGAACCTACAAAGGTACAGAATCACTAAACATATCCACTTCAGAAAAATTACCAGGTACCCAAAGAAAAGAAGAAAACCACAAAGCCTCATTAAAATGCAAGTGTCAGTTCTACACTATTCAAAATTTTGCCTGAAATATGAACTATATCATCATGGACCTTGCAGCCTGTTAACAGTCAAAACCATTAGTGTTAAACCCTTGGATGTCAAGACTCTGTTCTAAATGCTTGAAAGATAAACGAACATATGAAGAAATGAATTCAATAAATCTTCTAGGCAGAATGTCAACATAGGATTTGTCACCTAAAAAAAATAACATTTCTTCTACAGAAATGAAAATTAAGTTCACATGAAAACCTGTACCCAAGGGGCGCCTGGATGGCTCAGTGGGTTAAAGCCTCTGCCCTCAGCTCAGGTCATGGTCCCAGGGTCCTGGGATCGAGCCCCACATCAGGCTCTCTGCTTCCCCCTCTCTCTCTGCCTGCCTCTTTGCCTACTTGTGATCTCTGTCAAATAAATAAATAAAATCTTAAAAAAACAAAACAAAACAAAACCTGTACCCAAATGTTCACAGTAGCTCTATTCATAATGACCAAACACTAGAAACAACATAAATTTCCTTCAGTCCTTGAATCATAAACTGTGGTACAACTACACAACAATATTCCACCAAACACCGAGTAACAAAGAATGGTATAAATAAAAACTTGGATAAATCTCAGAACCATTATGCTAAGTATAAAAAGCAGTCTCTAAAGGTTACATACTTCATAATCCCATTTATGTGACATTCTCCAAAAAATAAAACTAAACTGATGGAGAACCAATCAGTGGTTGCCAAAGTTAGGTGGGGAGGTGAGACTCTAGAGGGATAGCAGGAGGGAATTTTGGGGGTGATGAAACTTATTCTATATCCGCGCTACCAATTACATGAGTCTATGCTTGTGTTAACACTCATAGGAATGTATACCCAGAAAAAAACAGCCAATCTTATCACATGAGAATTTAAAAAATAAACTGCATTTCTAAGAAATCAACTAATTTTTCACCCATTTTGAAAAGTGTGACCATGTTGTATACAGGCAATTGTTAAATACATTTATTCAATAATATTTGTTACTGGTGATAACAACGCCAACAAATCAAGTGACTGAAAAATCTGTAAAAGTGTATTAGCTTTTTAATCAAAAGAGGACTTACCAAGTTCATTAAGACTCTGAGCAGCTTTTGTTATCTCTCTACTTCCCCCTTGCAGTTGTCCTTGGAGTCTCTTAGTGAGATACAAGATGCGAATTATTCTCCGAAGCAAATCACAGGCAACCTGTGCAAATATCACAATGTTCAATAAGTGTAATCAATCATGAAGTTTTATTACTATTCTGATGTGAATCTGTCCATTCTTTCCAGATGTTAAAGACTCATTTATGTCTTTTTTATGTTTTCTACCCATCAGAAACCTAAACAAATCATAAAGCTTGGAAAGCATCATTTAACAAAAAACTTCAATCTATCCCAAAAGAAGAGATTTGGGGATTGAAGTGCTGTGCAACCTGGGAACTCCTTCCCTCGGTCCTAGACCAGTTTTCTTCTTTAAGCCAGTGGTTCTCAGTCTTCATATTAAATTCAAATGTGTAGGTTCAAAAGTTCCAAGCCAATGCCATAGCCTGATCAATTAAATCAGAATCTGTAGAACTGGGAACTAAGCATCAGTATTTTTTTTTTTTTTTAATCTTCAGTGGTGCCAATGTGCCAGCAAGGTTGATGGCCACTGTGTTGGTGCTGCCTACCTATTGCCTCTTATTGTTTCTAGTTCTGGTTTCTCTTTTCTAGGTCCACAGGGGAGCAGACTTAAATCTTCTCCTGATTTCATTAGACCTTAAAGAGTAAGTATCCCCTACCTGAATTTTCCTAATGGTTCTTTTATCATTGATAACAAACTATGAAACAGAGTTATTAAAACAAAAAGAAACTACTATATGTATGTATGTGTGTATGTACGTATGTATATGTATGTGTGTGTGTGCATTTAACACTTCCTATTCTCTTTTCATCACCAGATCTAATACTGCATCTTTACCTAGCCAGAAGACTAAGACACAAAATGAAGACCCATGTATTTCAGGACACTATTATGGAAGCTGGATCCAGAGGAACTGCCTCAGGGTGAAACAGAAGAGGGGAGACTGATGGAATAATAGATATGTAGTGACCTTTAGCATCAGGAGTGATAACAAAGAGAGACAGTCTATGCTGCTCATTACCACCATCTTTATGGCCCTAAAGCTGGTTGAGAAGAACATCTCCCATCTAAGGAGGAAAATCATAACTGGAGGCAATAAGAATTAAAAGCACCAGGAAGAGTTAAGACTCCTTCTATAAACCCTTTTTTTCCCCCTAAATGAAACACACATACACATCCAGACTCAGAATCACACTTGCACCCACATAACATACAGAGACACAAAACATAACATTTGTTCAAAAATACAATGTTTACAAACATATATAAGACAAAGGCGACCAGTTACTAAACAGGCTTCCCTGAATGTTTTTTCTGAGTAACTATAGTCTACAAGAACTTACAATGATAAAAAATGCCAACTAAGAATTTGTCCCTGAAAATTGGAAGATTTGGGCATCTTTATCTTTTAATTAAATTTTCTTTATTTTCTGAATAAGTAATATAAGCACAATTCAAGATTCAAAAGAAAAAAAGTCACCCTCATAACTCTATGTCACAAATATGCACTTACCAAAAACAGTCACTGTTATCAGTTTCTTGCTTGTCAGAACACCGTTTTTAAACAAACCATTTGGAATGCAGAATCCCTAGTAATCATTCCTCTGGGATTCTAAATACATCATGAGGAGAAATACCAGATCTTACTTTAGTCTAATCACCTAGAATTGTCCTTCTAGAATTCCCCAGTACATACCCAATAAAGGATATGCCCTCAAAAATGAAATCTTTAAACTTATTTCTAATGCTTTTATTTTTAACCACACTTAATCTGTCAGCAAGTCTTATCGACTATTCTGTTGCATAACACAACAGTTACATTATCTCTGGTCCTACAAGCATCACCTAATCCAAATCTTTACCACTTTCACCCTCACAATGTGGTATACCAGTTAGCTTTCCAATCTCCTCCTGAAATCCACCCTGCTAGATTTATCTTCCTAGAAACACAGTTTCCAGCACTCCAACCCCCTTTTTAATAAACTTCAGCAGCTCTCTGCTGACAGATTATGTTGAATCTCTCATAGCAGCATTTAATGAAATGCTTGGTCAAAAAGTCTTAGATAATCTATAAGGCATCATTTACCACCTTTTCCTGATAGAGTGGCCTCCACTCTGGTCAATTTCCCTTCCTTAATTTTTATTTCAGACTTTTATAACCGAATATAATACAAACATTATTCAGCACTAAAAAGAAATGAGATATCAAGCCCGGAAAAGGCATAGAGGAACCTTAAATGCATGCTACTAAGTGAAAGAAGTTAATCTGAAAAGGTTGTATATTGTATGGTTCCAAGTATCTAACATTTCTGGAAAAGGCAAAACTATGAAGAAAGGAAAAAGATAGTGGCTGCCAAAGTTTAGAGGAATGAATAGGCAGAGTACAGAGGATTTTTAAAATACTCTGTATAACACTATAATGATGGACACAGGTCACCATACATTTGTCCCAAACCACTGAATGTACACCAAGAGTAATCCTGATGTAAACTATGGACTTCGGGAGATAGTGATGTGTCAATGTAAGTTCATCAAGTGTAACAGATGTACCCTTCTGAGGGGTTGGGAGAGATGGTGATTAAGGGGAAGGCCATGCATGGGTAGGGACAGGGGGTATAGGAGACACCTCCATCTTCCTCTTACTTTCACTGTGAACCAAAAACTGCTCTTAAAAATATCTTTGAAATAGATACAGATATTACAAACACAGAAAACCACATGCAAAAATTATAGCTAACTGAACCTAGAACCACCATGTAGATGGGAAGACAGAACCATGTCAGTGACTACAGAAGCCCTCCATGTATGTACCCTATCCTAGCTCTCCCATCCCAACCAAGAAATACCACTACTCTGGGTTTTGTGGTAATCACCTCCTTACTTTTATTTATGGTTTTATTACTCAAATGTATGTACCCAACTGCTATAGTTTAAATTTGCCTTTTTTTTTTAAATACATATAGGTTCCCTTATCATCTCTTACTTTTTCTTTGCAATCTGCTAAGTATACTGGACCATCTGTCCTATACAGTTTCCCACAGACTGGGTTTCACGGAGTTCATTCCAACAGTACAGCTGAACATGTTCCTCTGTCTTGCATGTTTCCTATATGTTGGCATTTGGACACACACAGACTTGCCAGACTCAGGCTTAATATTTTGGGTACTTTCCTTAGGTAGTGGTGTATGTGCAGCACATGCGTGATTTTCTCTCTTTCTGTGTCATTAGCAGTCACTGATAGTCAATGTCAAAATCCATTAAAATACAGAGATTACTCCAATTCTATCGTTTTGTCTTTATTTGCTAGCATATAAAATTTCCCCATAAAACGAAACTTTACCTTACCTACTATTTGTTTACCTGGTGGTACTATTCATATAGAAAAGTAAAAAAAATATTTGATTCCTTTCCTTGCTTCATCAGATTTCAAAATTAAAGACTGCTTTCCTGAGATCTACAAAAGATGAACAATTAGTGGGTTTTGTTTTGTTTGGGATGTCAGTATGAACTCAGAGACTTAAACATAATAAATAAAGGATGCCACACTACTGTAGCTCTTATCTTTGCAGATGCTGACCTTATCCCTTTGTGGCCAGTGAGAGACTCTGAGGGTGATCAATTGTACCAAATGACTGAGAAAGAGGTCTCCCAGGACCTGAAACTTCCAATGCTAAAACTGGGGTTGTTGGTCACCCCAAAGGCTCTTGAAGTTGCTCCTCAATCCTTTTGTCTTGACTTGTCTTGTAGTGGCTAATAGGTTCCTTGATATACAGTATAAAAATACTCCAGGATCATTTTATACATTTCATGCCCCACACCTGGAATCAAAGGTTTATCAAAGAAGCCCTAGTTTCTTTTAGATGTCAGGAGCATTTCAAGAACACATTCTGGGAACTAGGTTTGCTCATTTCTGTGACTTTTCAGCAGACATAGCTAGGAAATGTCAGAATCAAATTATCACATAAATATTCATTTGCTTTATTCCATAATATACATAAAACATTCTCAGATTCATATTATACATATACATATGTATAAAAATATATGCATATGTGATGTATATATCAAGATAAAATTAAAATACCTCATGAGTTCATACTGATATTTCCAATTAAAAATCAGGAGTACAGGGTGTTTACTTATTCTAACTTATATCTGTACTTTATTTCTTCTTCAGGGACTTCTGGCTCTGAGACATGAGAAATAACAGAATTAGAAAAATTTTAAATTATCCATTTGCTTTGCTGCACAACACACAGAAAACATTATCTCAATACAAAACCCACACTACAAACACAAATATGACAGCTGAAGATAGTTTTTAAAACATTGTTTTGCACATGCTCTCCATACATTTTTTTTAGAGTTGAGTTTTACTTGTCAAAACATACAGCCGTTACATATTATACTTCCCTTTATATCCTTCATTTAATCTCAGCTCTAACGCTAAACACCAGTCTTACTTTGGGGTTTTTCTAGTCATTCTCGAGTGCGCTATCAGATTCTCAAGGAAAGATTCACAGGAGCAATCATCCCTGCATTCTTGTTTGTGGACGGCTGCCTCTATACTTGAACATCACTTTGGAAAGTCTATCAATTACCTATTGTTGCAAGAAAAAAACAACCCAAAACGTAGTGGTTGAACATGATTTGCTAGGTCCCACACTTCTGTAGGTAATTTTGGCAGGGTTCAAATGCCCCACATGTTGTCATTCTGCTGCACCTGGCTAACAAGAAAGTTGGTCTGGACAGTATCAGAATGCTTCACTCCAGTATCTGGTGCCTCAGTGCTTCTGCACCTATCATCTCCACGTGGTTAGCTGGGGCTTCCTCACAGCATGGTGGTCTCAAGGCAGGTGGTCTCAAGTCTGCTTACACAGACTGTGGCTTTCCCAAAGCAGAGCCAAAGTGGCAATGCCCCCTGCAGGCAAGGCCCAGAACTAGCACAAGATCATTTCCACAGCACAGGTTCTTTGGTTTTGCTAAGGTAGTTGTTCTCTGTTTTTACAGCATTTGGGGGACACTGGCATTTTAAGTTGCTACTATCTTTCCTCTTCCTTCCTTCCTTCCTGGCACATTCACTTGTTTGGTGGATAATTATACAGCTAGCAAAATAAGGCATCATTCCAATTCTATCTATAATAAAATAGATAAAATCAACACCACATTAACTGAAAACTGAAAAGGATCCTATTAAACTATATGGTAAAAACCACATACCTATAAAACATCAACATATAGAAAAGAGAAAATGTTTTAAGGACGATTCCTTCCTTCTTTATTCAAAATTTTCTCAAACTTTCTTACTTATATGATTTCAAAGTTTAAAAACTACATTAAAAACTTTCCAGTAAAAAGCTAATATACGGGGCGCCTGGGTGGCTCAGTAGGTTAAACCGCTGCCTTCGGCTCAGGTCATGATCTCAGGGTCCTGGGATCGAGTCCCGCATTGAGCTCTCTGCTCAGCAGGGAGCCTGCTTCCCTCTCTCTCTCTGCCTGCCTCTCTCCATCTACTTGTGATTTCTCTCTGTCAAATAAATAAATAAAATCTTAAAAAAAAAAAAGCTAATATACGTGTAGGACTTTAAAAAAAAAGGAAAATGATAAAAAGTTAAAAAAATAATTTTAAAAGATAAAAATGTTATATAATAGGTATGGGATTATATCTCAACAAAGCTGTTACACTGAAAGTTAAAAAACTCATTTTCTTATATAATTTTAAAGTTAAAAAAATTTAAATACTCTCTGTAAGAAATAATAGGCTCTTCAAAATTTCTTTCTGAAAAACTCTGAGGCAGTTCATAAGCAAACAATGTTACTAAAATGAGCTCAGATAGATGATTCTTGGGGTGATAATTAAATTCAACTCATGTATTCATGTATATAGATGAAGTCAGAAGCCTCTGCTTGGAGAAAGAAAAGGCTTCTGGAAAGAGAGTAAAATGGGGATAAAAAGCAAAAAGAATTAAATGTAAAAGTACTTTCTTCTAATTGAGAGAACAATCACAGTGATTTTATGTTCAAGGCAAAAACTTCGTAGCTCGCTCTTTCTTGCTTTCTTGTACCACATGCATTTAAATGAATTAAGAGCTCAAAGAATAAAAAGATTAAACAGGAAAATTAAAGTTTCCCCAATGTTCAAAACAGATATGACTAAACAAAGTGAATAGCATAAAAATGGTTAAAACATAATAAGCTTCAGAAGGGGCCCTAGACTTCAAAATAGTTTTAAAGGCAACACATTTCTAAGATGAATTTCCTTCCTAAAGTAAGCCTGCATAGGAGTCAATCCAAGAAAAATTCAAATACTGGAAATAAACATACCAAAATGTCCATAGCATATTTCTTTATTTTCCCTTCACCTCTTTCTTCCATTATAATAATTTGGCCACAGTTATGACAGTTATCACCTTAGTTGTTCCTCTAGTATAATATTCTTTAAAATAAGGGTATAGAAATTTACACAAAATTTAATAACAATAATAAAAGTAAAAAGTGTTTATTTAAACACAAACAATTCTGACTTCTCATGCTTATATAACCATAAAAAATAAAAACATTCATAAAAGACAAGATCACAGCTTCACAGAATTTTAGAGCTGGAAGGGAATTCACCGATTCACTCCAAACTTTCATTGTAAAAAAAATATACCACCACCACCACCACAAAAATGGTAATTTGGTGTGGTGAAGGATGAGTTAACTAACCTTATTTTGGTAATCATCTCACAATATATACACATATCAAATCATCATGTTATACATTTTAAGCTTATACAATGTTATACATCAGTTATATCTCAATAAAGTTGGGGGGAGGGGAAGATATTCAAGTTCCTTCACTACCATGCAGGTAAAGTGATGAGGAATAGCAGTCAGGCCTCAGAAGTCTTAGACCAGTGTACTTCATGGGTACTTACAAAACTGGACTTGTTTCTCCTTTTTTTTTTTTTTTTTTAACCTAGAACAAGCTTCTGGGAAACAGGAATTATATGGTCTACCTTTTGTATACAGTCCACAGAATCAAAAGCAAAGAATAGTAAACTTAGAGAAAGAATTATCATTTCATAGTCAAAATGCTGCTGCACACTGACTTTATGAACTCAAGCAAGTAACTTTCAGAATCTAGGGTTACTTATCCATAGAATGATGAGATATGCAACTTCCTAACTTTATCATAAAAGTCAAATGATTCAGAATACTTGAAATTTTCATTCATTATAAAGTCCTGCATAAACATGAAATTTCCCTTATTGCTAATAATTAGCTAAAATTAGCTAAAAGAGGCAAAAATAAACAGGTTCTTAAAACTTACTGTCAGAGGAGTATATTGAACAAAGGGGAAAAAAAAGAAATGCATGATTCTGACAGGTTTAAGATCTGGAGCTGAAAGCAAAGAAGTGAACTAAAATTAAAATTCTAGTTGAAAAATCAAATTTTAATTTTCTATCTAAAATTAAAGATAAATCTACCATCCTTGCATGTTAGTTTATTCTTTCATAAGAAAAAAAAAATTCCCCTGAACATAATACCATGATTTTGAGTACAAAAGGAGAACGTTATCCTAAAAAAGCAGTATCTAAATCCCAACTTAACTATGAGGAGGTATTGTTTTAATGTGGATTTCAGCATAAAAGAAAGACATTAACTTTTAGGAGAGAACTTTTATAATGTTCTGGGCACTTGTAGTACCCATAGTCCTCAGGAAAGTAGCTTGGGCAGGTCCTTCCACATGGTTCACCAAACTTCATGTCATAGAGGACCTTGAGGCCTTAGCTACAACTCATTAGATTGGGGAACAATGTTAGGTCAAAGGAAACCATACCACGTCTGTCATTGACATGACATGACATTGTGCATGACACTGACTTGCAAAAGAACTGCCAAAAACCGTTACTGGCAGGGAAGTGGCAATAAGCAGAAACCTTGAAACAAAAGCAGCAAGAGTGAGAAGAAACAATAAGCAAGTGAAAAGGAGCATGAGCGTTTACCCACTGTGGCAGAAAGAAAAAGCAGCAGATAGAGATGCAAACACACAGAGCCTGAGTCACAGAGAAGCGTGAATGTTGGTATGCTATTACAGGCCAAGCAATGTCTTACTGTGCACGCGTGTCACACTGTTTCAGGATTCCTTTGGCTGTTAGGACAGGTTCCCATGTATCCTCACTGCTTCACATGCTCCTAAAGTAGCTATCCCTGAAATAACCTGAAAGTATCTCTTCTCTATCTGAAAAAGACTAAGACATACACACTCTTCTCACATGCTGTATTTCTCAAGTTGTTATAGGAGGGATGTGTAAGTACATTAAAAAAAATTTTTTTAAAGGAAAAAATGAAACCAGATGGGATCTGGAGGGAGACAAAACACAAGAGACTCTTAATCTCACAAAACAAACTGAGGGTTGCAGCGGGGGGAGGGTAGGGAGAGGGTGGTTGGGTTATGGACATTGGGGAAAGTATGTGCTATGGTAAGTTCTGTGAAGTGTGTAAGCCTGACAATTCACAGACCTGTACCTCTGGGACTAATAATACATTATATGTTAATTTTTAAAATTAAAAAAAAAATTTTTAGTATACCATGTATGTTTTGTTCAGAAACATGTATTACATTTTTAGAAAGAATATTAAAACTGAGACACAGATTAAGGAAAAGATCATTTTATTCATTTCTTAAACATTTAACTATCTGGTATATAATGCTATGCCAAGACTAGAGATTCAAATATTAACAATACATGATCACAGTCCTTAAGTCTTATAAGAGCATAAAGAAGGTAAAAACTATGCAGAAAGTACTATAATGGAAGTATCTACAGTACTCTAAAGGAACCAAAAAATGAAAAAGAAATATTCTGCTTTGCCAGAAGGAAGGGCAAGAGAGGCCCTCACAAAAGAATTGTCAGATCAGTTAGAGTCTGTTGACTGACAAGAACATTCTGAGTTAGACAAAAAAAGAAAATGTGAGAATTTCTAGCGAAAGGCAAAGTTGATAAAGGCAAGCAGAAGCCATATCATGAAGGGGCTTACATGCCATAGTGAGGACTTGACCCTTCATTCTCTTTTTTGTTAAGAAACTGAATACTTTTAAGTATTTTTTAATTAATTTAATTTAAATATTTTTAAATATTTAATTTAATTTAATTTAATTAATTAAAAATAGACCTTCCCTATGACCCTGCAATTGCACTCCTGGGTATTTACCCCAAAGATAAAGATGTAGTGAAAAGAAGGGCCATCTGTACCCCAATGTTTATAACAGCAATGGCCATGGTTGCCAAACTGGAAAAAACCAAGATGCCCTTCAACAAATGAATGGATAAGGAAGATGTGGTCCATATACACTATGGAGTATTATGTCTCTATCAGAAATGAAGAATACCCAATTTTTGTATCAACATGGACGGGACTGGAAGAGATTATGCTGAGTGAAATAAGTCAAGCGGAGAGAGTCAATTATCGTATGGTTTCACTTATTTGTGGAGCATAACAAATCACATGGAGGACATGGGGAGATGGAGAGGAGAAGGGAGTTGGGGGAAATTGGAAGGGGAGGTGAACTGTGAGAGACTATGGACTCTGAAAAACAACCTGAGAGTCTTGAAGGGGTGCGGGGTGGGAGGTTGGGGGAACAAGGTGGTGGGTATTAGGGAGGCAAGTATTACATGGAGCACTGGGTGTGGTGCAAAAACAATGAATACTGTTATGCTGAAAATAAATTAAAAAAAAAAAGAAATTATGAAACAAGTAACTTCAACGTTTCTTAAAATAAAAAACAAAACACACACACACAAATAAAAACTAAGTTAAAATTAATTATAAATTAATAATTTATTGATTATAAATGTTATTTTATAAATTAAAATTATAAAATTTTATTATAAATTTATAATTTGTAAATTATTATAAATTTATAATAATTTGTAAATTATTATAAATTACAAATTAAAATTAAATTAAAAAGTAATTAATTAAAATTAAAAATTTACTTTAAATTATTTTAAATATTTTTTAAGTATTAAGCATTTGTTTTATAAAAAAGATAAGACATGTATAAGACATGTGAGTCTTCTATTTTCAGTATGGCACTAGATTGTTAGCTTATCACTGAAAACAACTAAAAAATGTTGTAGGACATGTAAAAATGTCTGAAAAGCATCAAAGAAGTGATAAAACATATAGAAATACCAAGCTAAAAGTGGAAAGAAAAAGAAGCAAATCCACCTGTAATCTGAGAATACTGGCTAATCTTGGAAAACTACAACCTACATCTTAACAGCCAAGATCAAGGCCAAATGGAGCAGATAGTTAAAACTGATTAAATTTAATGTTGTTCTTAGACTGATAGTAATCTCTGATACCATGCAGAAACAAAACCAATCTTAAGGACTCAGATAATCTAAAAAAACAGCTTCTCGGGGTGCCTGGGTGGCTCAGTGGGTTAAAGCCTCTGCCTTCGGCTCAGGTCATGATCCCAGGGTCCTGAGATCAAGCCCCACATTGGGCTCTCTGCTCCACAGGGAGCCTGCTTCCTCCTCTCTCTCCCTACCTGCCTCTCTGCCTACTTGTGATCTCTGTCTGTCAAATAAATAAATAAAATCTTTAAAAAAATGTTAATAAATAAATAAATAAAAATAAAAAAATAGCTTCTCAAAAAAGAAAAAAAATGTCCAGCACACAGCAAAAGATAATCAGGCACCCAAAGAAATTGAACTCCATTAGACAAAACAGGCCAAACATGCTACAAAAAGAAACATAACTACAAACACAACAAATACTGTACCTTCCAGAGTCAGATAACAGAAAACCTCCACAGAATATATACAAAGAAGTAAAAGTCAGAACACAGGACACAGGACAGATCATACAGCATTTCAGGAAAATAAAAATCGAATTTTTAAAAATAAACATTACCAAAATTTAGCAAAATAATAGACTAGTTTAATCACAGACTGTAATTGGCTAAAGAAAGAATGAAATGAAATACAATCAGGAAAAAGTCCAGGAAAGACAAAAAAAAAAAAAAAAACCACACACATAGATTAAGGAAACGTCAGTAAATGGCTTGGATGACAAAGAAAGTTGAGCATACATTTATTAGATTCTAAAGACAAAGGAGAGAGACAATGATGTATATTTGAAGAAATTATGGTTTACAAATGATGAAAGAGATAAACTCGCAGATGGAAAAAGAAAAACTAATTACACTTGAGATGAATAAAAAGGAACCACATTCTGAAACTGAAGGGAATCAAAAAGAAAAGAAAATCCTAAAAAAAGCCAGAAGAAAACTACCGATTACCTTTAAAAAAATCCAGGTCAGAATCAAAGCTTTTCAACGACTAAAACAGAAGGCAGAACATAATGGGATGATATATTCCAAGTGCAGAAAATAATAAACAATAAAGAAAGGAAGGAAGGAAATAGATCAAAAGCCAACTTTTAAAATGAGCAAAAATCAGGGCGCCTGGGTGGCTCAGTGGGTTGAGCCACTGTCTTCGGCTCAGGTCATGATCTCGGGGTCCTGGGATCAAGTCCCGCATGGGGCTCTCTGCTCGGCAGGGGGCCTGCTTCCCTTCCTCTCTCTCTGCCTGCCTCTCTGCCTGCTTGTGATCTCTCTCTGTCAAATAAATAAATAAAATCTTTAATAAATAAATAAATAAATAAAATGAGCAAAAATCTGAATAGGAGATGATATACAAATGGCTAATAGAATTTAACAGTCTATTTCTTGGTTTGTCTCTCCTTTTCCCTTTGCTCTTTTGTTTTGTTTCTGGAATTCTACATATGAATGAAATCATATGCTATTTGTCTTTCTCTGATTAACTTCACTTAGCATCATATTCTCTAGATCCATCTAAATTGTTGCAAATGGTAAGAGTTCATTCTTTTTGTGGCTGAATAACATTCCATTGTGTTATATATACCACATCTTCTTTGCCCATTCATCAATTGATGGGCACTTGGGTTGCTTCCATATCCTGGCTATTGTAAATAATGCTGCTATAAATATAGGGGTGCAGGTATCCCTCTGAATTAGTGTTTTTGTATTCTTTGGGTTAATACCCAGTAATGCGACTGCTAGACGATAGGGTTAATTCTATTTTTAACTTCTTGAGGAACATACATACTGTTTTCCACAGTGGCAGCACCAGTTTGCATTTCCACCAGCAATGATGGTTACCAGAGGGGAGGTAAGTGGAGGATGGGTTAGACAGATGATGGGAATTAAGGAGTACACTTATTGTGATGAGTACCTAGTGATACATGGAATTGCTGAATCACTGTATTGTACACCTGAAACTAGTAACACACTGTAAAAAAAAAAAATGATTTTTTAAAATGGCCAATAGGTACAATAAAACATGCTCAAATCTTTAGTCATTATGGAAATTCAAATTAAAACAACCATGAAGCAGGTGCCTGGGTGGCTCAGTTGGTTAAGACTCTGCCTTCAACTCAGGTCATGATCCCAGGGTCCTGAGATTGAGCCCTGCACTGGGCTCCCTGCTTAGCGGGAAGTCTGCTTCACCTTCTCTTTCTGCTCCTTCCCCCAACCCCCACCTGCTCATGCTCTCTCTCTCTCTCAAATGAATAAAATCTTTAAAAAATAAATTTTAAAAATTAAAAATAAAATAAAACAACCCAGAAGTACTACTTCTTAGCCAATAAGAAGGCTATATTAAGGGGCGCCTGGGTGGCTCAGTGGGTTAAAGCCTCTACCTTCGGCTCAGGTCATGATCTCAGGGTCCTGGGATCGATCCCTACATCGGGCTCTCTGCTCAGTGGGGAGCCTGCTTCCTTCTCTCTCTCTCTGCCAGCCTCTCTGCCTACTTGTGATATTTGTCTGTCAAATAAATAAATAAAATCTTAAAAAAAAAGAAGGCTATATTAAAAAGAAGAGAGGTATTGTAAGAAATAAACTAACTTTCATACATTGCTGATAGGAATGGAAAATGGTACAGCTGCTTTGGAAAACAGTCTGGCATTTCTCAAAGTTTCTTTTTTCCAGAGATTGATAAATAATTAACATATAACATTGTCTAAGTTTAAGGTTGTATGCATATTAATTTGATACATCAAAATAGTACACAAGTAGCATACAACCTTGCATATCCTCCAGTAAACACCCAAGATAACTGAAAACAATATGTCCACACAAAAGCTTAGACAAAAATGTTCATAACAGTTCCTACTCATCATAGTCAGAAAGTAGAAATAACCCAAATGTCCATCAAGTGCTGGGAAAACAAACCAGATGGATAAACAAAAATGTGGTATATCCATACAATATTATTTATTCTTAAAAAGAAATGAAGTATTGAAACATATTACAACAAGGATGAACCTTGAAAGCATTATGCCAAGTGAAAGAAGCCAGAAAAAAAAATGCCACATAATGTATGATCCATTTACTTGAAATGTCCAGGATGGGCAATGCTACCGGGACAAACAGCAGATTAGAGAGGGGAATGGGTAAAGGGGAGTAACTACTAGTGGGAATAAAGTTTCTTCTTAGGGTAATGAAAATGTTTTGACATTAGATGTGTTAGTTGTGCAACCTTGTGAAAATAGTAAAAACCACTCACTTTGCACTTAAAATACACTTTAAAGTGGTGAATTTTGTAGCATGTGACTTACAACTCCATTTTTAAAACTGAGAGCAACTTTTACTTCTAACATGATGGAATGATAGGCTGGATTTACACTCCCATCTTCTTCTTCTTTTTTTTGAGATTAAACTTTTTTTTCCTTCATTTTATTTTATTTTATTTCTTTTCAGTATTCCAGAATTCATTGCATGGAGCACTGGGTATGGTGCATAAATACACTCCCATCTTAAACAACTAGAAAACTGCACAAAGTACATGAAATCATTTTCAGACACTCAACAACAGATAGCACAGGACTGTCATCCCTGGAAGAAAAGGAAGAAAATGAACTTGGGGCACCTGACTGGCTCAGTCAGTGCAGCATGCAACTCTTGGTCTTAGGGTTGTGGGTGAGAGTCCCATGTTGGGTGTTGAGATTACTTAAAAATAAAATCTTTAAAAAAAGAAAAGCAAGAAAATGAACTTAACTATCCTAGTATACTGCTAGGAGACAATTTCCAGGTGCCAGCAAAGGGAAAGGGGAGGGAAATAGAACATGACAGTCTCTCCACAGTGAGGAAAGAGAGATCAGACTTCAGAAGAAACAAAAAAAGCTAGTTTATGCACACAGAACTGGATGGAAAGTAAGTACCAATCTGTACATGTGTAAGAGAAAATGCAGGGAAAGAATTACTGAAACAAATCACAAAGCTCACAGTATAAAGACCTAGCAATAAACATTTAGGACTAAACTATAAATGAGCCCTAAACCAAAGTCTGCTCTGGACCTGCACTAACAAAGAATTAAAACCAGTCCTCATTAATAGGCATATGAATAAATAAAATCATAAAGCCTGTAAAAAGAAGAAAGGTCAATCAACAAAACAGACCTAGAAATAATGAAGACTGGAATACTAAGATATCTATTATAAATTATTCTATGTGCTCAAGAAGTATATTATAGAAAGATACAAAAAGATAAAATATTAGGGATGAAAAATGCATTATGTAAAAATCAAAAACATACAAGATGGAAGTAACAGCAGATAAGACACTTAGCAAAAATAGGTCAGTAAACTTAGAAATATTTCAGGTACATTATAGACCAAAACATATGACATAGAACAATACAGAATATCTTCATGAGCTCAGGATAGAGAAAGTTCTCTTAAAAAAGACAAAAAACCAAAAATAAAACAAAACACAAACTCTAACAGAAAAAATGGCAAATTTCACTTCTGTTCATCTAGATATTATAAAGAAATAGAAAAAACAAGCACAAAGGGATATTTGAAACTCACAATAGAGGACTTATCTCAGGTATTCAGTTTCTTTAGTAATTAGGACACTGAAAAACAAAACTGAAACCATCACACACCCAAAATATTGGCAAAAAACAAGAAGTCTGACAACCCTAAATGTTGGCAATGATACAAACTAATGCCAACTCATATGCTGCTGGTACGCATGACATACCTCTTAGGGAAAATAATTTGGTATTACATAATAAAGCCAAAGATCAGAAATTCAATAACCTTAGCAAACCCATTCTTGGGATATACCTAGGCCAACAAACATATGAAAAGATGCTCCATATCATTCATCATAGCAGAAATACAAGTCAAAACCACTGTGAGATACCTCCTCATGCCCATTAGTGGGCCAGTATCCAAAGAACAGAAAATACCAAGTGTTGATGAAGATGCAGAAAAGCTGGAGAACTCAAGCCCTACTGATGGGGACACAAACTGTGCAGCCACTACTGGAAACAGGATGGAGGATCCACAAGAAATGACAAATAGAATTACCATATAGTCAGGGTATCTCTCCAAAGCAATTCAAAGCAGAATGGATTTCAAGAGATACTTGCACATCCGTGTTCACTGCCGCATTCTTCATAATAGCCAAGAGGTGGAAGCAACCCTAATGTCTATCAATGGATTAATGAATAAAGAAAATGGGGCCTACACATACATACATACATACTATTTAGTCTTAAAGAAGAAGGAAATGCTGTCATGTGCTAAAACACAGATGAACCTCAAGGATATTATATAAAATGATATAAGCTAAAAGGACAAATACTCTAAGTTCTGCTCCTATAAACAGCTAAACTGGTCAGAATCATAGAAACAGAAAGTAGAACAGTAGGCTCTAAAAATGAAGACAGGAGAAAGAAAAATTCATATTTAAGGCATTTAGAGTTTCAGTTTTAAAAGAGGGTAAAGTTCTGGAGATCTGTTACACTACAATGTTCACGTACTTAGCAGTGTAATTAAAAATGATTAACATGGTAAATTTCAAACTCCTCTTCAATGAGAAATTTTAAATTTCTCTTCAATGTTAAAAAAAAAATCAATGTGACTGAGCATAAAAAAAAAATAACTTCTGCTATGTCCATCACAAAAAGTTGCTCACAGCATCAATTCTAGTCAATTCTCCTACATTCAAATTTTGGTGTACAGTATTACTATTCACTGAAAGAAATCAGGAAGTCTAGCAGTTAATTAATCCTACTTCTTCCAGCAGAAAGCATCAGAATGGGTCTAGAACTTTCCACTACCCACAGAGAACAAAGACACTTTCAGAAATGGCAATGGCTCCTTGAAAAAACAAAGCCAGTTTGAAAGGATTCCAAATGATTATACTGATAGCTTGAGCATCAATAGGAGTACAGTAACTAGGGGCACCTAGTTACCCTAGTGGGTTAGGCCTCTGTCTTGCTCTCAGAGTCCTGGGATTGAGCCCCACATCGGGCTCTCTGCTCAGCAGGGAGCCTGCTTCCCCCTCTCTGTCTCTCTGCCTACTTGTGATCTCTCTCTGTGTCAAATAAATAAATAAAATCTTAAAGAAAAAGAATACAGTAACTAAAACTAACTGGAAGATGGGGCACCAGGATGGCTCAGCAGGCTAAGCGTCCAACTCTCAATTTCAGCTTAGGTCATGATCTGAAGATCCTGGGATCAAGTTCCATACTGGGCAGGAGTGTGCTTGAGGAGTCCATCGCCCTCCATCCCTTGCCCCACTCATGGGTGTGTTCTCTCCAAAATAAAATAAACAGGAATTCCTGGGTGGCTCAGTCGGTTAAGCATCTGCTTTCAGCTCAGGTCATGATCCCAGGATCATGGAACTGAGCCTTACATCAGACTCCCTGCTCTGCAGGGACCTTGCTTCTCGCTCTTCCTCCTGCTCCCCCTGCTTGTGCTCTCTCTATCCCCATCTCTGTCAAATAAATAAATAAAATATTTAATAAATAAATATTCAATAAAAAAATAAAAATAAAACGTAACATTAATTGGAAGATATGGAGTCTACGAAAGACTGCAAGTACAAATTGATATTCAAAAGAGAAAAGAATAATCTGAAGTAGACAAAGATGGTCACAGGAAGACAAGCAGAACAGTACAATACTTCATTGATTTAATAAGTGTTAATACAGATATATCAGTATTTCATTTCTTCTTCATCCTGTCAGGATGGTTAAAATTAACAACACAAGAAATAAGAGGTATTGGCAAGAAGGCAAAGAAAGAGGAACCCTCTTGTACTGTTGGTGGGAATGCAAACTGGTACAGCCACTGTGGAGAACAGTATGGAGATTCCTTAAAATGTTAAGAATAGAAATACTCTATGATCCAACAATTGTACTACTAGGTATTTAACCAAAGGATACAAACATACAGATTCAAAGGGATACATGCATCCCAATATTTATAACAGCATTATCAACAATAGCCAAACTATGGACAAAGCCCAAATGTCCATCATAAAGAAGACCTGGGGTATGTGTGTATACACACACACAAACACACACACACAATGCAATATTACTCAGCCATCAAAAAGAATGAATTCTTACCTTTTGCAATGACATGGATGGAGCTAGAGTGTATTATGCTAAGTGAAATAAGTCAGAGAAAGACAAATCCATATGCTCTCACTCAAATGTGGAATTTAGGAAAGGAAACAGATGAACATATGGAAAGGGGAGAAAGAAAAAAAGAGAGAAACAAGCCATAAGAGACTCTTAACAATAGAAAACAGAGGGTTGACAGAGGGAGGTGGGTGGGGGATGAGCTAGTTCGGTGATAGGTATTAAGGAGGGCACTTATAGTGAGCACTGGGTGTTTTATATAATGATGGATCACTGAATTCTACTACAGAAACTAATACTGAATCATATGTTAACTAAAATTTAAATTAAAAAATAGTTTTAGAAAATCTATCAAATTTATGATATTGTTTCAATGTTTAAAAGAATTTGGTTAAGTAAGTTTGTAACCAGTTTTTAAATGCCTGGGGCAATAGAATTTCTTATAAGTCTTGACATTACTTGCATAAAGAGTCCATAAACATTTAAAGAGGTAATGATTACTTAATGTTAATGAATTACTGTTTAATAAATCTAATAGACAAACGTGAAATTTCTAAAATTTAAGTGATGAGGGATGCCTGGCTGGCTGAGTCAGCAGGGCACATGACTCCTGATCTCAGGGTTCTAAGTTGAAGTCCCACATTGGGTATAGAGATCACTTAAAATCTTAAAAAATAAATTTAATAAAATATAGGTAATGTGAATTCTCCATTCAGGAATTCTCCCCAGATACTAAAAACTCTATCAAAAATATTCACATTGGGGACGCCTGAGTGGCTCAGTTGGTTGGACAACTGCCTTCGGCTCAGATCATGATCCTGGAGTCCCGGGATCGAGTCCCGCATTGGGCTCCCAGCTCCACGGGGAGTCTGCTTCTCTCTCTGCCCTTCTCCTCACTCATGCTCTCTCTCACTGTCTCTCTCTCAAATAAATAAATAAAATCTTTAAAAAAAATTCACATTGAAGTAAAAGATGGAAGTGCAATGTGTAACATAAAACCTGTGTTATAGACCAAACCAAAACCCTTCCAACTCATAGAAGCATTAAACACTTCTTTTCTGTTAGGTTCTTAAAAGATTTTGTGCTTGTATCTAACGTTTCAAGGTCTTTTAGCAACTGAAAAGTCACAGTACTGCAAGAAAATACACAAAAAGAATCAAAAGATGGTAATGTTAATTCTAGCTAAAGATAGCAAATATGATATAAATGAATATAAATGAATATAAAAACACTTTTTCTAGACAGAGTTATAACTTACTTATAAAAGTTAAAGATATAAATTCAAACCAAGAAAAGTAACTATAATTTATATATAGCTTAATAAAAAGCTTGAATAAGATATAAGGAAGCAATATTGGGAAAGACAAAGAAATATACAGTTACAGACCAAATTTGGAAAGTTAGAGACAGGAAATTGAGAAAATTTAGTTGTACACTTAGTTGAATTATAGCTCAATAAAGCTATTTAAAAAAAAACAGGTCTGAGGGAAGGTACTGAGGAAGTTGGAAAAATCAGGGGAGATATAAAAAAGAAAATGGGGGGGGCGCCTGGGTGGCTCAGTGGGTTAAAGCCTCTGCCTTCGGCTCAGGTCATGATCCCAGGGTCCTGGGATCAAGCCCCGCATCGGGCTGTCTGCTCCGCGGAAAGCCTGCTTCCTCCTCTCTTTCTGCCTGCCTCTCTGCCTACTTGTGATCTCTGTCTGTCAAATAAATAAATAAATAAAATCTTTAAAAAAAAAAAAAAAGAAAGAAAAGAAAAGAAAATGGGCCATAAAGGTTTAGGGTTTCAGAGGTTAATGTGTGGTCATGAGAGTAGATGGCTCAGGTAGAGTTTAGATGAAGATCATAACTGGAGTTAAGAAAGTCAAAGAATAGTGAGGACAGAATGATAGGTGGGTTAGTATGGGTACTAAAGCCAGAAACTATAAAGACTTTCACTGTAAAGATAACTGAGCCAGGTTTGTCTTTAGTGAAGAAGGAAGCTGACAGATACATGTAATAAGTAAGAAGGACAGGGGGAAATGGCTTGAATTAATCCTTTTAATGTACACTTTTATTGCCATTCTCTGGATATGCCCTGCAAGCCTTCACCTCATGCCTTTGTCATATTCTTTCTTCTGTCTATAAAACCTTACTCTCATCTTAGCCTACCCAAATTCTACCTATCCTTTAAAACCCTTATCAATTGCATTCATTCTTAAAGATTTATTTCAAAGCTGTCAACAGCCTACTTCTTTAAGCTTCTCTCCTTTCTTAAGCATTAAATACTTCATAAAATAATCCAATTGCATATAATTTCTCTCTTCTGTGAATACTTATTATTTTCATAATTATGTAATCAGTATTTTATTAGGTCATTTTATACAGTTATCATACTTCCTTTAACCATGACGTAAACTTTTTGAAAACAAGTACTATCTTACCCATCTTTGTATTCCCTACAATAACACAACAGCTCTTGTAGTAGATGTTCCAATGGCTTACTAAGAAAATCAGAGCTGCTTATTTATCAATCCCTCATTGTCTTATCTACATTCTTTAACTTCAAACAATATCAGCATTAAGTCATACTATGCCTACTAAGAATATGAAAAGAAAACTTAATTTAAAAAATCTACAGGGCAGGGGCACCTGGGTGGCTCAGTGGGTTAAAATCTCTGCCTACAGCTCAGGTCATGATCCCAAGATCCTGGGATCGGGGCCCGCATCGGGCTCTCTGCTCATCAGGGAGTGTGCTTCCTCCTTTCTCTCTGTCTGCCTCTCTGCCTACTTGTGATCTCTATCAAATAAATAAATAAAATCTTAAAAAAAAAAAAAACAAAAAACCTACAGGGCATCTGGGTGGCTCAGGTGGTTAAGTGTCTGCCTTCTGCTCAGGTCATGACTCCAGGGTCCTGGGATTGAGTCCCACATCCGGCTCTCTGCTCAGCGGGGAGTCTACTTCTCCCTCTCCTTCTGCCACTCTCCCTACCCCCACTTGTGCTCTCTCTCAAATAAATAAAATCTTAAAAAAAAAAAAAACTTCATTATTTCCTCTATGGAGTCAATTTTCAAAAACCAATTCTATATAAAATAGGAATGAAAAAATAGAATTTTTTTTAGAAATACCATTTAGTACAGTAACAAAAACAAAGATAAATTTAACAAAACTGAAATCAAAATATAGCTGAAATTAAAAACTTACATACACGTAGAGATAACACATTCATGAGTCAAAAGATTCAATATTGTTAAGACATCAATTCTCCCCAAATTCACCTATGGATGCAGTATATTTCCAGTCAAAACCCTAACCAGCTTTTCCCAGATATCCATCGACAGATGAATGGATAAAGAAGAGGTGATATGTGTGTGTGTGTCTATATATATATATATGTATATATATATATGAAATATTACTCAGTCATTAAAAAAATGAAATCCTGGGGTGCCTGGGTGGCTCAGTGGGTAAAGCCTCTGCCTTCAGCTCGGGTCATGAACCCAGGGTCCAGGGATTGAGCCCCACATCGGACTCTCTGCTCGGTGGGGAGCCTGCTTCCCCATCTCTCTCTCTCTGCCTCCCTCTCTGCCTACTTGTGATCTCTGTCTGTCAAATAGATGAATAAAATCTTTAAAAAAATGAAATCCTTCCATTTGCAATGACATGGATGGAACCAGAGAGGATTATGCTATGCGAAATAAGGCAATCAAAGAATTATCATATGATTTCACTCATATGTGGAATTTAAGAAACAAATAGAGGAGCAGGGGAAGGGAGAGAAAAATAAAAGACAAAAGTCAGAGAGGGAGACAAACCTTAAGAGACTCTTAATCATAGGAAACAAACTGAGAGTTGATGGAAGGAAAGTGGATAGGAGGATGGGTTAACTGGGTGATGGACATTAAGGAGGGCATGTAATGTGATGAGCACTGGGTGTTACAGAAGACTGATGAATCACTGAACTTTACCTCTGAAACTAATAATATACTGTATGTTATCTGAATTTAAATTTTAAAAAATAAAAGATAAAAAATGAATTAAAAAAAGAAAATAAGTACATTAAGATGAGTATCAGCCAGAGCTGAGATTAGCCTGGAACAAAACTGAATTTATTCTAAAAAGAACTTGGATTATCTTACTTTTCATTGTAATTTGGGTCTGTAATTCTAAAACTACCTTCTTGTACTCTAGGAGTGAGACAAAAATTCACCAATATTCTCAATAAAGAGAAAAATGGGAAAAAGTAAAAAAAAAAATTACAACATCTCCTACCCTACAAAAAATATAATGATAAAATATTGTGTAAGAAAAAATTTCTAGAATATTAGAAATACAAATGACACTAGAAAAAAAAAATCCTAACTAGCTTTTTAGTAGAAATTAGTCAGCTGATGCTAAAACTCATAGGTAATTGCAAAGGTACTAAAACAGTATTCTTCTTCAAGATCATTTGCCTGAAAGAAGACTTACTAAAAAGCTATAGTAATCAAGATAGTGTACTATTAATAAAAAGGCAAAAGACTAGAGCAACTAAAGAGAGTAGCCCAGAAATAAACCCACATACATAAAGCCAATTAAATATCGTGAAGGTAACAAAATAATTCAACAGGGAAAGAAAAGTTGCTTTTAAGAAATGGTGCTAGCAATCCATAAAAGAAAATTTGATAATTTGGACTTTATCAAAATTTACAATTTTTGTTTCAAAAGACACTACTTAAAAATGAAAAGTCAGGGGTGCCTGGATGGCTCAGTGGGTTAAAGCCTCTGCCTTCAGCTCAGGTCATGATCTCAGGGTCCTGGGATCGAGCCCCACATCGGGCTCTCTGCTCGGTGAGAAGCCTGCTTCCTTCTCTCTCTCTGCCTTCCTCTCTGCCTACTTGTGATCTCTGTATGGCAAATAAATAAATTAAATCTTTAAAAAAAAAAAAAGTCAAGGGATAGACTGGCAGGAAGATTTAAAAATCATTTACTGGGAGAAAATATTTGCAAATCATATATTGTAGCATAATATATAAAAAAATTTAAAAAAAAACCAAAAAACTCCTAACTGGGTATTTATCCAAAGAAAACAAAATCACTAACTCAAAAAGATATTTGCACTTCATGCCCAGTGGAACATTATCCACAATAGCCAAGATATGGAAGAAACCTAAGTGTCCACTGATTCATGAATAAAGAAGACATGGTGGACACACACACACACACACACACACACACACACACGAATATTATGCAGCCAAAACAAGGAATGGGATCATGACATCTGCAACAATTTGGATAGACCTAGGGGGTATTACACTAAGTGAAATAAGTCAACAGAGAAAGGCAATATCAGATGATTTCAATTATATGTGGAATCTAAAAACAGAACAAACGAACACACAGAAAAATCAGAAACATACCCATAAACACAGAGAATACACTGATGGTCAGCAGACAGGAGCAGGGTGAGTGAAGGGGAGTGGGCAGTATAGCCTTCCAGTTATGGAATGAGTTAATCACAGGGATGAAAGGCACAGCATAGAGAATATAGTCAATGGTCCTGTAATGTTGTTATATGGTGACAGATGCAGCCACACTTACAGTGAGCACAGCATAATGTACAGAGAAACTGAGTCACTATATTGTACACCTGAAACTAATGCAACATTATGTGTCAACTATTCTTCAATTAAAAAAAAAACAGACAGTAGGATGACCCAATTTTAAAATGCCTGAAAGATATGAATAGACTGAGTAAACCAAAGATACACTAAGGACTAAAAAGCATGAGAAGCATTGCTCAATATCACTAGCCATTTACGAAATGTAAGCTAAAAATCTAATGAGACACCACTGTCCACCCACTAGCAGGCCATAGTCAAAAAAGAGAGAACAAGTGTTGGTAAGGATGTGTGGACACTGGAACCCTCCGACATTGCTGATAGAATATAAAATAGTATAGGCCCTTTGGAAAAGAACATGGCAATTCCTTAAAAAATTAAACAAACTTACTATACAATCCAGCAATTACATTCTTAGAAATCTACCTAAAAGGGAACACCTGGATGGCTCAGTCAGTTAAGTGTCTGCCTTCAGCTCAGGTCATGATCCCAGGGTCTTGGGATTGAGTCCTGCATCAGGCTCCTTGCTCAGTGGAGAGCCTGCCTCTCCCTCTGCCTACACTCCCCCTGCTAGTGCTCTCTTGTTCTATCTGGCAAATAAATAAAATCTTTAAGAAAGAAAGGAATCTACCTAAGAAAAATGAAATACATGTGAGCAAATGTTCTTAACAGCATTATTCATAAAAGCCAGTAACTAGAAATAATCCAAATATCCATCAACTGGTAAATGGATGAATAAAATGTGTTACATCCATAAAATAGAACAGAATTCAACAATTAAAAAAGAATGAACTACTTAAGACATTCTGCAACGTAGATATACCTCAAAGGCATTATGCAAATGAACAAAGCCAGACACAAAAGGCAGTATCTTGTACAATTCCCTTTATATGAAATGACCAGAAAAAGCAAATCAATAGAGACAGAAAATAGATTAGCTACTGCCTAGAACTGGGAGCAGGAATAGGTACTGACGTCTGGAATAAACTGAAGGTTAAAATCTTGCCTTTTGCAACAACATGGATGGAGCTACAGAGTAAAATGTTAAGCGAAATAAGGCAGTCAGAGAAAGACCAATACCATATGATCCAATTAATATGTGAAATTTAAGAAACAAAACAAGCAAGCAAAGTGGGGAAAAAGAGAGAGAGAGACAAACCAAGAAACAGATTCCTAACTATAGAGAACAAACTGATGGTTACCAGAGGGGAGGGAAGTGGGGGAAAGGGGATATAGTGGATGGGATTAAAGAGTTCACTTAACATGATGAAGGGAAAAAAAAAAAATACATGAAATTATTAAAAAAAAAAAAATTCATGGGTTGAAATCCTAAACCCCAATGTGATATTAGGAAGTGGGGACTTTGGCAGTGATTAGATCATGAAAGTGAACAACTCACGAATGGGATTAGTTCCCTTATAAAAGACCCGCGAAATCTCTCCTGCCCTGTCTGCCATTTGAGGATACAACAAGAAAATGACGATCTAATCATGATGAGCACTGAATATTACATAGAATTGTTGAACCACTACATTGTACACCTGAAACTAATGGAACACTGTATGTTAAATAGACTGGAATTAAAGTTAAAAACTTAATTATAAAAATAAAAAAGAAAATTATTATCTGCAACCCAAAAGAGAGTCTTCACTAAGGACATGACCAGGCTGGCACCCTGATTCAGCCTTCTAGCCTCCAGAACTGTAAGACATTTCTCTTTATAAGCCATCCAGTCTATGATAATCTGTTACAGCAGCCCAAATGAAGCAAGACTGGCCAATGGACCCGAGGGATCTTTCTGTGGTGTTGGAAGTATTTTCAAACTGGACTATGGTATGACTGGCACACTCTATAAATTAGCAAAAACATTAAAGTAGTTATTTTAACAATATTCTATATGTTCAAAGATTAAGTAGATTAATAGAATGTAAGAAAAGACCTGAATCAAATTTCTACAGGTGAAACAAAAATGTCTGAAATGAAAAATACACTGAATAAGATTAGGGGCAGATTAAACAGTACAGAAAAAAAAATAAGTGAACTTGAAAACAAGGCAATAAAAATTATCACACAGAGAAAAGAGGATGGTGGAAAAAAATGTACAGAGAATCCAGTGATCTGTGAGATATCCTTAAGATGCCTGGTAAATTTGTAACTGCAGTCCCAGAAGGATAGGGAAGGAACAGAAAAAACATTTGGAAAAACAAAGGTCATAAAAATCACTAAATTCTAATCAAAAACTGAATTTCCCCAAAAAGTACACAAGTTATTAAAATAAGTTATAATTTGGATTCCTTACATTTGGTCACAGCATAAATGTTAGGTTTCTTCCTGTTCCCTATCGAACAAATATTTTTAAATTTTAATAAGTTAGTAAATTACTGTACACTATAATTATATGAATGAAAATAATTCACTTGAATAGTCAAGATCTGTATTCTTTTAAACTATGTATCTTGGGGTTCCTGGGTGGTTCAGTCGGTTAAGCATCCAACTCTTGATTTCGACCTGGGCCATAATCTGAGGGTTGTGAGATAAGCTCCCTCAACCCCATCCAGCTCCATACTGGGCATGGAACCTGCTTAAGATTCTCTCTCTCCTTCCCTCTCAAAAAACAAAAACAAAAAAAACCCTGCATATCTTACTTTAAAGCTCTGTAGTATTTTTCCCCTTTACTCTCATATCCCCTTATTTCCTGAGAATTCATTCTCTTGGAATCTTTCCACGTAAAAGAATAAAATGCATAATAAAGTACAAAGAAATGAAAAGTGAGAACCAACCTGAAGTCTTGCGAGTTGTGCAGTCCGGGCTACTATTTTATTGTATGGTTCGACAATTTTTGCTTTCATCCTAAAGGAAAATAAAGAAGTGTGACAATAAAATCATCTTCAAAATATCAATGGTTAAACTTCTTTCCATTCCACTTATTAACGAAATGAACAACAGTACCTATCCACAGCTCCCTGTAAAGCCCCAATTCTTGTCTGCATCATCTGAAGGACACCTGGGAAAACATAACAGTTTCCATTACTTTACAAATTTACAAGGGCTCCAACTGGGGAAAAAAATTATATTAAAAGAAAAAATCATACATATACACATACCCATATATAGAAAAATTTCAATTTTTTTCTGCCACCATTATAACTTAAGCAACCAGTATCTTTACCTGCACTATTTTTAAAGCCTTTAAGTAGTCTATTCTCTTCTTACAATTCTTGTTTCACTAAACAAGTCTGACAAATGGAGAGTGACTGCATAAGGAGCACAGGGTTTTCCACTTGGGTGATGAAAAAATTCTGGAACTACATAGTAAAACTGTTGCACAACACTGTAAATGTAATTAATGGTACTTAATTGTATACTTTAAAATGGTTAAGTTTCATGTTCATGTGTATTGTACTATAGTCACAAAAGAAGCTTGAATGCTTTTTAAAGGTGCAAACTGGGGATATCTGAGTGGCTCAGTCGGTTAAGTGTCTACCTTCGGCTCAGGTCATGATCCCAGGGTTCTGGGATCAAGTCCTGCATCAGGATCCTTGCTCTGTGGAGAGCCTGCTTCTCCTTCTGCCTGCTGCTCTCCCTGATTATGTTCTCTCACTCTCACAAATAGATAAAATCTCCAAAGGTGCAAACTGTAGCCCAATATTCCCTGTTAAAACTCTTCTACAGTCTTCCCTTCACTTCCATGTCAAAACTGAAGTCCACAGCTTGGCCTTCAAGGCCCTGTACCACCTGGAAATGGTGTACTTTCTCTCCAGCACTCAGCTGCATCCCCAAGCTCCTACTAGATAAATGCCACTATTCACCAAGCCTTGGCTTAACAGAAACAATTACTAAAAGATCCCCCAGCTAATTTAGGTTTTCTTTCTATTTTCTTCTACAGCAGACATTTCTTTCATGGCACTTACCACATTAGGTAATTACATATCTGCTTATATATCTCTTTAATATTTTACTCTCTCACTAATCCATAAATTCCTGGAGGTTAGGGAAAGTATATTTTCATTCATTACTGTGTGACCTGAGCCTAACTCAGACTACTTCCAATGGCGATGAATATTTGTTCAATTAATTATATCCTAGGTAAGTAATGCACATGGATAACAAGGATAGTATCGCCTTACTCTCTATATGAGATGGTTAATTTCATATACATGATGGTTAATTTCTTAAAAATGATTAAATTAACCAACATGATGGTTAATTTCTTAAAACTGTAAAAATATTATCAGGAAGACAGATCTTAAATCTTACTGTTTTATATACCTGAAAATAAACTTTTCAATATTACAGTTTTAATTATTTTGAACTCCACTCTTTAAAACACTTTTCACATTTAACTGGCATAGTTCTGGTTTTAAAACAATATTCTAAATAAACTTAGGTACAGAACTGTCATATATTAAATTAAGTAATATTAGAACTAATAAACATTATCAGATAGAATTATGCTTTAGTATAGCACAGTCCAATTTTTCTGCTGGTTTTATGGTTCCTTTACCTTAAACCGCCAGAAATGAACTTCTTTTATTTGTTATCACCATGTCCTCACATCTTATTTTTTCCACAACCTACTCTCAAACAGATTTCATACACACCACACCAAAATCAATCTTATCAAGGTCACCAGAAACCCCCAAGGTGCCAAATTCTATTGTCAGTTCTGTCTTTATCTTGCTCAAATTCTCTGAAATTCACAAGAGTCAAACCACTCCCTGCCTAAAACACTTTTTTTCCTCTGGGCTTCGAAGTTTACACACTCTCTGGGTTTCTTCCTATTACATTAGTGGTTCCTCCTCCTCTGCTAGAGTCCTACATGCCAGAATACTCTAAGATTTCATCCTCTGTCACTTTCACTTCCCTGTCTACAATGTCTCTTAGGAACTTCACCTAATCCCAATGTTTTAAATACTACCTATTCAATAAAATACCAGTTTTATATCCACACATCCACACATAGGTACACATATCTACAGAGATTTTTTATGTCTGCCTACCTATGTACACACACACACACATGCACACACAGATCTCTAGATCTGAACTTTTGTCAAATTAAGATACCCAAGATAACTTCTGCCCCACCCTCGCCCCATCAAAATTATAATCCTCTCCATTCTAATCCATCTCAGTTATCTATACCATCACCTATCCCTTTTTTCAGACTAAAATCTTAGGAATCATACTTGGTGACTTTTTTCCCTCGCCTCTTTCATCTCCCATCAACAAACCCCATCAGCTCTGCCCCCATTTTATGCTACCCACTTTCCTCTCTCACATCTACCACTCTTACCTGAGGCACCATCAACTCTCTTCTAGTATCTTCTAAACTGGTACCCCTGATTCTACTGATTTCTAAAAAGAAAACTTTTTAGAGCATTAGTCTTATATACCATACTCCTAATAAAAACCCTCCAATGGTTTACCACTGCATTTAGAATGAAAAATCAAAATTCTTTTCCAGGAACCTCATCTACAATTCTCTCCTTTATTCATTAAATTCCTCTCATACTGGCCTTTTTTCTGTCCCTCATACATCCCATGTTAACTCCTACCTTCCCATTTATTGGTCTTTCAGCTTACCACACACTCTTCTTCCACTTTTCATGTGGTGGCTGTTTCTCATCATTCAGTTCTCAGCTTAAATGTCATCTTGTAAAAAAGGCCACCCCCTCCCGAGTATCGTAGCTAGTAAGGGACTCCCCTTCCTCCAACTAATAAACCATTTTATTTTCTTTGTGGAACTTAAAAATATCTGAAGTTTCCCATTTGTGTATTTTTTTTGTCTGCTTCCCTGCCTTAGAACATAAGTTCCATAAGAACCGTGACTATCGTTCATAAGTGCCTGGTACCTAACAAGTTCTCAGTTACTGTTTGAGTGAACAAATGAAGGAAGGAATGAGGATATCTCTTTTCAGTAAAATAGCGTTAATTAAAAATACCTCTAAATCCCAAATCTACCTGTCTGGAACCTAGCAAATTATCAACTAATATATTTTTTAAAGATTTTATTTATTTATTTGAGAGAGAGAGAGAGCACGAGTGGGAAGGGGGTAGAGGGGGAGGGAGAACCAGATTCCCACTGAGCAGGGAGCCCGATTTGGGACTCAATCCTAGGACCCTGAGACCATGGCCTGCGCCAAAGGCGGGCAATAAACCACTGAGCCAGCCAGGCACCCGCTCAACTAATATTTAAATAAATAAATAAATGAAAATGAATGGGGGCAACTTTTAATGAAATAGGTTCAATAAATGTACTGCTGAACTATTTACATGGCAAAATTCAATATTGGGGGTTAAAAAGCTGAAGTAGGGGTGCCTGGGTGGCTCAGTGGGTTAAAGCCTCTGCCTTCGGCTTGGGTCATGATCCCAAGGTCTTGGGATCGAGCTCCACTTGGGGCTCTCTGCCTGCTTCTCTGCCTACTACTTGTGATCTCCATCTGATAAATAAATAAAATCTTAAAAAAAAAAAAAAGCTGATGAAGTAGAAGGTGGAATACTATTCATTTTCAAATACAGATCACGCTTATTTTTCAGGATCTCAACATACTAGTAAGTACTTAGAAATACACATAATGCCAAAATGAATACTACTTCAAATAATCAAATTCTACTAATTTGATTAGTAGAATACTACTAACACTAATTCAAATTAATACTATTAATACTAATTCAAGTAATTCAAATTTGAATATTTATATTCAAACAATCCAGAGAAGATGCTTAAATTATCAAAAGAACTCAGAGAAGGCAGTCTTTGTACCTTATATACTCATCCAATGGATAGTCATTCTAACTCAGTCTAACCATACATTTTAAGTGTCGTGATCACTGAAAAGCATTTTGGGAAAAACAGGCACATTGTAGACCTAAATGTATATAAAAAAACCACAATGAGAACTATTTCTATTGTGATGATTCACCTACACCTAAATACACTCAGAATCAATGTACTACCAGCCATCCTTATAGGTTTTACAAATTAAAAAAATCACCCCTCATTTATTTTAAAAACAAATCACCATTAAAACAGGATATTATTTACCTGCTTCCAGAAACACATAAAATGATATAAGATTAAAAATAGTTCATTTCCAATAGGAAGTGGTCAGTACTCAGTTTTCCCAAGAACATAGTCTGATATCCAATTAAATATTCAAGTAACAAACTATTATTCCCTCAAATACTAAGTTCTTCATCAGGATGTCTGAGAAACAGTATACATGCTGAGAATAAGTTAACACCTTTGAGTGCATAAGAAATAAGGGGAAGCATTGAAGCATGAAAGCATATTGCATCCCAGAAAGCAATATCCTTCCTTGCCAAGAATTGGATCAACATAGGGAAAATCACTTAGTTTTCTTTTAATGTGTAAAGATTAATAATAGTAATCACAACACAAGTGATAATGTAAAACATGTTATTAACATTCCATAAGATGTAGTTTAATTTAATCAAGAGACAATGAAAAATTCATAAAAGATTTATCTAATCAAAAATACTAAGATTCATAAAAATATAAATCCAATGTATTATTCTTTTTTTTAAGATTTTATTTATTTAGAGAGAAAGAGGGAGCGCTTGCGCACGTGCGTGAAGGTGAGGGGAACAAGAATCTCAAGCAGACTCTGCACTGAGCACAGAGCCTGACTTGGGGCCTAATCTTGCAACCCTGAGATTATGACCCGAGCTGAATCAAGAGTCGGATGCTTAAACAACTGAGCCACCCAGGCGCCCCCAATATATTATTATTCTATTATAACTTCATTGAAAAAAGTTTCAAAGAAAGCCAAAAATAAGGAAAGTATTCAAGTCTACCTCCACTATTACTCACTCTGGTGGTATTGATGTTTTCATTAATTAACAATTTTCTGTTAATTTTACAGAGGCACTAAATACATACCAGGAATTGTTCTAACCATTTTTCTAATTCACTTAGCCCTCAAAATAACACCATCCAGGTACATTTTAATACTCTTCCCTTGGGGGCGCCTGGGTGGCTCAGTTGGTTAAAGCCTCTGCCTTTGGCTCAGGTCATGATCTCAGGGTCCTGGGATGGAGCCCCGCATCAGGCTCTCTGCTCAGTGGGGAGCCTGCATCCCCCCGCCCACAACTGCCTCTCTCTCTGCCTACTTATGATCTCTGTCAAATAAATAAATAAAATCTTAAAAAAAAAAATGATACTCCTCCTTTGCAGATAAAAGGGAGCCATACAAAGGTTAAATAACTTGTCCATAGTCACATATCTACTAAGTGGCAAAGCAAGGATTTGAACCCAGATAGTTTAGCTCAGAGGTCAATAAAGTTTTAATTAAAGTTTTGTTGGGACATAGTGATAATCATTTACATATTATCTGGCTACTTTCACTCTGAAATAGCAGAGTTTAGTAGCTAAAACAGAAATAGTATGGCCTCCAAAGTCTAAAATATTTACTATCTGACGCTTAACAGTAAAAGTTTGCCAGTTCCTGGTCTAGCTCAATCTAATTTATAGTACTTAATGGAAACATACCTTCCAAAGACTCAATACCAGTTGCTTGTGCTAATAAATCTTCATGCCTTGCAACAACCTGAAAATCAAGAATTTGCTGTGAGTATTGGATATTTTTCTTTGTAACTACAAGGAAGAATAAAGGTCTCTCTCCATAGAGGAAGGCACAAACACCAACACAGAAGAAAAAAATACAGGTGATAAGGGTACATTTGAGATGAGTTATTAGCAGAAACATAAACATGTTTATAAGTGAACATAGAGCCGAAGAAGTCACAGCCTTTTCACCAGCCCTTGCTTTCTTAATGGGAAGTGCAGGTAGAATTGTGCCAAAATTGGGGGAAAAAAAAAAACACAGCTGGGCGCCTGGGTGGCTCAGTGGGTTAAGCCGCTGCCTTCGGCTCAGGTCATGATCTCAGGGTCCTGGGATCGAGTCCCGCATCGGGCTCTCTGCTCGGCAGGAAGCCTGCTTCCCTCTCTCTCTCTCTCTCTGCCTGCCTCTCCATCTACTTGTGATTTCTCTCTGTCGAATAAATAAATAAAATCTTTAAAAAAAAAAAAAACACACAGCTAATTTTTGCAATCCTATTATGTCTTCCTTGTAAAAATGTTTTTTAAACATTAGGTTCTCTTAGTTCTTGAACTTAATTCAGCATATTCTAATCTGAAAACATAACACAGAGTCAGCACCCACCTATCCCTAAACATCTCTCTGCTTTCAGTTTCCCAGGGTCATAGCAAATCCCTTTCCCTGCGCAAGACTGATTTTTTTAATGAAAATTAAAAGAATCTCAAGCAGACTCTGCACTGAGCACAGAGCCTGACTTGGGGCCTAATCTTGCAACCCTGAGATTATGACCCGAGCTGAATCAAGAGTCGGATGCTTAACCAACTGAGCCACCCAGGCTTTTTTTATGTGAATGATCACATCAAAAACCCAAAAAGCTTAAGAGGTAAAGACCACATGCAAGAGATTCCTAGAAACATCAAGAAATCATGAGTAATCATTATTCTTTAGAATAATTCGAAAATCCTTATCATTTTGTACCTTTTCAATTCCAATGAAGAAGTTGTTTCCTATCTAGGCTAGAAACTGAAGCTCCTAGTCAGCAAGGATTCATTCACTGGAACCCCTACTACCTCTACTTTGCCTTGTTTCAGATATCATTGTTATTCTATCAAGTCCCTTTCTACCACAGCCATCTAAATTAACTACTAATTTTGGTTTCCTATGTCTGTTAAGATGGCCAGAACATGTCTGAATTCTCCCCAGGCCACTGATACAGTCATCGGTCTGTCCATCCTAACAAGACTAAATTTAATCCTCTATTCATCTTTTTTCTGTGTGAAGAATACTTTGAAAATGTTGAAACTCCTAAAGCAAGACTTCCATAAATTCCCCTGCAGCCAGCTGGATGAATTTCCAAGAGATCTGAAGACAGAAAAGAAAGGAATGCTATCTTCTTATTGTCTCAGCTAGTAATGAGCAAGGTCCTGACACCTGAATTTAGAGATGGTTGGAAAAACTGTATCAATCATTCTAGAATTTAGTTACCGGATACCCCAAGGCAGAATTTTAGCAGTGGCATGGGAGGTAAGGGCTGGAGCTTCCAGGCCTCCACACTGCATCTATGAAAGTAGATCCTTCAACTCAGTTCACTGGCTGACTTCAGAAGCATCCAGTTCTCTGTATTAAACACCTTCCTGCTTTCAATACCTAGAGTGGTTTCTGTTTCCTGTCCAAAGCTCCAAATAATACATACTTCATCACATCTTCTATTATTTTATTCATCTCAACGATATTTAAAACAAAATTTATGGGTTTGGTTAGCATTATCCCAATTCTTCTTCTGCAGAGAAACAATTATAGCAGGTTCAGGGCCCATACTAGACCTCTACTTCATATTCCAAATTACCGTAAGTATAATTTGTCCCCTGTAAGAGATGTTAAACAAACTTTTGGTTTTTATTGATTCCTTCAAAGAAGGTACTGCATGCAAGGAATAAAGAAAATACCAATCATATTACTCAGCCATAAAAAAAGAATGAAATATTGCCATTTGCAACAATGTAGATAGAGCTAGAGAATATTTGCTAAGCAAATTAAGTCAGAGAAACACAAATACCTTATGATTTCATACATATACAGAATTTTTTTTAAAGATTTTATTTATTTATTTGTCAGACAGAGAGAGAGAGAGAGAGCGAGCGCGAGCACTGGCAGATGGAGGCAGAGGGAGAAGCAGGCTCCCCACCGAGCAAGGAGCCTGATGTGGGACTTGATCCCAGGATGCTGGGATCATGACCTGAGCTGAAGGCAGCTGCTCAACCAACTGAGCCACCCGGGCGTCCCCATATACAGAATTTAAAAAGCAAACAGATGAACATGGCAGGGGGAGAAAGAGAGGCAAACCAGGAAAAAGACTCTTAACTACAGAGAACAAATTGAGGGTTGCTGGAGGAGAGGTGGGCAGGGGGAGGGCTAGATGGATGACAGAGATTAAGGAGGGGACTTATGATGAGCACTGGGTGGGGAGTATGAGTGACAAATCACTAAATTCTATATAGCTAAGACTAATATTACATCATATGTTAACTGGAATTTAAATAAAACCTTGGGGGAGAAAAATAAAATAATAACCATAAAAAAACAACAACAAAAAAAAGGAATTTCAGGTGGCTATTATAAAAAGCCACCCCTGAGAACCCTAGGCAGAGTTAAGTGCATTCTCTCCTGCTTTTATGAATGCTTCCTACTATTCTAAATAAAACAGGCATCACTTCCCTGTCATTATTTCTCTCTGTATCTGCCACTGGTCTTTGAGTCCTTGGAGAGCTGGGAAATATGTTCATTTTTCTATCCCCACAGCCTAATGTGAATCCTGACAATTAAAATATACAACTAAATGTGTAATTAAAATGCATAATATATAATCACAGTTAAAGTGACCTTAGAAGTCATCCCAGTCCTAAGCTACTCTTTCAACTGATAAAGTACAATATAAAAAATTTAAATGAATACATATCATGTTATAACAGATCTAAGTTTCCTGGTAAACAGTCCATATACTTATGCATTTGTTCATTCATTTAAATATTTATTAAGTGCCTATTCTACAAAAGCCAAAATAGGAAGTATACTATAAAACTCCCTATAAAATTACAGAATTAGGGCGCCTGGGTGGGTCAGTGGGTTAAGCTGCTGCCTTCGGCTCGGGTCATGATCTCAGGGTCCTGGGATGGAGTCCTGCATTGGGCTCTCTGCTCAGCAGGGAGTCCGCTTCCCTCTCTCTCTCTCTGCCTGCCTCTCCATCTACTTGTGATTTTTCTCTGTCAAATAAATAAATAAATAATCTTTAAAAAAAAATTACAGAATTATAGAAAAGGAAGGAACCTTTAAGATCTTCCACTATAATCTCTTCCTCCTTATTCACTCCAACCCATTTAATAGATTTCCTTTTTTAAAAGCAAAACTCAGAGACATTAAGGTACCAGCACAGTTAAGATTGGGACCCATCTCCTAATTCCCCATCTTGTGTTCTTTCTACCACAAACTTGTCAACTTTCTAGAATTTCAGCAAATATTACACTGTTCCATAAAGTGGGAAGTGCCAATGGGAACACACCAATTTTTCCTATTCACACTGTTCTACTTCCAAAAGTCCATTTTCTATTACTTTTATCAAAGGCTTCCATTTTTCACCTACTTATATTCACTGCACATCTGTTAAGGAGATGAAAGCAAAGTATGAACAACAGCTTTTGGAGAGATGGGTACGTTAGTTTTTCATCTAACGAAAAGTAGTTTATAGAAAACTTTTCAAAAACATACTTTGAAAAATAAGCCACACTGGTAAGTTACACATTTGCTCATTTAAATATGCATTTAGATTAAATAGTAAAAGTATTACAAGTGATAAATTATTTTATCTTTAGGTTGAAGAATCCAGATGATCCAGAAGATTGGCAATACCTGTAGGTGTAGTTCTTTATCCAACTGACTGATTCCTTGGGCAAGTTTTGCTAGTTGTTCAGCAATTACGGCTTGATGAATAGACTGGGAAGTATAAGTCTTTACATCAAAGTCTTCATTTAAAAAATCCCTGTAACACTCTAGGGGGAAAAAATAAGGAAAAGTCTTTCATTATTAATTGCACTGCACTAAACCACAGATAACAGACAACAAAACCAATATAGATAACATACTTTGACCTTTTTTATACACTAAGAACTGCTGTAAATGGGAAGAGAGTGGTAACATTCACTGAGAGCTTACTGTAGGCCAGGCACTGACCCATACACTTTAAACATATTAGCACTTTCAACCTCACACAACCCTGCTGGAACTATCATTTCCCCCATTTCACAGATGAAGAGACAGGAAAAGACAGGACACGCAACTTGCCCAACCTGTCTGAGATACAAATGCAGGTTGCAGAGCCCACAGTCTGAACCCCTATATTACACTGCTGAAAGTTAACTTTTACCAGAGAGTCGAAAGGAACATATAAGAGTAGAAGACTAAAAATTAACTACTAACCATAGCCTTTAATGCAAGAATACAAGGTCACTGACAATGGCAACAGGCAAATTGACTATATTTGACATTTATGGTCTCAAATATCTCTAAATCAATGCACAAATGCTGTCATAATAAAGTGAATCTGGAATTTTTATAGAAATAGGCAAACATAACTTTCAGGTGTTACTGAAACTAAGGATTTATGGTTGAAATAAGTAAATGGAAAGACAGCCTATGTTCAAAAAAGACCCTTACTAAACACAAAAAAAGTAATGATGCTAGATGTTAAGCTATCTTCCAGTACAGAAACCCAAAGATCTGTGGGTGAAAGTCAAATGGAGAGAATTAAGAGTTAAAAATCATTATGTAGAAGTGAGCTCAGGGTAAGTAGAAAACCACTACCTTCCACCCATGTGGGAGATACAGGTAAAACTACCCTGACAGAGATTGTAAAACTAACCGGCAAAATGGAGTCCTTATCAGACAACTTCTATTGTCTCTATCCATATAATGCATGCTCCATAAGGGCAAGGACTTTGTTTTGTTTACTCCCACATCCCTAGAGCCTGAGCAATGCCTGACACATGGCAGGTGTTCTGGACCAGTTGAATGAATAAATTCATCTATATATGACCTGGAAGTAGCATTCTGCAAAGAACAAAGATTCATTCTTGATGAATCTCAAAGTGAAAGAAAAACTACTACTTTGGCCTTAATTCTGGGAGTCCCATGTCCTTCCAGTTTGCCAAGGAGTTTTCAGGATTAAAGATCCTGCAAGGCAGCCAAGTGGAGAAGGCTACTCCAAGAAGAAGGAAGGTGTAGAGGCAGCAAATGCCAGAGCGTATTTTGAGAAAGAAGGGCAACACTGACGTCAGTGTGTCTAGATCACACTGCTGGGCAGAAGGGGAAAGAATAATAGGAGTTGAGGTTCCAAAGGAAGGCTAAGGGCAGTTTAAAAAGAGACTGGTAAGACTTCTAAAATGTTCAGACTATATCTCATTAAGGTTAAAGATGAGAAAGAGCACTGTCAGCTTTGTGTTTTAGTTTCTGGCAGCAGAGCAGAGGATGACTGAAAAGGGATTAGTCACCCAGTGATGTGCTGGAGCTGCCTCATATTGGCTCCTGAGAGCCTACAGTTCAATTCTCAGGAACTGTGTGAGCTAGGGGACATCACATGTAGGCATCTAAAAAATGACCAGGTTGAAAGTATTTATACCATGGAAACTGGCATACGCTACAAAATCAGGGCTTTTCCTATTGTATCAGAAAGGTGGTTTACCAGCACACTCATGTAATAGAGCTGCCGAAGCCAGCAGTAGGGTGCTCTGTTAACAGCCCAAGAGACATGATGAAGGCCTAAGACAGTAATCCTAAAAAAAAAGAAAATGACTAAGTTGACAAATATTCGGACACTATAATGTGTAGGACTTAGAGACAAGCTGAAAATGGGTGATTAGGTAGAGCAAGAAGTATAGGGATGATTCCCAAGATTCTTGACTGAGTAACTGACACAAGGAATTCAGCTTTGCATTAAGTTCGACCACTAGGCATCTTTGCATAAAGATAAAATTGATCATATTGCTGCCTCCAAGGAACTCATCATCTACATGGGGAAAAAAGCACATATTTAACTAACCACATACAATCGATGGTAACAGAGAAGGTTAGAGGAAAAGGGTAAAAAAAAAAAAAGTGAAGTAATCCCACCTTTTCACATGTAGCACCTGAACTATTTGTTCATATGTAACTTTTGGTAAGTAAAACTAATCGTGCCTGTTCACTATCAAGATAGAAATGTCCAGTAGACAGTAATCGTATAGTTTAGAAGAGAGGTAAGGACCATGTATGTGTGTATTTGTATACAACTATATTAATTTTGAAACCTTGAAAAAAATGATTTAGGAATGAATTTTAGAATGCACAAAAAGGGAAATGGAGAAGACTGAGTTCAGAAGCCAGACAAACACCAAAAATCTGGAAGTAGATGGGGAAAATGAAAGCAATCAAGGAGACGAAGGAACGTTCAGAGAGAAAGAAAAACAAGAAAGAATGGCAAGGGACGGTTTAGAGAAAGTAAGTGGTAAGTGGCATCAAAGATCTTACAAAGATCAAACAGTGAAGGCTGAATACAGGCCATTGGACTTGGCATTTGAGGAGTGATTGTCCATCAGAAGAAAAGTCATATAATGCTTCTATTTTACAGTTGTCTCAGAACTGTATCAGAAACAGCCCACAAATTATTCCAACTATGCATCTGCTCACCAACCCTATCAATCCTATCCTCTACCAGTGGCAGATCCTGTACATACTGAATCGCTATTACGGACAGAAATGTTTAATATTTTAGGAATGTTGCAGAGAATGGGTGAAGTGAGCCACTGAATTAGGGGCAAACTGAAGATGACTAGCAATCAAAGAAACTTGGAAAAGAGCACTTAGAGAATTAGGAATTTTTTTTTTTAAGCACACAACTCACAAGTCACATGAAAAATATTTCAAGAAGAGTCAAACCCCTTTTACAAGTTCAAGTAACGTATGAATCAAAAAGTATCCATTTGATTTAATCACAAAGAGGTCATTAGAGACCTTGGCAAAGAGATTTCAATGGCATAGAATGAAGGTGACTGGGTCCTTGAGGAGACAGGAAAAAAAAAAAAAAAAGACTCCGAACACAGGAGGAAGACCATCCTTAGAAGCAGAGATTCCGTCTAGAAAGCCTTTCTTGACAGTTCGCTAATCACTCCCCATTATCATCCTCCTCTGTATTGTTTGACTTTGTACACAACGCTGCTATCCAGCAACACTATATTAGAATGCTTAACTTTACAGCTTACAAGATTATCCTTTACTAAAATGGCAAGCTGCTTGAGGTTGGAAATTGCACACATATCAGGAGTTCAAAACTTGGTTAAATGGAATTTAAATCAAGATACAGAGATGCACTGGACAGAGATTCTAACCTAGAGAATCTAACACAATCAGGTTCAAAAACACCTCATCAGAAAGTTTTGACAAAAGTATATACATTATCAGAAGGCAAGGAATTAAGGGCAATAATAAGCAACACTCAGAGGAAAACAGTAATTTAGAATGTTATTTCATTCGTTTATAACCTACTTTGATCTGCAAATGTGTGCATATACTTACTGTGATGTTCATTAAAAAGTGTGCGCATACGCTTATTGTGATGTTCAATTATAAAAATTTATTCTGCACCCACCATAAGAAAGGTACCATTATTAACTGTGCAGTAAAAATGCAGTTCTACAATATAGCAGAAAAAGTCAGGCACACAAATTATTTTCAATACCTGGTGGAACATGATGGCAATTAGGGAAGAAAATTAAGAACAGATGAGAAGAACTGAGATTCGCGGCGTGTTAACTGAATTAATACAACTTAATGTACTTCTCAAATGTCCTATGTTTAACTTATTTCCTACAGTTTTCCTCTGTCCAAAACTATCAATAAATTGCTATATTCAATACATATGGTTAATCCCTGCCTGAACTAATGTTCTGAACTCGTCCCCATGCATGCTTGTGGATAAACGCCTTGTAAAAAACTAGGCTGCGAGTGGGCCACCTGTGTAACCCGGGAATTTGTTAAGAGAGGGATGCTTCCAACTCCACTTTAAAATGAAGCTTTTTTTAACATTAAGAGCTGTCATCTATCTGTTCTAGGTCTTTCACTCTTCATGGGATGCAACGCTTTCTCCAATTGCGGCTGTCAACCTGGGTCACCGGAGTGCGGCAGTCCCAGGACTTCAGAGAAACCTCAAATGCAGGAAGGGTAGAGTTGAAATGAGGAACAACCAGAAATTAAATGTCCCCTGGACACACGAAAGGAAAGGGGTCTGTTAGTCTCTGGAGAAACAGGTTGGCGAGGCCAGCACCCAGACGCCAGGGGGCCGGGCGGGGGGGAGTGGTCACGTCAAGACCGGAAAACTTTCTGCAAAGCGACGGGTTGAGTCTACCACCCCGGTCCAGGTGCGGAACAGGACAGTCCCCGGGCCCACCACCCAGCCAGACCCAGACTCCTTACCGTCCTGCAGAAGCTCCCGGACTGTCGCTGTCACCGCCCCAGAGCCCAGAGCCCCTTGGCCAGCCACAGCGACGCCGCCGTCACCACCTTCCATGTTGGCAGGTACCTGGGTGATGGCGTCAGCAGCCGGTTCGCCCCGCCCGGGTGGTGACGCTTAATGCCGGCGCCGCCGGCTCCGCCCAGTCCGCGGCTCCTGGCCAGCGTGGAGAATCGGCTCAGCGGCAGCAGCTGCACGAATCCCGGCTGAGAGCAGCGTGGGGCCCAGAGCTGGCGAGCGCCCAGGGCCTGACGCGCGGGGGAAGCCGAGGTCACGGCGCCGTGCGCCGTGTCCTGTAGCGCCCCTGGGCTAGGCGTCGTTCCACCCGCTGAAGAGAAGGTGGGCGCGGGAACCTGGCAGAAGCGCTGATCTCTGTGCAAGTATTTAACCTGAGAACAGGGGCCTCTCGAAGGAGGCTGGACAGGAGAGCGGAGGTTTCTGGGAGCTTCGCTTGCACTCCACAGACACAGCTGGGGGAATTAGTAACTCCCCAGCCTTTTCTGTCACACGCCTTGGCTAATGGTCTTGGGGTAGAGGCTGGCGGGAAAGCTTGGGAAAGAAAGTTGCGGGAATGAATACTAAAGCAGAGTTCGGGAGAGCGGAAGGTTGGTGAAGAAGGAAGACTGAACCAGGAAAAGACAAGTGGACTCAGTCTCTGCCCACCCCCACCCCCCCGACCTTAAGCTTTTCCTCTCTCTTCCTCTCTTTTTCAGCCACGTGCTATGAGTGATGCCAAACTTTTTCCTCTTACAAACTGATGGATTTTCCATATCTCAACTAACAGTATTGAAACGGTCAAATCAAGTTAGTTCCCGTTGTCTTCTCCGCTAATACAAATTCAGTTAGATTTCTCCCAAGATGAACACTAATAATTTATCAGATTAACCACTCTTGTGCAAGAAGGTTAATCGTTCCTACTTAAATAGAATCTGTAATACAACTTCCCCTGTACACCGAGAAACCAGTTTTTCCTGATTCCGGAGCTACACGGTTCTCTGTATTCTGGTAACAGTATTTCAACAAGATGCTGTAATAGTACTTTGTGCATTTAATACTCATAATCACTCAGGTAAGCATGTCTTTTGATACACTGCCTGTGCTTTCTCTTGACTTTGTCTCGGGTTTTTTCCTAGTATTTTTGGTCTCAATCAGGTCTGTCTAGAATTGTTTCTGAATGAGTCATGAATTGTTCAGGGCAGCGTGCTCAGATTCACATTAGATTTCATTATCCATAATACACAGAATTTTTTTTTCAAAGATTTTATTTATTTATTTGTAAGAGAGAGAGGAGCGAGAGAGTGAGCACAGGCAGACAGAGAGGCAGGCAGAGGGAGAAGCAGGCTCCCTGCCGAGCCCAAGGAGCCCGATGTGGGACTCGATCCCGGGATGCTGGGATCATAACCTGCCAGCTCGCTCCTCTCTCTCTTACAAATAAATAAATAAAATCTTTGAAAAAAAAAAAAAAGGATAAAACTCATCTTTGAATTGCGGGATCTTTTCCTTTCTTGGCTTTTACATTAGAAGATTCTAGAAAAGTTGTGTAATACTTGTTCATTTCATGAAGAGATTTGAGCCCCAGCCATACCTACCAGCACGAGTTTACAAATGAGACTCAATTCCTGTCTTGTCCCAGAGGAGCTCATAGGTAAGGTAGAAACCCATGTAAACAAATTGTACCAGGTGCTTTGCAGTTTATGGGTTTGTTTATTAAGCTTAACTACAGATTGAAATCACCTGGAGAGCTTTAAAAACCCACTAATACCTGCATCCTAAGCCCAGAGATTCACATTTAATTGGTCTGGGATATGGTTTGAGCATCCTCATTCTTGAAAGCTCCCCAGATTATTCTAATGTACAGCCAAGATTGAAAGCTACTGATTTATTCATCAAGCAAATACATACTGTGCGAGGCCTTTGTGCCATGTACTGGAACTACCAGGAATGAGTAAGAATGAAATTGTTTCTGCTAAAGTTACTAACGACCTAGTTACCATTAGATGCTTTTTAGTCTTTTCCTTACTAACTTTTTTGCGCTGTTTAAGTTGCTTATCCCCTCCGTCCTTGTTATTTGCTTCTCTTTTCAGCTTTTGAATCTCGCTCCTCAGGTTTATTCTTCTCAGCTCCGGAATTCATCTCTCAGTCTCCTTTGTGTTATTCTTTTTTGTCTTTTACTTAAATGTTGGTGCTCCTAAGATTTCTGGCAAAATATGTTATCCTTAAGTACTTTGTCCATGTGATTAGTTTCAACTGATTACCTAAAGGTAAAAGATTCTTAATCTTTATATCTAGCTTTTTCCTGAGCACCATATCTGTATAAGCAGTTGTGAGGCATTACCATCTGGAAATCCCATGAGCTCCTCAAATTCAGTGTGCCCAAATATGAACTTATGTTTCCCTACTAAAACCTATTGCTCCTCATTTTCTATCTCATTGCTTAGAATTGCCACCCACCTAGCCTCTAAAGCCAAATGTATACACCATCCTAGAATTCTCTCATACTGTAAAACATGCACTGTCCTGAAGTAATTTCCACTTCCTAAATATCTCACCAGTTTATTTCTAAATAGCTCCTAAGTGTTTCTCTTTTCTTATTCCACACATCAGACACTTTATGCATTGGTTTACTACAATAGCCTCCTTTGATATTTTGCCAAAAGCCCTACCCCCTTCATTGAAATCTTTAAATCAGAAATCTAATGTCATCTTCCTGCTAAAGTTATTTACAAATACATAAGGAGAGACATACAGCCCTTAAAAAATCTTTGCATGAAAGTATGTCATATGCCCATATTAACACGTTGGGTGCACATGAAAAATCACCTACAAAGGCGGAAAAATGGTTAAGAACCAAGGCCCTGCAGTAACAACATGGAATGTAAGGTCCATGATTATCTAGGCTTTCTCACAACCTCTTCTAATCTGCTCAAATAACACGGGACTACAAATGCTTCACTCTTCAGGTGTATTTCATCAAACATTTTCAAGCGTCCGGTTTTATATGTGTTGCTCCCTGTAACAGGACAGTTCCCCATCTCCCACATCTGTCAGCTCAAGCTTTCCTTCCTCCACTATTGATGACTTCCCTCATTTCTCTAGACAGTTATTCCCACAACACTTAAATTGTGTACAAGTGTATGCATGAGAACTACCATTTTGTGCATGTCTAACCAATAGATTTTTAAAGACACAAATGTTTTTCCACCTGTATTCCCAACATGTAGTAAGAGCTTAATATTTGTTGGTTGATTAAATACGTGTCCATGCCCTCAAAAACTCAAGAAGAAACGGACATGTTATTATTAAACTCTATAAAAGTAATTACAAGTGCACCTGGTAACAGGAGAGCCTAGGGTGTAGCGGATAAGTAACATCCGCTCTATCTGGGATTCAGAGAAGAGGTCAGAGTCATCAGAATGGAGGAATGAGTACACAGACTAAGGCAATGAAGATATGCTCAAGATTTAGTTAAAGGTACTACTTGGTTGACACACTTGAGGGGATGGAGGAGTGGAGGACAGACCCCAGGTTTTTTTTCTTATTTTTTTTTTAAATTTAATTTTATTTATTTGACAGAGAGAGATCATAAGTAGGCAGAGGCAAGCAGAGAGAGGGGGAAGCAGGCTCCCCGCTGAGCAGAGAGCCCGATGTGGGGCTCGATTCCAGGACCCTGAGATCATGACCCGAGCTGAAGGCAGAGGGTTAACCCACTGAGCCACCTAGGTGCCCCAGACCCCAGGTTTCTAATTTGAGTGTGTAGAGGTGGCATAATCAGGATGCAAAAATGCGAAAGAGAAGATACAGGCTTGACTCATGAAAAGGAACTGCCTTTCTCTTCCATATTTTTATCTATGTATGTGGCCTTACATTGTTCTTTTTTTTTTTTTAAGGTTTTCTTTATTTATATGACAGACACAGATCACAAGTAGGCAGAGAGGCAGGCAGAGAGAGGAGAAGCAGGCTCCCCGCTGAGCAGAGAGCCCGATGCGGGGTTCGATCCCAGGACCCTGGGATCATGACCTGAGCCAAAGGCAGAGGCTTTAACCTGCTGAGCCACCCAGGCGCCCCTGGCCTTGCATTGTTCTAATCATAAATTTTTACTTTAAAAAAAGAAGTAAGGGGCGCCTGGGTGGCTCAGTCAGTTAAGCATCCAACTCCTGATTTCAGTTCAGATCATGATCTCAGGGTTGAGATGGAGCCCGGCCTCAGGCTCTGTGCTTAGCACAGAGTCTGCCTGTCCCTCTTCCTCTGCTCCTACCCCTGTTCCCTAGCGCTCTCTCTCAAATAAATAAATAAAGTCTTTAAAAATAAATAAGAGGTAAAAGACCGCATTGGTCAGTAAAACTAGCTTATTTCAACTCTACGTTATACCTATAGAAATGGAAATTAACTAGTTTATATTTTGATTTTAATAGTACTTTCTGGATTAGCTAAACGTTTGCCCCATATCTGTTACTAAGTTACTAAAGCTAAACACTGGAATATGGAAAGCAACCAACACTATGAAATGACAGGAATCTAGGTATAGCAAATTTAAAAACATTTATGAACTGTAACTTAATCACTTGTACCTCTTTGAGTATAAAAGTGATTTATTGGAATGCCTGGGTGGCTCAGTTGGTTGAGTGGCTGCCTTAGGCTCGGGTGGTGATCCCCGTGTCCTGCAATCGAGTCCCACATCGGGCTCCTTGCTCGGCGGGGAGCCTGCTTCTCCCTTTGCCTCTGCCACCACTCTGCCTGTGCTCATTCTCTCTGACAAATAAATAAATAAAATCTTTTTTTTTTAAAAAAGTGATTTACCGTGCAATTATATGATTATAATTGAAATTTTTACTAGATGAAACCACACTTAAATTTTTTTAAATAGAAGTTTGCCTTCTGATTCAGATGCAAAAAATAGAAATTGCAAATAAGAATAAACATAGGGCGCCTGGGTGGCTCAGTGGGTTAAGCCGCTGCCTTCGGCTCAGGACATGATCTCAGGGTCCTGGGATCGAGTCCTGCATCGGGCTCTCTGCTCAGCAGGGAGTCTGCTTCCTCCTCTCTCTCTCTCTGCTTGCCTCTGCCTACTTGTGATCTCTCTCTGTCAAATAAATAAAATCTTTAAAAAAAAAAGAATAAACATAAAATAGACTAGTACATCATTTGATTTGCTTAAAGTAGTTCAATTAATGCCATTTAGCCTTCCTGCATAAAACGGTATTTCAAAGTGCCAGACGTACATAGTCTTCTATATAAAATTATTCAAATTAAATTTTCTGGTTTGTCAATACCAAACAAAGTAACATGGAAAATTTTAAACGTAACATGAAAAAACATGGTATTCTAAGAAAAAAAAACTTGTAGTTTTCCACATTTTGAGCGTTTATTAATTTGAGCAGATAGTTAAGTATATAATAGTGAGTTAAGTATATAATTTGAAACTGAGTGTTTGACACGAGCAAGCATAATTTGTACCAAATATAAAAACGTGATGATTTCACTGTACTAAAAACTGTCAGTGACTTATGGAGATAGGATTCTGTAGTATCTTATTTGATACTGTGAAAGAAGCTAAAAAGATTCCTGAGCCCAAAAGCATGACAAAAAAAAAAAAAAAAAATCTTGGCATTTAAAAAATGCCAAAAAAAATCTGGGCAATTGCAATTGTTAGAATGATGGGAATTCATCTAATGAAAGTAATTTTTCTCTATGCAAACTGTCTTTGTCAGATTTGAAGTAAATCTGTATTCATGAAGAGTGACTGCATGCAAACCACAGTATGTCAAGAAAGAAAAAAGATCCAATAGAAATGCTTCATTCTGGGCAGCTGGTGAAAGTCTGTGCCCCAATGGTTCGATATTCAAAGTAAGTATTAGTAAATGGTTAATGAGCTAAAATGTGATTTTCTTTTTATGCTCTGACCATCATTTGGGATCATCAGACACCTAGCTTTGGGGTCATGATCTAGGCTTGTGTGCTGGTGTTCTTTTCCTGTTACATGTGTGGCCTTGAGTAAACAATAACCCCTTCAAACTTCACTTTTTATATCAATAAAAAAAGATTGTGCTTGTAACCCCCACCTATAAAGATACAGAGGATATTAAATAAAAGATACCAAGTAAATGTAAAAATTCATACACAGGTTTTCGTGAATATAAGTCTTCATATGTCTGGGACTATAATTGCTAGGTCATGTGGTAACCATGTGTTTAGTTTTTTTAAGAAAACAGAGGTTAAAGCCTCTGCCTTTGGCCCAGGTTATGATCCCAGGGTCCTGGGATCGAGCCCCACATCAGCCTCTCTGCTCAGCAGGGAGACTGCTTCCTTTCCTCTCTCTCTCTGCCTGCCTCTCTGCCTGCTTGTGATCTCTGTCTGTCAAATAAATAAATAAAATTTTTTAAATATAAATAAATAAATTCCTTGGGATTATTTATTTAGACAATCTGCTCTTCTACACAGAGGGACAGTTTCATTTTTTCCTTTCCATCATATGCTTTTTATTTCCTTTTCATACACTTGACTAGAAGTTCCAGCACTGTGTTAAATAAGAATGATGAGAACAAGCATCTTTGCTTTGTTAATGATCTAGGAGGAATATGTTTAGTTTTTCACCTTTAAGGATGTTAGCTGTAGGAGTTTTTTTTTTTTTTTTTCTTAAAGATTTATTTATTTATTTGACACAGAGATCACAAGTAGGCAGAGAGGCAGGCAAAGAGAGAGAGGAGGAAGCAGGCTCCCCGCTGAGCAAAGAGCCCAATATGGGGCTAGATCCCAGGACCCTGGGATCATGATCTGAGCCGAAAGCAGAGGCCTTAATCCACTGAGCCACCCAGGTGCCCCGCTGTAGGAGTTTTTTGTGGATGCTCTTTATCAAGAGGAGAAAGTTCCTTCCTATTCCTGTTATTCCCTCTTTTCTTGAGAGGGTTTTGGTTTTTTTTTATCATGAGTATTATTTTGTCAAATGCTTTTTCTACATTGATAGAATTATGTGATTTTTCTTTTAGCCTTTTAATAGAGTGGATTATATTGGTTGAATCTGAATATCGAACCTTTTGCTTTAACTTTTTTTTTCCTGCCATCACTATAGCAGAAGAATGAGAAAGCACTACCTCATTACTATGAGGTGAAAGTAGAAGTCCTGATTTCCTATTTGGTCTCCTTTGATGCTCTGGGGGTAGGAGGCTCCCCATTACTGCTGAGCTGGGGGTAAAGCCATGGAGGGAATGACCTGGTACCTTTTGGACTCTATAGAAGTCCTGGCCTTTCACTAAGCATCCTCTGATACTACTTAACAGTGGGAAGGGAGAAAGTACTTAAGTTACTGACCAGCAAGTATTAAAGTCCAAGCTCGCTACCAGGCCTTCTCTGACACCACTGTGAAGAGGTGTTAGATAACTTTGTTTCAGCCGTGGAAAGGTAGAAGTGTAAACGCTGCACTAAACCTTTGCTTCTGGAGGTGGGGCCACAGTTTTGTCTCTGGTGTTTGGCTGGAGTGAGCCACTATTTAAAATTGTTCTTTCTTGCTAGTCTTCCCCTTTCCTAGTCTTTGGTCAGAGAGGGCTGACTTTTGTTGGGACTCTTTTTGTCTGCACTCTCCATATTTCCGGATTGCCAGCTTCTTGAGGTCCAAATCTGGCATATTTGAAGCAAAAAGGAAACCCAGGAAACTCACTAATATGGTTCCTCAGGTCCCAAGGTCACTAGCCTTTCTGCTCTCTTCTCCACCCTTCAGAGTTTTCTTACGTTTGTTTTATATATAATATACTGAGCAGTGTTAAAGAAAACCAAGTTCAACTAAGTAAATGTGAAGATCTCAATGACTTTATTAAGCAATTCATGAATCATACAGCATCTCACTTAGCAAGTAGAGAGATATACCACGGAGTTGTACAAAGTGGAAGGTTTTTAGAGGAAGGAGGGTGGAACAAGTTATTAGCAAAAGAAAAGAAAGGATTGATTCAGGCCAGGATATCTTGTGGTGGGGATTGGAATGACAGGGATTTTTTTATCCTGCAGATTGCTTTACTACTACTGTTCAAGAAATTTCAGATTGACTTTTAAAAGGTCACGTTCCTGGGATACGTTGAAACTGTAATTAGGTCTTGGTTTGTGGTCATGGAGGGGCAAATGATTCCAGTTTGGGCTTGTTTTTCTTTTTCTTTTTTAACAGCCAGAATAGGGAAAAGTACATCTACTCTAGCCTCTCAAAGGTAGACCTTTCCTCCAATAAATATTTAATAATTAAATTAAACTTGGAAGTACATATGATTGTGGTGTTTTTTTAAATGCCTAATGAAAGTTTTATATGTTCTCAGGTTGGCTTTTAGAACATTAGTAAGAAAATACAGTTGTGATCTATGCTATACACCAATGATAGTTGCTGCTGATTTTGTCAGATCTATAAAAGCCCGAGACAGTGAATTTACTACAAACCAAGGTATGTGAAACCCAGAATTTGCTGACTTTGGAAAACTAAAAAAAAAAAAAAAAAAAAAAAACTCTTGTCTAATTAGAAACAACACAATTCAGAGATTTTCTTTTTAAAGCTTTTAGTTTTTTTATGTTTTTAATAAGTTTTTTGTGTTTTTATTCAGTGCCTTGTAAATTATGGATGATATATCTAAGCATGAGATCAGCCTTCCTTAAGGCTCCATCCTCTTACCTGAGCTATTAGGTTCCTATCTCACTGCCTCCAGTCTTACCCCATTCCAAACCATCCCACAAATAGCCCAAAGGAGCCTTTGTAAAATGGAAATTTGATCACATCTCTTCTGTGCTTAAAATCCTTCTTGGACTGCTCATGGCCTGAAGCAGTGGTTCTCAAAGGGTGAACCCCAAGACCAGCAGCACTAGCATCATCTGAAAGCTTGTTCAAAATCGAAATTCTCAGCTCTGCCCCAGGCCCACTGAATCAGAAACTCTAGGTATGTGATCTGGCAATCGGTTTTAAAAAGCCCTCAGGTGATTCTAAACTTGCTAAAGATTGAGAACCAGTGGCCTAAAGAGTAAAATTCCAGCACCTGCCAGGGTACTTGGCTGGCTCAGTCAGTAAAGCATGTGATACTTGACCTCAGCGTGGTGGGTTCTGAGCCCCAGGGTTAGGTGAAGAGATTACTTTAAAAAAAAACCCTAATACCTGTGAATAATCTATAATGTTCCTCATGATCTAGCCTCTGAATAGATCATTTGCAGCTTTGTCTTCCATTAGTTTCTCTGAATAGATCATTTGCAGCTTTGTCTTCCATTAGTTTTTTTCCAGAGACAACTTTATTCTTTTTTTTTCTTCTTTAAGATTTATTTATTTATTTTGAGAGAGAGGAAGAAAGTACATGCACACATGCTAATGGTGGAGGGGGCAGATTCTCTTTCAAGCAGATTCCCCACAGAGTACAGAGCCTGCATGGGGTTGCATGCCATGATGCATGAAATGACTTGAGTGGAAGCCGAGAGTCAGAGGCCTAGCCAATTGAGCTACCCAGGCGCCTTCCACCAACTTGTTTTTTATTATTATTATTCTTTAACAATACTAACTTACTTAAGTCCCTGAAAATGCCCCATCCTCTCATACATCTCTATGAATATCCTTTCCTCAGCTGTACCTGACCCCAGATCCAGATCTCTCTGGCAAACAACACCGCAAGCTTCTTAATCCAGCTCTCAGGGTTTGTGGCCAGGGAGTTTGCCTGATCACCCTCTGCTATTGTCCTTTCTCACGGGCTTTTTGTTGAACTTAATCCTACTGTATTATGATACCTTCTTTGTGTGCCTGTCTCCCATTCTCTAGACTATCAACTCCTTGAAGTCTGGAATTATCTCTTATTGATTTGTTTCCTTAGCTTTTAGCCCTGTGTTAAAAATATAGTAGACCAATAAATGGTTATTAAATTGAAACTCTGTAACTCTTTAAGTTATAAAGGAAAAACATCCTAAATCCTCAGGGAAAAGCAAATTCTCCTCTCCTGTGTTAGTCCTATAAATCAGTGGATTACCAGAGAAATTCTGAATCAAAAAATTAAGTAAAAAGGAAAAAAGGAATTCTGAATCTATGGAACTGGGATAATGCTCAGAAATCTGCTTTGGCAAACACTCAGTGAATCCCATATAGGTAGTCCTCAAAATGACACGAAGAATTAAAATACATCTATCCAGAGTTTATAACACTCACCGAAAGAAAGATGGGAAAAATATGTCCTTAAAACTTAGGAAGTACCTGACACATTTGCTTGATTAAAATGTAAACTTTTTTATGTAAGAAAGGAGTACACATACTCAAAGACAAACCAAAACCTGGATAAAGTATAATATTTACAATAGAGGGGCACCTGGATGGCTCAGTTGGTCAAACTTCTGACTTGGGTTCAGGTCATGATCTCAAGGACCTGGGATCAGTCCCTACATCAAGCTCCATGCCCAGTGGGGAGTCTGCTTGTCCCTCTCTCCCTCCCCCTGATTGTCTCTCTCTCTCTCAAATAAAATCTTTAAAATATTCATGTATTTAAGATAGCAGAGCTAATTTCTTTGTTTTATAAATAAAATTTTTAAAAATACCAAGAAAATAAAGAATAATTAAGAATTACATCTAGTGGGGTGCCTGGGTGGCTCAGTCATTAAGCATCTGCCTTCAGCTCAGGTCATGGTCCCAGGGTCCTGGGATTGAGCCCCATATCCGGCTTCCTGCTTCTTGGGAAGCCTGCTTCTCTCTCCCCCATTCACCTTGCTTGTGCTCTCTCTCTCGCTGTGTCTCTCTCGGTCAAATAAATAATAAAATCTTCAAAAAAAAATTACATGTAGAAAAATAGGCAGAGTATGGAGAGAGAACCCACAAATAAAAATACAGATTGTTGGATAGACAACATAGAATAAGTTGTGAGAGAATGAGAACTGCCATCCATATTGTTGTGTATCTATATTGGTAAACTCTTCTGAAAGAAAACTTTTTGATGTCTGTCAATGCCTATCTGGTAGTCACTCACATTCCTGGGCATTTACCCTGTGAATATACTCAAGAGTAGCACGTGTGTAACAGTATTCTCATCTCAGCACCGTTTCAAAAGCCACAAATGAAAAACAGTCCAGAAGTACACCGTATGGTATATCCATACAGAAATACACTATTAAAAATAGGTCTGAGTACAGCTCCCAGATACATCAAGGGGAAAAGAAAGCAGTAGGCGTGGAAATGTATATAGAATGTTCACATTTGTTTAAATTTTACAGGCATACATAAATTGTTGCAGAACACAATAAATTAATTCTCATCTTTGGAAATGGGATCTGTTTGTCATGAGTGTTACAATGTTCACTTATCAAATTTTATACTGTTTGAATTTGTACTAAATGTAAATTATTTTTAAAATATTTAAAATTAGTTTAATGGTACGTTGTTTGAATAGATACTTCTTAGGCTGGAAGTAGTTACCATTATCCCATACAAACATGAAGAATTTGGTGTATCACACGTGTATGTTTCTGTGAATTTTAATGTTGAGCTATTTGTTTTATCAGGTGATTGCCCATTGATTGTTCAGTTTGCTGCTAATGATGCAAGACTTTTATCTGATGCTGCTCGTATTGTCTGTCCTTATGCGAATGGAGTAGACATTAACTGTGGTTGCCCTCAGAGGTAAAACTTAAAGAAGTTGGAAGAATTTTCAAAAAATTAGAAAAAAACTATGTGAACATGGTAAACTATTTCTCCAGTTTTCCAAGAATAAAAAAATAAAACGGAGTTAAAGCACTTGGGACCCAAATAAGAAGCAAGAAAAAAATAAGGAAAGATTATTTAGGAACAGATATGCAAACATGTTTTCTGATTGCTAAAACAAAGCATGGATAAGTGTTTCATCTTACCTCACCGCTAGAATTTTTTTATGTGTGGATCTGCCTTGAACTTGATCCATAGGTTGTTAGGGAAGACTAGAACATTTATAGCAGTCCCTAAAGTGAATTTTTTTTTTTCCTAAAGTGAATTTTTACTGCTATGTCAGACAAGAAACTGTGATTCTATGATTCGAGAAATTGCCCCTTGTTTTCTCCTAATTAATTTTCTCTTCATTATTTTTTTAACAGATATTATTCTCTATAAGAATACCTTCTTATAATTGCCTTTTCTTTCCATACCACAGTTATTTGGTTGAGTCTAAGTAACTGGGTACTGATAGGATGCTTAGTTTGACGTTAATATCCCTACCTTCCTAACACCATGTTAGGTTATATGTCGATAATACAAAATGTGTCCAAAGAATAAAATCAAGGTTTTAAGTACATCATAATCCAAACCAGATTAGACATATTTGTATACTCATTAGGAGAGTTAAGTAAGCTGTTCAGTGGTGTTGGAATGCTGTAAGCCAAAAATATCTTTCTACTATTAAGATTAATAGAACATCTAGTTATGTACAATAAACATCAAATTTGGAATTTTAAAAATCTGAAGTAATTGAAATTAATTACAAATACCTAAGTCTGTTTTGGTTGAATGAATTTTAATTTAATTTTCTCACTTGCCAATGAAAACCATTTTTCCTAAGTACTTTTTGATCTGGGAACATGTTTTCCTTATCTCCTATTGATCCACTTTAAAATGTTGGATCTGTGAATTATAAAAATCTGATTCCGTTCCAGTCACTCAGATTAAGAAATAGATGTACTTAATGATGCTTTTAAAATTGTATCTCCTTGTCCATATATTTATAATTTATTTGTTGTGTCTGCTTTATAAAGGTGGGCAATGGCAGAAGGTTATGGAGCTTGCTTAATAAACAAGCCAGAGCTTGTTCGAGATATGGTGAAACAAGTAAGAAATCAAGTGGAAAATCCCAGATTTTCAGTATCTATTAAAATAAGGTAAAGACAATATTTTAATCTACTGACAAGATAGTCTATTACTTAGGAAATAAAAAAGTGCCTTTTGTCTAAGAGTGTGGATGTATCCATCCTTAATAAATTGGTAGCTAGTGTTTGGATATGTTGAAATAAGACATTTAGTAAATTGTTATGTACCATAATTTTTATTCATAAAAATAACAGAACTTCATTATTTTTTTAACAGATATTAAAAAATCCCTTTATTATTAAAAACTTCCCCTGAAAAGAAACCCTGTTTTTTTCCATGTACTGCTTAAATGATAATGCTGAGAGGGGCACTGGGTGGCTCACTTTTAAGCATCCAACTCTTAATCTCAGCTCAGGTCTTGATCTCAGGAATTGTGAGTTCAAGTCTTGCATCGGGCTCCACACTGAGCCTGGAGTCTACTTTAAAAAAAAAAAAATAATGATGATGATGATGCTGAGAAACATTCCTGGTGCCAAGAGTAGAAAATAGAAATAATGTTTGCACTAAAAGTCCACAATGAAAAGAGAATAAACCAGGAACAGGTTTTTGGGTGACAGGCTAAAAATATATTTCATGATAATGTATTATATTCTCCCACTCGCAGATTGGGGCATACACAAAAGATATTAGGATACTGTCTTTCCATTCCTCCATTCCATCCAAGTATTCTTGGACGACTTTTTCAGTTATCAAAACCAAAAGGGTGAAGCACTAGGTACGGTAAAATTTGTCATCCTATTGTTCCAATAGTGAAATAGCTAAATTTGAAGTCTTAGATGGAAACTGATCTCTGAACAAAACCTTTCTGATAGTAGCATGTGGTGATAATATAGCAAAGCTAACTGAATAATGTATCAGATGAAATATTATTTTATTTAACTTATTAATTCTAGCATTAAGATTTGTATGCTGTAAGTAGACTGATGTAATTTTGAAATTGCAGGATCCATGATGACCTTACAAGAACTGTAGATCTTTGTCGAAAGGCTGAGGCAACAGGAGTTTCTTGGATTACAGTCCATGGAAGAACTGTTGAAGAAAGACATCAGCCCGTCCACTATGAGGCTATTAAAATAATTAAGGAAAATATGTCTATACCTGTAATTGCTAATGGAGACATCAGAAACTTAAAAGAAGCAGAAAATGTATGGCATATTACTGGGACAGATGGTAAGAAATAAGTACTTGAGTTTTTTTTTTACTTTTAATTAACAACAAAAAAAAATGTGGGCGTAGGAGAGTAAGGTTAATGTGATTTTTCGTTATTGGTCTTCAAAGTGGAGCCACGTTGTACTGATTTAAGCTAAACAATTTATTAAAATTATATTAACTCTTATACTCAGAGGCAGAAGATTATTTTAATTGGGGCAAATTAAGTTACTTTTCTGCCACCATCATATCCAATGAGTGGCCAGTTAGAAGGCTATTAGTAAAATAGGTAGCCTTTTCATAAAATAGAAATTAGTGAACACAGAGTGGTCATAAAGCCAAAGGAACTACCTACTGCTAAACAGTTTTGTTACTCCCTTAAATTATTGGCACACCAAGGCCTGTGATAAGTGTTGCTAAACGGGAGAATGCAAATAAACTTAAGCAAACCCAATTCATGACAATCTGGATTAACCCTAAAAAAATCCTTAGAGACTAATTGTTTAATGTAAAAGTCTTAAAAAATTTTTTTAAATTCTTATAAGTACATTGAAACATTGTTGGGTTTATAAACAAATCAAATTGGTTTGTAATTTAGACTAATACATGATTATTATGAAACCTTGTAATAATACTTTATTTTTCAGTATTCTCAGTTTGTTTCATTAAGTTTGACCTCATACCCATGAGTTCTTAATATGTGGACAAATGTAATATGCTTTAATTTATAGGTGTGATGGTTGCAAGAGGACTCTTAGCAAACCCGGCCATGTTTGCTGGATATGAGGAAACCCCACTGAAGTGCATCTGGGACTGGGTTGACATTGCTCTTGAACTTGGAACTCCATATATGTGTTTCCATCAACATTTAATGTACATGATGGAAAAGATAACTTCAAGGCAGGAAAAAAGAGTATTTAACGCTTTGTCAAGCACATCAGCAGTCTTAGATTACCTTACAGACCATTATGGGATTTGACTGGACTTCTAAATTTCCTTAGTATTTACTTCACTTTATATCTACAGTGAAACCACCCAAGGTCACATTTTGGTTTCTACTTTAAGTCAGTGTCTCTCACACATTAGCTTAAGAACACAACTCTGAGAACATTTTAAAAAGTTCGTCCTAGACCCCATCCTCAGAGATTCTGATTCAGTAGATCTCTAGGTGGAAACAAAATTTAGTTTTAAAGAAGACCCCAGGTAGGGGGCCTGGGTGGCTCAGATGGTTTGGGCATCTGCCTTCAGCTCCTGTCATGATTCCAGGGTCCTGGGATGGAGTCTTGTGTTGGACTCTCTTCTCAGTAGGGAGCCTGCTTCTCTCTCTGACTCTCTTTCTGTCTCTCATGAATAAATAAATAAGGTCTTAAAAAAAAAAAGAAGAAGAAGAAGATGACGATGATGACATCAGGTAGATCATACATCCTGGTCATCCTTCCAAACATTGACAAGTAATTGCTCTGAATCCTATTATGGATTGAAAGAAAAAAAAGACCCTCATTTTTTTTTTCCTGAAAGGAATTGTGTTTTTAACATTTTTAAATAAAACTTATTTTAATGCTAAAAGTGTAAGTCCTATAGTATTTATAAGTTAACATGAAGCATGTTTGAATGAAAATAAGTGCAAAGTGCCAAATGAATGCCAATTCTATTTAAAATGAAAAGGAACAAGAAATCCTGTATAGAATTACTTTCAGGGCTTAGATTAAAAATTTAAATTGGGAAATCAAACTGGTACTTCCTAATTCATGAGTGAAACCTCGATGTATTTATTTTAAATGATTTTTTTAAAAAGATTTTATTTATTTGACAGAGATCACAAGTTGGGGGGGGGGGGCAGGGAGCAGGCTCCCTGCTGAACAGAGAACCTGATGTGGCAGTACCCTGAGATCATGACCTGAGCTGAAGGCAGAGGCTTAACCCACTGAGCCACACAGTTGCCCCAATTTTAAATTGTACGTAACCAAGTTTAATCATGTGTGATGTTTTCAATAATTTTAAAACTAAGATCCGTGAAACTCTTTAAATGACATTAACTTTGTTACATTTCAAGTCTTCTAGATCCTAGAAGATTGATAACTTGGTAAATACACCTGTACCTAAAATAAAATTAGTTTTAGTCCCCCAAGTTTTATGTATAAAATTTTGGTAGCTAACCTAGAGATGATTATATATTTGAACTATTTCTTAGAGAAATTTAATTTTTAATTTAAAAACCTAATTTTCATACTGTTTTTAGTGATTTATTTATATTTTTAGGCCTTCCAGCAGTGGATAATAATTTTAATTTTTTAAAATAATTTTAATTTCCATGGTCTGGGAGTGTTACTAAGAGAATTTTGTTAATGATGAGTGTGCCATTGCAAGAATTTAGTATCTCAGTTATGAAAAATCCATAGTTAAGATACTGGTCTATACTACCAACATGAGAACTGTATAAGGAGACAGCTATCTGTTTGGCAATATTAAATGAATCCATTTTGAAATAAACATCGTGTCGCTCTATCTTTTTAGGCACATTCTGTACTTTCCTTTTTCAATTAACATATTTTTAAAGATAACTGGATTTTTCATTTGATATAAGTAGTATATGTGCAAATAGGGAGCTATAGTTAAAATTTGTAATTTTTATGTGTGCAAATTATATTAGTGGTGTGTGCACGGCAGCATAGTAGACGATGCCCGGCCTTTCAAAGGAACCGGTGTAAAAGAGCATGGAGTCCTAAATGCGTTTGACTTAAAAGCAAAAAACAAAAACAAAACCCACCTTCCTTATAGTTAATTTAGATTTAGTCGTTTTTCTCTTTTCTGTGTGATCAAGTATATTTGTGATAAGAAAAAGCACTCACTTAAATGGATTTTTATCTTCTATAATTATCTATTTACTTCATTTAATATTCCCACATTGTCCAGGAGGGTCATACTGTCATTTGCATTTCTGGTATCTTGTCAATATTTAAAAAGTGTATTCACGCGACTCGAAAACCTGGAAAATAGTAACTGAGGGAATGCACCCACACACATGGTTTTCCCTTTCAGTCCCCAAACATCTCTCCAGTGCCTTGTCTCTTCCCAGCCTGCAGACAGAGCAGGAAAAAAATGTTTTGAAGCTGCCTATTTTTCCACGTTCTCAAAAGAAAACGCTGCACAACCAGCAGTCCTGCCTCTTCCATTTAACTCCAGCGGCTGTTTCTAGGGACGGAAGACGGAACAGGAAAGCACAGGAAAAGAGCCCCTTTCTAACAGGTCCGCGGACTCCGCGTCCCGCCCCGGCGCCATTGCCCCTCCGTGGACCCCACGAAGCTCTTTCAGAAAACGTCGGTTAACCGCGCCCCTCCCGCCAAACCACACTTCATTAGAAATTTAAAGTCGGCTCTCTTGAAGTTGACTGGGGAACCCCAAGCATTCGACCGAAAAGTCTGAGTCACCCTCTAACTCCACCATCAATTAGAAAACAATTATTGCTAATCGTCCTCCTCACGCCGCCAGCGACCTCGGCGGGCTCGCGCCCCGCGGTTCCGGTTTGGGAGCTGGCGGGGGCGAGAAGGGGGGGGTGGGGCGCTCTCCTCCAACCACCCCCCCCCACACGCACACCGCTCCCCTCCCCGCCCCCCTCGCCCCGCCGCGGCGTCTGACGTCCCGCGCGTCGGTTTGCGCGGAGCAGCGCGGGGAGCCAGGCCGGCCGCAGGCGGGGTAAGGCCGGACGGGTGCCCCGGAGCGGCGGGCCCCGGGCGGGGAGGAGCGCCAGGCCGCGCGGGGCGGCGGGGTCGCGCCTCTCCCTCCGCGGTGGAAGCTCGGGAGCTGGCCCAGCCCGCGGCACGTTCGCGGAGTGGGAGGGCCCCTGGATGCGGGCGTTAGCGGAAGGTAGCTTTAGGCTCCTTCGCAGCGGTGGGGCGGGGTGCGGCAAGCACGTCCTCGGTGCCGCGCAGGCCTCCTCGGCGGTTCCGCCGGGCTCGCTCGGGAGGTGGAGACGCGGGCCTCCCGGCCCACCGTTGACCCCCACCCCGGCCCTCCCGCCGGGAGTTCAGGCCGGGTGCCTAGGGTGAGAGGAAGGTCCCAACCCCGTCAGTCCCCAGGACGAAAACATTGCGCCCCAGGGCCCTTAACCAAGAGGGTCTTTGAAAGGTGGCAAAGTAAACTTAAGTGTTTCTCTATTTAGGTGTGAAGAGAGAAAATGACACTCCAGTGGGCGGCAGTTGCAACCTTTCTTTATGCTGAAATAGGACTTATTTTAATCTTCTGCCTGCCTTTTATTCCTCCTCAGAGGTAGGAAACCTCCAAATCTTTACAATAAGTATACGTTTCAATAAGCACAGGAAGCATGATTAGCTCCTTATACTGTTTAGTGTGATACGGAAAAAGTTTTCTTAAGATTAAAAAGTTTTGAATGCTGATTATCTAAAAAGTGCTGTTTAAACTCACCAACTTTAGGAACTGTCTAATAATATTAAAGAAATCACTTTATATAAAACATTTTATTGTGTGTACAAACCAATTAGCCGTTTTCGTCACTTCTAAAAGGAAAAGGACCGCCCTTTTGGTTCTGTTGATTACAGATATGATAAAGCGTTGGTTGTACTTAAAATACATGTCGTCATCAAACTTAACCTTGTTTATTGCCCTGAATTAGAACAGTGAACTAAAAAAAGGGAAATGGATAAATGAGGTAAGCAGCACGCATGGTACAAAAATGTTTCATTGAGGGAGTGGAACAATGTAGGAGAAGTTAAACCAGTAAATGATTCTTACTGTTCTTATGTAACCCAAAGATAGTTTCGTTTATGTTTACGGGTAATTTTACTACTTTTTTTCCATACACAGAATTAATATGTACCAAAAATGCTGAATATGGAAAGTACCACAACCATACATTAGCGTTAATTCCTTAGTAAAGGTCTTTAAGTACAGTACTGAGTATTTAAATTGAAGCCTTGGTTCACTTTGCCCCTATAATAATACTCAGATGGCTTGGTTTGAGGGCTGTGGGGGTGGTGGCAGTTAGTGTAGTGGACACACAATGTAGCATTAGTTTCAGATGTACAACCTAGTGATTCAACTTCTCTGTGGTTATGCCATACTCACCACAAGTGTACCTGCCATCTGGGGAGTTAGTTTTAGATCCAGAAAGTTGATAATATGAATGGTGAAATGCACTTTTAATAAAAATGTTGCAACACCTTTGTTCATGCTCATGACATAAAAGAAAATCTTTCATAAATGAGATCATAGAGATAAATTCAATGAGATTGCATGACCGGAAAAGATTTATGAAAGTTTTTACTTTGGCTCAGGGGCCATGTGGTCTTTACACTTCTTAACTTGCTTCTTACCTACCTGCATTGCTACTCACTTCTGTTCTTGTCTATCAACTATGCCATCACTTCTTTCTTCCTTACTAAAGAAAAAAAATTGAATCGTGGTAAGAAGGAGCATTAGACATCATTTTTTTCAAACCCACTCATTCAATCGTCTGAGTAGTCTAAGGTCATCTTGCTGATCCATGGCAGACTCCAGCCTTGTGCTTTTTTCTGCGCCGCTGCTTATCCTGTTGGTTTGTTTCAAATCTCTGTAATGCCCTGTTAGCGTTTTGGTAGTAGTTCCAACAAGAGAGTCCTATATTCGAGAAAAGGAAAGATGTTATTTATAAACATCTGATTTATAAATAAGGCCTAAGAATTTGCAAACATACACACACACACACACACGTGTGTGTGTGTGTGTGTATAGTCAATATTTTCTGCATGAAAATGGTCCATAGATTATGGATCTTTTTCTTCCTGCCAAATATAATTTTTTTCCTATACAAGTAGCTCTTTGATAGATATGTATGTAAATACACAAATTATATATAGGCTCATGTACAAATATACATAAGAAAATGTGTGTGTGTATATGTATCTATATAAATAATGTATATGTTTATGTATATACAGAAATGAAAACAATTCACTTATAATTTGTCCTTATTGTATGTAAGGAAATTATACTCCAAGTATACTACTCATATATATATTTTTAATCTTTTATATACGTATTACCATATTGTCAAAGAAAAGACTTCAATGGTTATTTAATTTGACTATTACTCACATAACCCATTGGTTAAAGACACATAGTTACAAGTCTGGCTGCCTGGGTTTATGTCTCAACTTTGCATATTACTGTATGACGGTGGGCAAATTATTTACCATCTCTGGCTGGTTTCCTCATCTATAAAATACAGTTAATATTAGTACCAACCTCATATAGTGGTTGTGGTGATTAAATGAGCTAAAATTTGTAAAAGTGCTTAGAACCATAGTATTGTAATGACTGAATACATAACAGCTATTATCATTTCCTCCTTGAATTGAGTATAACTAGAAACTGCTAGTTCTTTTCTGTAGGAAGTCTTTTTTGTGTTTCCTTTTATACTGGCCCTTAAAATGTGAATTTGCATTGGGACATAGATGAAGGCATTGCCAGTTATGTTCTCTTACTAGAAATATAAAAATTTTTATAATGAAAAATTTGAATAGCATCTCTGAACTTGGAAACATAGAGGCATTCTGTATCAGTCTCCCTCTCCTCATCAACTTCAAGTTGTTACTTAGGGCTGTTTTCCAAACTTATTAGTTAATAATTTGTTGTAGCCTTAAAACATTTTAGAGTTGTATTTGAAGTTTTATTAGGTGTTTATTACTTTTATGTCTCCTCAAATCTGTTAATCATTTAAAATGCCCTTGTAGGGGTACCTGGGTAGCTCAGTGGGTTAAAGCCTCTGCTTTTGACTCAGGTCATGATCCTATCCTAGTGTCCTGGGATTGAGCCCCATGTTGGACTCTCTGCCCAGCGGGGAGCCTGCTTCCCTTCCTCTCTCTCTGCCTGCCTCTCTGCCTACTTGTGATCTCTGTGTCAAATAAATAAATAAATCTTTAAAATAAAATAAAATGCCCTTGTAAAAAACAAGTAAGTATGTAAATAAATAAATAATAAAATACATAAAATAAAATGCCCCTGGGGGCGCCTGGGTGGCTCAGTGGGTTAAAGCCTCTGCCTTCGGCTCAGGTCATGATCCCAGGGTCCTGGGATCGAGCCCCGCATCGGGCTCTCTGCTCTGCAGAGAACCTGCTTCCTCCCCTCTCTCTCTGCCTGCCTCTCTGCCTGCTTGTGATCTCTGTCTGTCAAATAAATAAATAAAATCTTAAAAAAAAAAAATAAATAAAATGCCCCTGTACTGGGACACCTGGGTCACTCAGTCAGTTAAGTGTCCGACTCTGGATTTCAGCTAGGTCAGGATCTCAGACTCTTTCAGAGTCTTTAGATTGAACCCCACATTGGGCTCCACACTGGGTTTGGAACCTGCTTTGCCCTCTTCACCTCCTCCTGCTCACACATATGTGTGTTTACACTCTCTCTCTAAACAATAAATAAATAAAATAAAATGCCCTTGTACAAAATTTGTTACCTTTCCAGTTGTGTAGTGGATTTCTTTGTCATTCTTTGTCATTTGTAATCCATTTTACCTCTGTGTCTTTGCTTGTGCTGTTTAAACCTTCTAGACTATTTTTTTCCCCATTTCGTTTCCTCTGTGTTCACATTTTGATCTAGGTAATAATTAGATGAGTATATACATACATAAAAATTTGTAAACCTATTTAAGATTTTTGTAACTCATATATGTAATGTCTCAGTGATTTTTTAATTCCTTTGTTGTAAAAATAGAAAAATCCTTTTACTTGGAGTAGATGTTAGAAATGTATTATGTAAAAATATATAGTGCAGAGTTGGACTCCCTTTCCTGAAATGTTGGTGATTATTACACTAATAGGTCTTTCTGAGTTATTACTGACTTATACTAATAGGTCTATTTCTGAGTTATACTAATAGGTCTTTCTAGGTTATTTCTGAGTTATTACCCAGATTAGCAAAAAGATATAAAGTGATAACTTCTATCAGCGATATAACACGTTACTGTAAGAATTCATGTATCTTTACTTTAAAAGTTATTTTTTGCTGTAGAATGTTTAAACCAAGACAGAAAATAATGTCAGATTATCATTCAGCTTGAAAGAGTTGTTCTTTATTTCATGAGACAACTTATGTCATCTCAGAAAATTGCTATTTCTCTGATATGACATAAAAAATTAAATTTCTGTAATTCTTTTCATTTTCTATGCAGTTACCAAAATGTTAATTGAATATTTGCAAAGCATTTCAAAATCTTTTGATATTTTTAATGCCTAGAGTAATTGTATTGCTTTACAGATGGCAGAAGATTTTTTCATTTACTGTCTGGGGTAAAATTGCAACTTTCTGGAACAAGGCTTTCCTTACTATTATAGTCCTCTTGATTGTTCTGTTTCTAGGTAAGTACTGGATTCCTCTTTTGATTAGGCTTAACTCTAGAGCTTTTTTTAATTAATGAATTCATGGGGTTTTCAATTAGGTTGATGTTGCTATTGATGTAAAGTAGGTTATACAGGACTCATCCTGGGATAACCACCACGTCTACCACCGTTTTATGAGCAAATGTTTCCTATGTTCCATACAACCAGCCTCTGAAATGAATTTCTTTTTATAAAACTGGGAACAACTGGTACGAGGAGGTATGAGTAGGCGATTGTGTCAGGATGTGTGAATGGGTTCATGCCTCATTTCAAAATGTCAGTATTTGTCCCAGGGTACGCTCTTGTTATCAAGTAAATCTCCAGCTTTGTAAGAAATAACATTAAACAACTAAAGGACAATAAGAAAAATGGGTCCCAACTCTGCCACCAGCTAACTAAAATGCCTTTTGGAATGGCATTTCATCTCTCTGATCTTGGTTTATCCATTTGCACGCAAAGAGAGAAAAGGCGATCACTTCTGCAGCTCCTTCTGACTCTAGTATTACAATTTTTTTTTTTTTTTGAGTTGTCTCTACACACAATGTGGGGCTCTGACTCATGATCCTAGTGAAGATTTGCATATTCTACTGACAGAGCTAGCCAGGTGTGCCTGTAGTATTGTGTTCTTTTAACTCTAAAATTATCATAAGAAGTTTGACTGAAAACTACCACATATCCATAAAAAGAAGGAAAGCCGGAGTACAAGGGTTTTTTGGTTACATATCTCAGAAACCAACTGGAGCTCACTTGAGCAAGAAAGGGGAACTAATAATAAAATACAGAGTTGTTTTAGAGCAGCTCAGGGAAGGAAGAAAGCCAAATTCCAGGAAGAGACTTGTCCTAGAAACTGAAGTGTCCTTTTCACGTCCCTGCATTACTCCATGGGTCTTGAATTCATCCTTATCCCATATAGCTAAGGGCACCATATAGCTGAAAAATGTCATCACTCTGGCCATATACAAGGATTAGTAGCCATTTCTGAATATCAATTCCAATTATAAGGAAAATAAATGAGCCAGCTAGTACTAGGTATCCAACCTTTGTTTGGTAAGCTATGGACAGGGGTAGGAGTCACAAAGCAGAACCATGACCTCTAGCTAGAACCTACATCCATGGGCAGAGAGAGTAATTAATTCTCAGACAATAGCAACATCATGGATGATTAATACAGGACCTTTGACCTTGGATGGTAAAGGCAGCCAGATAGGGATCTATGCTTTAAGCCTCAGTGTTTCCATCTCAGAATAGGGTAATCACATCTCCTCCACTGAGGTATTCAAAGGTTTAAATGCAGTAGTGAATGTAAAATACACAATCCAGTGTTCTTGTGCACCAGAATGACAATGGTGTAAATTGTGGAAAACCAGTAGATTACTCAAGTTTCATTTTTATTTTACTTTGAAATTTATTTCATTTTTCATGTTGGTTTTTTCTCTAATAACATAATCATTACAAGGTGATCGTGTTTCTGGAGCCAGTACTAACTGAAAGTGTGTGTGTATGTGTGTTTTAAGGGGTAGGAATAGGCAGAAAGAAGCAGGAAACCCAGGAATATGTTTAGTATCAGCAGAAACGCATCCCAAGAACTTGAAAGATTCCACGAGTGATCCAAAAGAAAAAAGAAAAAAAAGCTGTCCCCATGTGGTTTCTAGAAAATTGACCACATATCATACCCCGTATGCATGGTTGGTTGCCCCTGTATCATTTTTCATTTTTCAGACATAGTTTTCTTGCTTTCAAACAGGTGATTTTATTCCCTAGTTGGGTTTGTATATCCATTTATCTTTATAAACTTCTTTTATATATATATATATATTTTTTTTTATTTATTCATTTGACAGAGAGCACAGGTAGGCAGAGAGGCAGTCAGAGAGAGAGGAAAGAAAGCAGGCTCCCCACTGAGCAGAGAGCCCAACATGGGGCTCAATCCCAGGACCCTGAGATCATGACCTGAGCTGAAGGCAGAGGCTTTAACCCACTGAGCCACCCAGGTGCCCCAATAAACTTCTTTGATGTTATTGGTTAATCTTCAGCATTTCTGCATAATGGATCCAGGAATATTATTTTTATTTAAAAGCCAAAGAAGCTGAATAACAAGTATAAGGATCCTTCATATTTCTATGTAGTTTAGCTTGCCTGTTTAGAATAACTCATAAATACTGTTGTGTTTGGGGTTTCTTTTTTTAGTTGTTTCATAGTGGTTGGTATGCTTTTACTATATTATCATGACAATCTGAGAAATGTAAAAGAGAAAATAGACATTAAGTTCAAGAAAAATTTTTAAAGATAATTTAAAAGACTGGGGTACCTGGGAGGCTCAGTCAGTTAAGCTTTACTTCAACTCAGGTCATGATCTCAGAGTCCTGGGTTCAAGCCCCATGTCTGCCATGGGGCTACAGGCTCAGTGTGAAGTCTGCTTCTCCCTCTGCTCTTCCACCTCCTCATGCACGTGCTTTATCTCTCTCAAATAAGTAAATAAAATCTTTTTTTTAAAAAAGACTATTTGATATATCTCTATGCAAATAAATGTGAATACCTACATGAAATGAATAATTTTATAGAGAAATAGAACTTTATCAGATGAATTCTAGTAGATACAGAAAATTTAAACAGACCAGTTTTCCACAGAATTACAGAAAGTTATTTTAAAAAAAAGAAAGCTACTCCCATCAGAAAAGAATAAAACCAGATAGCTTTGCAAGAAATTCTACCACTTTGAAAAAATGGGCATTACTCATTGCTTAAACTGTTCCAGAATTTATGAAGCTAGATAAAAGCAAACTCTCTAATTGCAAAAAAAAAAATTAAACCAAATATAAGACTGGTAACATACACCACAGAGAAAAAAATGTTCACAGCAGCATTAGTCATAATAGCCAAAAAGGGGAAACAGTCCAAATGTCTTCAAGTGACGAATGGATAAACCAAATGCAGTATATCTGCAAAATGGAATGTTATTCAGCCATAAAAAATAATGGCATACCGCTATGTGGTACAACACAGATGAACTTTGAAAACATGCCAAGTGAAGGAAGCCAGATGCACAAAATACACAAGTTAATGATTGCTTTTGTATTGGATGTCCAGAATAGGCAAATCCATGGAGAAAGAAAGTAGATTGGCAGTTTCTAAGAGATACGGGAGGGGCAGAATGGGAATGGGGTTTTGAGGGGGTTGATGAAAATATTCAAAAATCAGTGGTGGTGTTCATGCAACTTTGTGAATATACTCAAAACCACTGAATTATATGCTTTAAAGAGATAAGCTTTAAGATACATGAGTTCTAACTCAACAAAGCTGCTTTAAAGATAATTAAATAGGGACAGCTCGGTGGCTCAGTCAGTTGGGCATCTGCCTTCAGCTCAGCTCGTGATCTCAGGGTCCTGAGCTTGAGTCTCAGGTTGGGCTCCTTGCTCAGTGGGGAGTTGCTTCTCCCTTTCCCTCTGCCCCTTCCCCCTTTTGTGCTCTCTCTTATGTGCTCGCTCTCTCAAGTAAATAAATAAAATTCTTTAAAAACTAAAATAATAGTTTAACTGGCCTCAGTTTCTAACTGGAATCTCTTTCCTGTAGCAGTAACTCTTTTCTAAGTGTGCTGATGGCAACATGAAAGAAGCAGTCTGACTTGTTTGTCCCCCTGGTTTTTGAGACACATAAGGAGCAGATAAGTTACCTAGGACCTACAAGATCCAATGACTTAAGAATGCACTAAATAGAGATATGAATAAGCTGAAATCTGTTTTCCATTAGAAAGAAATAGATCCCCTATACCTCTGAGACTTAATAGAACTGAATGCATCAGAAGTGCAGCTCTCTGAATGTTTCCAGTAGCGATGCCATCCGTGTGCCCATTGGAGGAGCATATGCCCCCATAGGTCAAATTCCATTTAAACCTATGCCAGTGGAAATCTCAGTGTAACGCAATATTTCTAAAATCTCAGTAAAGTTATATTAGTATTACTAGTATGAATTATTAATAGCATTTTGACAATAATGTTACTTTAATATTATTACCTTAAATAACTTAATATTATTTTAATAATTACCATAACAATTTGATAGTATTGAAGGAATAATACAATAAAATGCTAGTAGAGTCAGGAAAATAGATAACCTCTTAGAATTGATTGGAATGGGAGGTGACCTATATGCTACTGTAGTAGGTTGGATTTTACTCAACCTATTAGGGATTGAAAGAGTGAAAGATAACAGTTTGCAGTGTAGCTAGAGATTACAGATAGTACAGTGATAATAAGTCCTAGATAAAGAGTTTTTTAAAAATCCTCTTCCAGTCAAAATTCCCACTAACATCCATTTACAGAGCATCTCTTTTGAGTATGGTGCCCTCCCAGGGATAGTAGGGGAAAAGACAAAAAGAGGGCCCATACCAAAAGTCTATTATTTAAAAGGCCATTCAATTGTTCTGAAACTGCTTTCCATTTTAATAATAATTTTATATTATTAAAAGCCTAAAGTAATGTTTTCTCTTTTTCTCTAATAGATGCTGTGAGAGAAGTAAGGAAATATTCCTCATCACCTGCCATTGAGAAAGGCTTAACCACCAGACCTGGAGCCTATGAACATGCACAGATGAAACTTTTTAGGTCTCAAAGAAATCTTTACATTTCTGGATTCTCATTATTTTTTTGGCTGTAAGTTTTTAAAAAGCACAATTTTAAAACATGATTTGTGTTTCCCTTCCTCATTTTTCCTACCTATACCATACGTTTTTTTTTTTGTTTTTTTTTTTTTTTTCTGTGCTGTTTAGTATACTAACATCTTCACAAAAGGATGCAGAATGAAATACCCAAATAATAGTCATTATGGCTTAGAGGTTTGCTGGGTCCATAAGGCCTTGCATGATCTGGCCCCTGCTTGTCTCTGGAGCCTTGTCGCTCACTGTTCTCGGACATTCACACCACATTCCACCCACCCTGAGCTTCAACTGTTCACGCATTCATTCTTGCAGCAAATATTTATTGACTCGCTATTGTTTACCTACTTCAGGATCTTCACACCCGCTTTAACCTCTGCCAGAGCATTCCCCTCTTTCCCTGGCTACCTTTCTATCCATCCTTCAGACCCTTTCAAGGAGAATTTGTTTGTGACCCTCACTCCCTCCAAAGCATGCTTCCATGGAATGTATCTGTATATGTATATTTTTCTGAGTATCACTCATTTTTGCAATTAAATACTGTTTTAACTCTTTCTTCTCCAACTAGAACCTAAGCTCCTTGAAGGACTTTGTCTCACTTCCTGCTGTGTCTCCAGTACCCAGCAGGTGCTTAACACTTAGCAATTCCGAACACTTAGCCAAGGAAATACCTGTTGAATGAATATTTGAAGATACTAATTGCTAACAATGGAAGTTACCCATAAACTGATGTGAATGAGCAGTTTTTAGGCTTGGCCAGCCTCATACAATGCTCTTTAAATAGCAAATATTAAAGTGGTAAGGGGGAAAAAAATAAAATGAACAAAATGACCTCTCTTAGTGGCCCTGCCACACTGTCTCAAATTGTTTCTTCTCCTCCTGGCCAGACACCTGTAGGAAAAGGATGGTTAAATTAACAAGTACTGCTGAACCTATCTTCCAAGTGCTAGTCTTATAACAAAGATTCCAAAGGAACGAGATACAGGCTTGTTTTGACAGAAAGACTTAAAAAAAAAAAAAAAAAGGAGAAAAAGGAAGAATGAAAGAAAGAAAAGGAAAGAAAAAGAAGAAAAAAGAAGAATATATGTATACATGTCCTCCCTAAACATTATCTCCCTCCACCTTACCCATTCCTAAAAGGGAATCATTTGACAGTGACTGTTTATCTTAAATCCGAGCTTCTAATGATTAGTTACTTATACAGTATTCCAATGCTTTTGTTCGTTTAGAGTGTTGAGACGTCTGGTTATCCTTATTACTCAGCTGGCGAAAGAACTGTCAAACAAAGGAGTACTTAAAACTCAAGCAGAAAATACTAATGAGGCTGCCAAAAAATTCATGGAAGAGAATGAAAGACTAAAACGGGTATTTAAATTTGCTTTTTAAAAATGTGTGTCAATGTTGTTAGTTTTCCCAAGGTGTATTATTTTTCAGTATCAAAAAGAGTATTTTTATAATTTGTAAGCAAAAGTAACCATAAGTAACAATATTGTTCTATGAAATGATTGTTTCAGAGTGTCTTACTCTCCTTTAGATTTGTTTGTTCTCAGTTTCCTTCAGTAGTAGAATGCCATTGAACCTATTTCCTATGATTAAAAGAAAAAACAGTATTCTGGGAATATGGATTTTAATTCCTTCATTACCATTAATTTTACTTCATAACTAAAGCAAACCTTTTAAGGCTCTATGTTTCCATTTTCTTTTCAGTTAAATTATTTTTTAAATAATTTTTAAGCCTGATTTTTAAATTTTTTTGTTTTCTTTTAAATGTTTATGTAGGGAGCAGTAGAAAGTAGTTAATGCTAGACTGATGACCCCACATTATATTTAAAGTCTTTAATTTGGCTGTGTTGCTGATAGTCCTTCCTTGAGAACCCTTTGCTATAATTCCCCTGCCAATCAGGCATAGTGAGTATTAGGAACTGATGTTTTCTCTATTAAATAAAAAGAACAAGTGTGAAAATGATAGCCACAGAATTATTTTATTTTCTTCTTAAGTGCAAAATTTAGGGATAAGATGTCAGAGCTTGAGTATTTGGTGTTCATGTTAAGCCCCATAAGTTTTGCTAATTCTACTTCTTAAAACAAAGTATCAGTGGAACCATTCAGAAGTGAAATACATTTTCTTAAAAACATTCCTAAAATAGTACAATAAAATGATTTTCCTATTATAAATTAATGAAATGCAAATATCAATTATGTATTATTCTACATTATATTTATATAAAAAGTATTGAGTTTAATAGAGAATTAAAATACCTTAGTCTTAGAGCCTAGCCTCTTATAGAAATTAATTATCCAATACATAATATAATAGAAGTCTTTCCAGAAACGTATTAAATAAGGCAAACCTCATTGCACAAAAAATTGTGTTTGATGCTATGGTATAATGATCATCTATTCAGAACCCATGTTTTATTTATAATGATGTCTTCCTTATTTCGCAGTACAGCAAAAAAGTAAAGAAGTACCTTTTTTCATATAAAACAGCATTCAAAAATGTTTCTTTGAGGTATTGTAAAATAAAGAACCACTCTATTTTTTACTTAGTTTTGTTTTGTTTTGAAAAGGCATTGATCTATAGATGTCGTATAAATTTCCTTTTGTAGTAAATATAGCTCCTGGTATTTCTGTGTTCAAAAGTCATTTCTGCTTTTTTGCAAAAAAAAAAAAAAAAAAAAAGGCAAAATCAGCCTCATTTTGTACCTCAATATTACTTGTTTCATTTTCTGTCCTTTCATCTTACTTCAAAATGGTGAAAGTAAAAACAAAACCCTTAAAGCTTTGATTAATACATGATGGCTAAACTCAAAAGAACCCAACCTTGTATTTGTAAACTTATTGTGTACCTATCTTGATTTAAAATTATGCCTATCATGTTAGAGTAATGCGTTCTAATTACTAACAGAACACAGATTTTTCCTCTTATTCTTTAGTTGTTTTCCTTTTACTCATCAGCTTTAAGAAAATGGAAAGTATTTTTGTAAACTTCTGGTACTATTATTTTTTTCAAATATACCATAATTAACATATCTAAATTCATCTTGTCCTTCAAAAAAAAACACCTTCCTCAGAACAATTTTGGCACTTTTCTTTTAGTATTGTTTTCACAAGTTACCCTTGCAAGGAAATTTATTTCATGACTACTGATTCTTTGATTCCTCCACAATTTCTCTCTCTCTCTCTCTTTTTTTTTTTAATGTTTGTTTTATTCTTCCCCTTTGATTCCATGCTGTCCTGGGTTCTCTGCTTCCTATATTGATTGGAAGGTCCCAGTCATTGGCCCCAGATCATCAGAGACCCATAGATATGCCATGCTAAAGCTAGCGCACAGTAAAGAGAAAGATCATGAGCTACACATTAATACTGTCAGTGCCCACAAGTGTACTGACTGACCAAGAAAAGCCAGAGGTCAGAATATCAAAGATCACTTCTTTTTTGAGATATTTCATATAGATTTTGAAATATTAGCTATGGAAACAACTCTTTATTCTCTGTCAGAGACACCTTACCTAATGGAAAGCACTTTTATTGTGAGATCCAAGAAACTTAGTCCTAACTCTAATAAAAGTGATTAGCATTGTGATCTAGGGCAAGTCACCTCATATGTTCTCAGGTCCAAGGTTATAAATAATAGCTAACACTATGCCAGGTATTGCTTCAAATCCTTCACAGTAAGGTATTAACTCTTAATTCTTGCAACAATCCCATGAGGTTGGTACTGTTATTATCTGTTTTTATATATGAGGAAATGGAAGCACAGGAAGGTTAAGTGACTTGCACAGAACCATTCAACTAATTAATGGCAGAACTAAGATTTGAATTCAAGCAGCCTGGCTCTAGAATCCATACTCTTAACCACATTTTTTGGTGCCCTTTGTATGCTATCTTACAAAATGACTCGTAGATGCTGCCCGAGACCCCTGTCTGTTTGGATACTCAATTAATGAAATAATTATGGAGGACCAATCAACTTTTAATTCAAGTGCTTTAAAATAACAACAGTGATGGAGCTTTACTTCTTACCAGTTTTGTTTTGTTTTTTTCCCGGCCATTCGCCACTATGGTATAAGGTGGGTGGAACAGGGAACACATGCATTATTGTAACTAGTAGCTAGCTATTGAATTTCAGTTCCAGGGCTCTTGGTCTTTCTCCAGCATCAAGTCACACATAATAAATCTGGACAAGTTTGCAGGTGCAATAATGAAAGGTTATTTACAAGACCCAACACAAATCCAACTTTTCCAAGTCAATGGCATAATAATTCAAGCAGTCAGTATAAACATTCCTGCAACTCAGAGGTTCTCTTCCAATTTGGGTAATCACTGGAGACTGTGTGAACTGAATTCAGTGAAGTAACAGCTGGATTATTTTGAACTTGAGGTGGGCAACAAATTTATAGAGTTAATGGGGAAAAAAAACTTGTTTCTTTCTGCTCTTTTTGTAAATTTTGAAGATAAGAGGCTCCTTAAGCTTAAGGATGTATTTTAGTGTTTGTCTCCTAAAAAATTTCTTTGTGGTCATATATTCATGAGAGCTTTAATTCCTCCTTCTAAGCTGCCTAAACTGTATTATAACAAGATAGAAGATAGAACTGTATTTGATCTTATATTACAGTTTTTATGCTCTTGTGTCCCCCTTTCCACTAGAGTTACATGAGAGCAGAGACCATGTTTCTCTTACATTTTTTTCCCTTATATCACCTAATTATAAAAATTGTAATATATTTACATGTAGCCCATGCTCAGTAGAACTTTGTGAGTTTGTTTATTGGATATACCACTTACATTAGAAAAGGAATCACCCAGCAGTAGAAATTCTTTTCTGTCACTTTGTTCAAAATTGTCCTGAGCTGTGTTTTTTATTTGACTATAGAAACCGTCAATATCAAGTTGCTTCCACTTTATTTACTCACATAACCCATGTCAGTGTATACATACTTTTTTTCAAACATTAGTTTAATTTGCCTTTTGTGGTTACTTAAATATCTTAAAACTTCTCTAAGATAAGTAAGTTTCTTAATTCTGTTAACAATGATAGTTTCCTTTTAGGCCTACAGATTATGAAATTTTTACTTCATGGTATTGTGATTTTAGTCAAATATTTTACTATTCTGATCTTAATTTTTTTTGCCCAGAAAAGATGATCTACAGGGACACCTGGGTGGCTCAGTCAGTTAAGTGTCTGCCTTTGGCTCAGGTCATGATCCCAGGGTCCTGGGGTCAAGTCCTGTGTTAGGCTCCTTGCTCAGCAGGGAGCCTGCTTCTCCCTCTGCCTGCCATTCTTACTGCATGTGCTCTCGCGCTCTCTCTTTCTCTCTGGAAAATAAAGTCTTAAAAAAAAAAAGAAGAAGAAGATAATCTACCAACATACAAAAAACATTTTAAAAGCCCACACTGAAGGGCACCTAGAGGAGCTCAGTCAGTTAAGAATCTGCCTTTGGCTCTGGTCATGTTCTCACAGTCCTGGGATTGAGTTCCGCATCCAGCTGTCCACTCAGCATCGAATCTGCTTCTCTCTCTGCCTCTGTGATCCCTCTCCCTCTATGATTGTTTTTGTTCTGTCTAAAATAAATAAAATCTTTAACAACAGCAACCCAAAAAAGCCCACATAGATTTCAGAATATAAAAAATATTGTGAAAGATTAGCTGAATAAGATTAATTTGGGGACTATTCAATGACTATTCAGAATTAGGTAGAATATTCCAAACATAGAGATAGCCCTATCATTATACACTTATCCATTCCCCACCCTGACTTATATTCCTTTTTTACAGATTGGTCTGCATAAAAATAGTCTGAGTAGACAGCTCTGCAATTGGAACATAATGGTTTACCAATTAATACCATCCTCACAACTGTTTTTTTCCTTAGATTTACATCACACATTTAACGGAGGAGGAGACATTCACATTACTTACCTAAATACTTTTTGAAAACATAATTTTAATTATAGCCCAACCAGAAACTCTAATTTTCATTTCAGAGATTTCAGCCTTACTAAGAAGAAATCTTTTTGTTTGCCAAATATCAAGTTTCTACCAGCAAAAGTACATTGTAGAAAATTATAGAATACTGAAAAGATAAAGAATCAAATAAAGACCAATAATCTTAAATATGTTATTCAGCCTACTTCCTGAAACAGTATGTGGTTATTGCGGTCTAAGCTTACTTCTTTCTATAACTCTCTTTTCGGATAGCTCTTGAAAAGCAATGCCAAGGAAGAGGAACACATTTTGGAAGCCGAAAATAAAAAACTAGTAGAAGAGCAGGAAAAACTGAAAACTGAATTAAAGAAGACTTCAGATGGTAACTTTGTGTGCATGTGCAGAAGTAGAAAGTGTAGCATGATATTTTATGCGGTTACACATCACTATTTTCCCTAAAACAAAACTAATGGCTCAATGTTCTTCTGGCTAAAATAACCAAGAGTGACCTGTTTAAAAATTCCTGCTCAAATGTGAAGATAAAACATGGTTTGGGCCAAGAGAAACATGCTCTGTTATACAGAAAAACATGTAGGTGTTTCAGATCTGTGTTGTAAATATAGATGTTCCTGCCTTAGCAGAAAAGCTATGTTCCTGAAAAGTTGCTTGTAAATACAGTTTTGGAAAATGAATGACATTTTTCCATCATAGTATATCGCTGCTTTGAAAGAAGCAATCGCAGGGGGACAATTTTGATTACAGGAAAATATATTGCTTATCTCAAACCCTAATATTTCCTACCTGCCAGATATAAGGAATGCATTCCCTGAAAAGATACTGATCGTGTAGAGTAAGCAACAATCTGGAATTGTTGACAATTTGATTGGCTTATTCTAAAATACATTACAATTCAGAACTTGGGAAGGCACCTATTTCTTCTATGTTTTTTTTTTCCTTAAAAAAAAATTCTAATAGCATTTCTTATTTGTCAAAGAAAAAATTCTTACTGCTTATAGCCACATAACACAGAAAAGTAGGTACCCCAAGTCCAGTGTCTTCCCAAGAAACTCAAGAGTAAAAATCTGTGACTTGACCCTTGGACAACATCCTTGCATATAACAGATATTCCTTGATGTTGGCCAGACAGTGGCAGACTTCTCAGCCAGCCAGAGTTAAGGTAATGGATCAATGCATAGACCTCCAATTTCAAATCTCTTCCACCACTTTATGTTGGAAGTAAATTGGAGAATGTTCAGTGACTGAATCAAGGATCTACTTTTAGACTATAAGTTTATACTTTTTAAAGAGATCTCAGCTTAATAAAAGTTTTTTATAATATAACTTGCTTTATTGGTTATCTATTTATCATATTTGGATAGAGGTTACTTCATCATGATATATTTGAATTTGATATGGAAAGCCCAAAGATAAAAGCTGATTCTGTAAAAACAAAACAGAAATCTGTAGGATATTTCATATGATATAAAATTCTTTAATTGCTTTCTTACTTCTTATTTAAAGTGAAAAAAAAAAAAGATTAGAAGCAGTAAGTTAAAAAATAAGTTACTCTTCTAGACAAGATAGTGCATTATGTGGTTGATGTAGTATAGTCCAAAATTCATTGCTGGTACTGTTCTCTCTTGTGTCATTACAAAAGATTTGGAACATGATCAAGAATTTTTCATACTTACATGAAAATAAATTTAGTAATCACCCACCTTCTACATTAGATGTTTAAGAAGAGAAGCAGTATTCTTTTTTTACCCAGCATAAAATATTGCTGCTAATCCTTTTGAAGACTGCAAGGGACCGTTTCCAAAATACCTTTAATTAGTATAAAAAACTGTTTCGAAATCTTGCTTTTTTTTTTTTAATACCTATCTTGGCATGGATTCCTCTTTTAATGTAAGAAGGGTGGTACAAAAATAAAGACAACAACAAGTTGTTTGCCACATTACACCTTCCTTTTCCTTTTCCTTTCAAAAATCCCAACTTTAAGGTATTTTGAGCTTTGACTTTAGAACTCTGAGATATAACTCTAAACCTAATATTATTTTAGCGTAATATAAAGAAACTCAGTATTTCTTTAACAGACAATTGAGATGTTTGGAATAGATGAACTCTTTGATAATATAGACATTGTGTTTATGATCTGATAGCAAGAGATACCAGCCTCTGTGTTTAAAGTGTAGACTACAAACCTTCTTTCAGAGTGAATCAGAGCTGAGGTAAAAGCAGATTTTACCTGTTTGAGTATGTCCTGTTAGGTTTCTGCAAGATGTGTAATATTTTATGAACACATTTTATGTACCCAAAATTATTATTTCACATAACAGTATTAGTGACCTTGAGAAGATCAAAGCTCCAGTTCTAAAAGAGATTTTAGCTATGTTCTCCTGACATATTCCAGTCAATTTCATTAAGGCAAGGACTAAGAAATTACGTAAATTAATAATGCAAGGGATTCAGATGAATTCAGTAGCACAGTGCTTTGTGTTGTATATTACCATTCAAAAATCATCATTGATTTCTCAACATTGAGGATATTAAGACTGACAGTGCTTAAGAATTGTTTCAGAAAGTTCTTTTATATTTGAAAATTGAGTAGAAAAGCAGTGTGATTTCTCTCTTAATGGAGACAAATAGAATATTTCAGTATGCATTTTTCTCACCCTTGGTGTTTGTTTAATCTAAGTGAAACCTTTTCTCCGAAGTATACTAGTGGAGATAGAGCATAAATACAAATGTTTATTTAAACTGGTTAACTTCAAACTGGAAAAGCGGTGTTCTGAACCAAGGTATTAAGAACACTCTCTTAGTAGTGCCAAACACTCCATCAGTTTTTAATCACCAACTCAGATTTGGACCAGAGTTAGTAAATTGTTGTGCTTCAGTGCAGTAATATGGCCCTGGTGATCCAAAAGAGAGTATGCATGTCCCAGAGCACCTCATTTATAGTAGGACTAACCTAGTCAGGTGTAAGGACATGATCTGTCATTTTTAATGATCTGTTTAACAATAACTCTGATACCCCAGTATGTGGAGTAATTGGGAAAGGGCACTGCCATGAAAAATAAGAACTTATCTCTGAAGATTTACGAAGCTCACATATTAATAATAATAAAAGAACTCAGAAGCTCTCATAATAAAAATAGATCTTGAATGAAGTGAAAAATCTTGTGATGTCCGAGGCGATTGACTTCAAAGGAGTCTCCCAGGATAACTCCTGGTTTTTATTCTTTTTTTTTTTTTTTTCAAAGATTTTGAAAAAATCTTTATCAGAGAGAGAGGGGGAGAGAGCAAGCACAGGCAGACAGAATGGCAGGCAGAGGCAGAGGGAGAAGCAGGCTCCCTGCTGAGCAAGGAGCCCAATGTGGGACTCGATCCCAGGACGCTGGGATCATGACCTGAGCCGAAGGCAGCTGCTTAACCAACTGAGCCACCCAGGCGTCCCCTGGTTTTTATTCTTAAAAATAAATACTTTCTTGGCTTTTATGCTTATAAATAAATACTTTCTCAGTATATATTAACTAGAGGAGACATGTCCCATTCATTTAATGCCTGCATTCATGCAATGGTAAAAGTAGATAATGATTTTAAAAGCGAGGGCACTGGCTGGCTCAGTTGGAAGAGCCTGGGACTCTTGATCTCAGGGTCGTGAGTTCGAGCCTGATGTAAAGTATAGAGATTTCTTAAATAAAGCAAAACAAAAATTTTTTATAATAAATATGTTTTAATAAAACAATAATAATATAATATTTAGTAAAATAATAATATTTAATAAAAATTAACAATTGAAATGATTGAGTTTCAGGGTACCTGCCTGGCTTAGTCAGGGTCATGAGTTCAAGCCCCACATTGGGCATAGAGCTTACTTTAAAAAAAAGTGATTTTTATGTGGAAATGTCTCCTCCTTATTCCTTTATGAACAGAAATGTATTCATTACATGCTACATTTTAAAAGGAGTTCTCAGAGCTGCCAGTCTTATGGTAGAGGTTGAGTAGTGGCCTGCCTATTTCTGCTGCATAAAGGGAAAGAAGAAAAGACAAAAAAGTGATTGAGGCAAATTCCTTGATCCTGGCTTTATCCTCCTTCTCTCCATACCTCCCTCCCTCCTTCTTTCCTTCCTTCCTCTTTCGTCCCACCAGAAATTTTTTAAGGAACTTTTCAAACAATGTATTTATTGCAAAATCTTTTAATATGGAACATAGAGACATAAGCTTTTTATACAGATATAAAACTGAGGGATGGAACACCTGGATGGTTCAGTTGGGTGAGCGTCCAACTCGTCCTCTCTGCTGGGGTCTTGATCTTGGGGTCATGAGTTCAGGCCACACATTGAGCTCTGAGCCTACTTTTTTAAAAAATGAAAAATAAAATAAATAAGTAAAACTGAGGGCTTTCGAATTCCTTATAAATGCGTTATTTGAGCCATCTAAAAATAAATTCTCAAAGTCTAACATAAGCATGTTTTACCCCTGAAAATTTTTGTGAGCATGAACTATCTTTAATTTACAGCCATATCAAAGCCATCACCTTATTTTAAAGTTGTTAATAGTTTAAACAAAAATGTGTCCGTTTTGTCGTATTTTTTGCTTTATTTCCTTTTAATGAGCTTTTATAATTTGAATAAGAAATTCAAATTTTTTCTCCTCTGTTTATATAACTGGGAGTTTCTGCTGCTTTTCCATCTCCTTTCCTTCTCTTAATAACTGAAGTAAAGTCCATATTAAAAAATAATAGTACAGTGTATTTGATGGATGTGACAATAGACAATATGTAATGAATAGTATATTAAGCAAAAAATTGCTCCAAGCTATTGATAGTAATTGTCTTTGGCATATACAAAGAATTTATTTTTTTCTGGAGTTGAAATTATTTTCTGTAATGAATTACTTCTACATGTACAGTGAAAAGGATAAAAAAACAAACTCTCTTCCAAATATCCAGGTAATCTAAGGCATTCATTTTGGGGGCTTGAATCACCTAATCGATTGAGTCTATTCCCAACTTTACTTTGAGAGTAGATACTACATATTAGAAGTTGTTTAACCATTGCTAAATGACATGGATCACTTTACAAAATCTGAAAATGTACAGAGTCGTTCTAGTCAAGTCACTGAATCTTTTTAGGCTGCAGTTTTCTGTAAAATGAGGGAATAGGCTACTTAACCTTTAATGTCTGTGTGTCTCCAAATAATACAATTAAACAAAAATTACCATTAAGTCCTATTTTCACTGTGGCTTTTTGACCCTTAAAATTGTATTTATTTTTCATGAGAGAAAATTTTTCACCGTAAGTTACCTTTCTTCCAAACTGAGTTCAGCAGGTGGTTAATTAAGCCATATTCCTCACAGAAAAATGTTTCATGTAGGCTTAGAGTCATTAGGACAGGACCTGGCATGTTTTATCAACCCATTAGCTTATAACTCAAGTGTGTTATATGGAATGGGGTTACAAATCTTAACCCTCTTGGGTGAGACATAACCATTTCTCACTAGGTTATAGTATGGTTGTTTGTTTAGAACATCTTTCAGAATACTGATATGGAATAATATAACTGCAAGAGAGGAGAAATGATTTAGTAAAGAAATCAACATGCTCTTTTCATTAAAAATATTGGGGAAATAAAAAAGAAGATTAGATCTTTAAATCTTTTCTGAGTATCTTTCCTTACAGAATTATAACACAAAGTAGTCACTGTAATGCTTAAACAGAATACCTAATTCTTTTTTTTTTAAAGATTTTATTTATTTATTTGACAGACAGAGAGCACAAGTAGGCAGAGAGAGAAGAGGAAGCAGGCTCCCTACTGAGCAGAGAGCCTGAAGTAGGGCTCGATCCCAGGACCCTGGGATCATGACCTGAGGCTTTAACCTCAGAGGCAGAGGCTTTAACCCACTGAGCTACCCAGGCGCCCCTAATTCTTTTTTTTTTTTTTAACCAGAGTTTTCATATACAGAAATACTGAAAGTTGAAAGTATTACTACAGGGCTTACAGTGAAAAACAGCAATTTCCTGAGACCCTCCCCAGAAACAGCTGTGTTCAGCTCATTTGGCTGTTTATTCTGATGTTCAGTTCCAGATTTCTAAACGCAATGTTTGGGTAGCTGTTTTTTGATCTTTCAGTGTGTGGGATTTTTTCTTTGACTTTCTTACATAGAAGAGAAGAACTTAGCTCTCTTGCCCAGCTACTCAGACACATTTCCCATCCCCTGTCATTCCAATATGAGCATATCATAATTCTTCTTACATCACATTATTATGAGTATGTACCTACTATTCATCATTGTCGTGAGAACCCCTTTGCCCCTTTCCTGCACGGATACCCTTTTTCCTGAGTTCCATGTTTTCCATGTTTTATTTACTCTCTCCTTTTGGTAGAACATACCATCCAGTAGCTTACTGAGGAAGAATACATGAAAGGTAAACAACTTGAAGCCATGAATGTCTGGAAATCATTATTTTCTGAAACTAACTATCATTACTTTAGCCTTACCCTTCTTTGAAAATTGCTTAACCTCAGAAATTCAAAGGCAGTGCTCCATTATCTTGTTTCTGTTGTTTCCATTGACATAGCCAGTCATTCCAGTCCCAGATTCTTTTTGTACATGACCTGTTTTGTTTTGTTTTGCCTTCTGGAAACTTGTGGAGTCTTCTTTCTGTCCTCAGGGTTATAAAATTTCTTCATGAGAGGGATTTTAGGAGGCAGGAGGAACAAACAAGATTAGCGGAAGGAGGGAAAGCAAAAATATAAGATGACTCCAGGTTTCTAATTTGGTTGACTAGGTAGGTAATACTTTTAACTTAGATTAAGACCAAAGGAGATGTGGGGTGCCTTCTTTTATTTGGAGAGAGAGAAAGCAGATAAAATGAGTGTGGTTATAAAATAAGTGAGGGGCCATCAGGATATCCTAGTGAAAATGCCCAAAAAACAGTTGTAAATACAAATTCAAAGCTTAAAAGAAAGGTCATCTGGGGGCGCCTGGGTGGCTCAGTGGGTTAAAGCCTCTGCCTTCAGGTCCTGGGATCAAGCCCCGCATCGGGTTCCCTGCTGAGTGGGGAGCCTGCTTCCTCCTCTCTCTCTGCCTGCCTCTCTGCCTTCTTGTGATCTCTGTCTGTCAAATAAATAAATAAAATCTTTAAAAAAAAATAAAAAAAAAAGTAAGGTCATCTGAAGCTCGAGTCGAAACCATCATACATATGGATAACTCTCAGTTAAGTCAAGGAATTAATGGGAAAAAGCAAGGAAGACTGTATTAAGTGAGAAGGGAGAGGTGTGAACACAGAACTCTGGCACATACCAACATTTGAGGCTTAGGCTGAGAAGAATCAGAGGTGCCCCCTGAGAACGAGTCACCTCTGGCCATCTGATTCTGTCATTTAGGTAGTAGGAAAGAGCCTCTGGGTTCCAGGTAGAGGCCTCTACCTTGCAATGTGTCTTAATAATGTGAAGCCTGCTGATGACCAAGAGGGTATTTATAATATGAAATGCTAAGTGTAATTACAAGATTTTCTTCTAAAATTTTAAAATGTCTTTGAGGAGTACCTGGGTGGCTCAGTTGGTCGAATGTCTGACCCTTGGTTTCACCTTGGGTTATGATATCAGGGTCATGAGATCAAGCCCCGTGTCAGGCTCCTACGCTCAGTGGGGAGTCTGCTTGAGGATTCTCGCTCTCCCTCTCCCCCTCCCCCAACACACTTTCTCTCTCTCTTTCTCTCGGATAAATAAATCTTTAAAAAAAAAAAGACATTTTTGAAAGGTATTTTGAAATTGCAAGAAGGAACAGAGTGAGAAGCGTATGGCTAACATGAGTTGGAGCAAGTTAGGATACATGAGGAATCTGAAGCTTGGGAAACAAAGATCGCTCAGTCATGCTCTCTCTTCTCTGGACTACCTCACAGATTACTGTAATTTGATCTTTTATTCCAAATTTGAAAACCGATAGTATTTTCCTTCACTTCCTCTTTCCCCTTCTTGTTTCATCTTCTTCTCAGTTATTGGCAGGAGATTGCTGTTGAAGTAAATTTTTATTAACCCAACACTTCTGAAGGTTTGTATTTAATTTCGAGAAGTCTTCCAGTGATTTTCCTGAAACCAGCTTTGCCCTCTACACTAGATTAATAGCACATTCTGCTTCCTAGAAGGCCCTACAACCTTCATGAACCAAATACCTCTCAACAGTTTTTATAGGATCAGTTCCTATATCAGTTTGAGATTCTGTGGATGGCCACATTTCCTGAAGGATTACGTATTAAAGAGGTTTTAGCAACATGGAGTCTTTGCTGCATTCCATTTATGAACTTTTCCGTTTACCTGCCATAGACGAAGTATGTTGCTGGATACGAGGAGGGATACCAAGGCACATATAGTATCGTCCCAGTCTTCAGGGATCTCTAGTGAGAACTGTAGATACATTCACTCATAACAGGAATGTGAGGCAAGGGATGGTAACTGAACTGAAGGGAAAGCTCAAAGGGCTGTGGTAGCACAGAGGAGAAAGAGATGGATTCTTATTGGCAGAGTTGAGGAAGATTTCATAGGGGAGGTATTTGAGCTTGGTCTCAGAGATGAGAGGGATTTCAGAAGCAGAGAGAACTGTGTCTTCCCCTAGCCTCGGCAATGCACACGATCCAAGGATTAAAGGCCATTATGCCTAAGAGAACAGTTTATGGATTGGTTTGTGGAGTGGGCGTGATGAGGATGCCAAGCAATCTGAGACAAGATCTGGGGACCATGAGTACCATGTGTACAAGTCTATCGTTTATTCTAAATTGAGCCCAGAGATGGCAGCAGGTTTTAAGCAAGAAAATAGAGAGCCAGAAAGTCTTTCACCAAATAATTTGTAGACGAGATTTAGATAAGAGAAGAAAGAATAAATAGCTCTCAAATGTATAAATGTCTTTATTTAAGAATTCCCTTGAACAGTTTGTTGAAGATGCTAAGAGCATCTGATATTTGGAAATGCGGAGTTTAAAGTTACTCATACTTCATTTGAAACCAGCTTTTGCATATTAGCCTCTCTGGGACCTTGGGGAAGGAATTTACTCTAAGCTGTAGCTCTTCGTGGAGTCATTGCATATAAAGCACACAGCCCAGTGCCTGGTCTGTGTTCAATTTTAATAATGTGCTAGGCTTTATCATTATTGTTGTTATTTCTATCAGAAAAGCTTCCAGGTTAAAAAAGGAATGACTGAAGCATTTTAAAAAGAAAAGTTTATGCCTGAGTTTTCAACCTAAAAAATTTTATCAAAACTAATTTAAAACCTTTTCCTCAAGTTAGGAGATAATTTTTCTGACAATATCTTACTTTACAAATGCATGTAATACTGCCTTTTTGGTACACCATAATGAAAAGACAGATTTAAGGTAAAATCTTTCCCAAGTATCTAAATTGAAAAAGAGAAAAAGACCTTTCAGAGTCTGATCAGTGGTATAACATGCCAGTGTTAGATGTTTGACTTGTTCATTTGCTAATTAAATCTGGGGTTGGTTTACAAAACCGAAGTAAAATAACAGCTCTGTTCTTTTCTGTGGGTGTCTTGGAAAGTTATTAGTTGAGTCCAGTGTGTTTTAAATGCCCAGTGTGTCTGGGTGATGGACAGCGAAATGGGTTTGTTTGTGCTTTCAAAGCTGGAGCATGAGTTTTTTGCTTTAGAGGCACCTGGCTGACTCAGTTGGTAGAGCACATGACTCTGATCTCAGGGCTGTGAGTTCTAGCCCCACATTGGGTATAAAGATTACTTAAAAATAAAGTCTTAAAAAAAAAAAAAAAAGTTTTTTGCTTTAGAGGTTACCTGATCACCCAGAGTCTCAATCAGCCTATCCAAAATTAAATTTGTCATCCTCTCCAAATTATCCCCGCTTTGGGTTCCTGAATCAAAAGCTGTCAGCTAGATTACTAGAAAAATAAAGGGGGGGGGGATCTCTTCTTTCTAAAATTAAATCTCATTGCAAGCCCCTTGTCTGGATAGCCTTTGTTCTTTCTATAAGGAAAATTGATGGAGTTAAAATGGGAAACTTTTTAGGAGGCTTCTTAAAATTTTCGGAATGATTTGGATCCTGTAGTTCTTCTGAGTAAATTTATGATTTAAGAGAAACTGATAACACTTAACAAGTGTTGTTTTAGGACAAGGGCCAGCAAACTATAGGCCAAATCTTGCCTGCTGTCTTGTTTTTATAGATTAAATTTTACTGGAATGAAGCCATGCTTATTCGTTCACATATTTTCTATGACTACAGAGATGAGTAGACTAGACAGAGTCTGCATGGCACAGAAAAAAATATTTACTATCCAGCCCTTTATAGAAATAGTTTGGGAACCCATATTTAAGGTCTTTAAATAAAAAAGAGTATCTTTTTCAGTTTAAGTGAGGTAATGCTGAAAAAAATTCCTTCTCCCATCAATATTGTTATAAAATTTGGTGTTTACCTAATTGCTTGTTGAATATTGATCAGATAATTTAAGAAATTATATATATTTATGTATAGTAAAGCTAGTTCTTTGTTTATAGTCCACACAAATTCACTCCTTCAATTCTCTTTGGGTTCAATTCTCATGATGGGTCAATTCTTCTAGATGTCATGTATTTCTTTTGCTTACACATGAACTTGCTTTATTAAGTGTACCCTTTCTAAAGCAGTTTGTATAACCTGTACTTAACACGGTGCTTTGCCTAAAATGTATATCCTGATTTTTAAGGGAAAAGCTGGCATATTAATGTAGTTTATAATTATTCTTTGCTAAGTAACAGATCCAAAATTGTTTTCTTAAGCATTTAAGCAACCTAACTAAGATTAATTGAGGAAGTCTTTATGCATTTATCTTTTCACCAACAGCACACACATTGGGGCTGATTTTATTAAATTAGGAAACCTATTTGTCAAGTTCCCTGGCCCAGAGTACCAGTAAACTTTGAAATAACTACACACCTTAAGATCCATGTCTTTTCTAAAACCCAAAACGACTTTACTCATGAACCTCACCCATGTTCCCAGTAGCCCAGAATGTATGGGCAGGCACTCATATATGCAGAGTAATCATTCATTTTCCCTTTGTTCTGTGCAGGAGAAAAGTAGGTCTATATTTGGTTTTATTTATTAATGTTGACTCTGTGATATAATTAGTTGTGCAGCTTTGTTTCCATTCCAGAGATGTCTTAATCCTCCTCCTGCAGAGAATGCAGTCTTGTAAAACATGTCCCCGTTTGGTCTTTGTGCCTTTTTGTTTGGCTTCTTTGTATTGCCACCGGCGTAGTTTTTCAGCACCATGGATCTGATGATACCTCTGCGCTATTTAAAACTCTTCCTTGGTGCCTGTCACCTTTGCAGCTCTCCAGGATGACACACATAATCTTCTGTGATCTGGCCCCCGCCATCATCTCCAGCTCTGTCCCCCAGTTTTGTCCAATCTAAATGTTATACTCCTACTCCATTAAATATCGGAATTGGGAGTTCTTCTTACAGTGGTGTTTCCATCTTCTCCCATTTGCCCAGGACTGCAGGTCTCCTTCCTTAATCCTTCACTCTTGTCGTTAGCTTACACTCATCCTTCAGCTCCAACACTGCCATGTCTAAGAAGGCTCCCTGAAACTCCCTTCCACTTAGACTGAGGAACACCTTGTGGGCCTCCATAGTGCTGTGTGCTTGCTTATGTGCTAGCATGCTCTGTAGAAATTTCCTTTTCATTCATTTGTCTTTCTTTCAAGACCTTAAGTGCTGTGAAGGCCAGGGCCACGTCTAAGTCAACTCTGTTTCCCCAGTATGAGGCTTGCGTCCCAAACACTGACTTTTGTGCCCTCTCTTCCTTCTGTACCCGGTTCCGATTTCATGGTTTATGCTAATTATGTTCTTGCTAACTACTCGTCTCCTTTATCTCCTTACCCCGTCGCTCCCCCCTCCCCCTTCCTTCTCTACTCCCTGGCTCTCTCTAGGACCTAGCCCTGGTTAATTTTCACATCTTTACCAACTTGGCATCTGCACCCAAACATGTCACCATTGCTGAAGGGACCAACTTTTTGCTTTAAATAAGTGGTCTCTAAATTCTGTGGGCCATCAACATGCACGACTGTTATGTCGAACTTCTCTAAAATCTCCTTTCCACACTCCAAAACTATCAGATCTCATCACACTGTGAAATTCTAAGTTTACCCTCTTTCATCAGGCACAAAGAATTAATCGGACAACAACTCCATCTTCTCACCACCAAACTACCGTCCTCCAGCCAGCTGGGCTCATGGGTTCCCATGGATTAGGTTTCCATCCCTCATCCAGTGCTGTGGATCCCAGTCTCCAGGACTTTGCTTCTGCAGTCACTCCTGCACTTCCTGTCACTCTGCAGAAGTCCTCAGGGATCTCCGACGCAACAGAAACTTCTCTCCGTCTCCTATTCCTCCAGCTATTGCCTCAGTTTCTCTGTTCTACTTCAGAACCAGATTTTTTTTTCCTTTAAACCTTTTTTTATTTTAAAGAGTTTATTTATTTTTTTGACAGAGATCACAAGTAGGCAGAGAGGCAGGCAGAGAGAGAGGGGGAAGCAGGCTCCCTGCTGAGCAGAGAGCCTGATGCGGGGCTCAATCCCAGAATCCTGAGATCATGACCTGAGTGGAAGGCAGAGGCTTAAACTACTGAGCCAGGTGCCCCTCCTTTTAACTTTTTATTCAGGCATAATTTCAAACTCACAGGAAAGACTCATGAATAATATCAAGAAATTCCTCTGCACCCTTCACTCAGTTCCCCACTGATAACACTTTACATTTGCCTTATCTTGTTCTCTCACCCTCTTTGTATTATTCTCTCACTTACTATTTGGATATTTTCCAAATGTTGATTTCCTAACTCCCCCACTCCTTTTACATTAGTCAGATGCCATTCTGATAAGGAGGAGTTGTCCTTCGTCCCCTAGTTATTTATGTGTTTCTTTAATACTTTCAGTGGGTTAGAATCCATTATGAGCATTGCACTTTTTGTTCAGCTTGTCTCAGAATTGGCATTCGGAGTCTTTTCAAGTGGGGTCTCATATCATTTTGTCATTTCCCCATTCTGTAGACACTTACTTTCTGGAATAATGAGACATTGCAAGCTCACCTTATACTTTCCCTTCTCCAGCACTTGAATCAAACATTTCTCCAAAGAGCCTTCATTCCTTTAAGCAGAAAATGGGATTTAGAAAATGGGATCTGGATTCTGGATGTGTCCATTCCTTACTGGGACGTCATTTATTTATAGGCTCTCTCAGCAGACAGCACGGAGGGCAGCTTAAATTCCACCTCTCTAGAGAAACTTCGTGACTACCCGGTCTCATAGCCATCCAGTCCCTCGGCCAGCAGTCTGTCTGGACTTCTGTGTGACACTTAGCACTTGGCTGGTCTCTGTATTGTGTCTTCCTCCCAGATTAGAAAATGGCTTTTGTGAGAATAAAGACCCTAGCGATCTTCTCACTCAGCACTCAGAAAAATGCCTGATGCCAAGTAAGTTTTTGAAGGGATAGATGAGTGGGTAACTCCCTTGTCTTGGGACAGCTTCATCTGTGTAACAGCTTCTTTTGTGTCATAAGCAACAGGAACGTCAGCAGTTAGAGACCAGAAGAAGAATCTCCTTTCTCATGTTGTTTTTTTAAGATTGTATTTATTTCTTTTGAGAGAGTATGCAGGGAGGGGCAGAGGCAGAGGGAGAGACAATCTGAAACAGAATCCATGCTGAGCATGACCCTGAGATCTTATGATCTCATGACCCTGACATCATGACTGAGCTGAAATCAAGAGCCGGATGCTTAACCATCTGAGCCACCCCAGTGCCCCTTTCCTCATATTCTTGATGAAACGGGGAAGATTTGCCATCGCTGTTAAGGAGCTTATTTCTCACTGCTCTTCTATGTTTATTGTACGTATGACCCTAATACATGATTACATAACAACTCTTCTTTTGAGCTCTGATTTTAAATATTTAATGTATTAAGCCCATGCTTCTTTACTAGAATATCTGTTTATCCTTTATGCACCTTCGTACTGTTTACTCATTGACTTTAAAATAGTACCACTTGGTCCTTGTTTGTTCTTTTAATACACACTGTAATACGGGATTGAAAAACATATCAAGGGGTGCCTGGGTGGCTCGGTGGGCTAATCCTCTGCCTTCGGCTCAGGTCATGATCCCAGGGTCCTGGGATCGAGCCCCACATTGGGCGCTCTACTCGGCGGGGAGCCTGCTTCCTCCTCTCTCTCTGCCTGCCTCTATGCCTACTTGTGATTTCTCTCTCTGTGTGTCAAATAAATAAAAATCATAAAAAAAAATAGAAAGAAAAAAACATATCAAGATTTTTTACAAAAGAAAATTTTAACTAATTTTTTCTTTAGTTAGAACAAAGGAATCATGCATACCCTATTTGATAGTTTCTTACTTAGATAGTACTTATAGCCTAATGAATGTTATATTATCTGATCCTGTATGTGTAGTGTTTTGTTTTATTGTGTTCCCCTTGTGCTTTTTTTAAGTAAATTTTATATGTTAAAAGAGGTCAGACTTGGGAAAAACTGCTAAGATAGTACAGAATTTTCCCATGTGCCCCATACTCCATTTCCCTATTATTGATGTTTTGCATTAATGTGATACATTTATACAACTAAATGAGCCAGTTTTCATACAGTATTATTGACTAAATTCCCTAGTTTCATTAGATTTTCCTTAGTTTTCACCTGATTTTTTTTTTTATTTCCAGGATCTCATTCAGGATACCACAGTGCACTTGATAGTTATATCTCCCTTAGACTCAGCTTGGCTAGATTAACTTCTCAGACTTGCCTTATTTTTGATGACTTTGACAGTTTGGGGAAGTAGTGGTCAGGTATTTTGTAGAATGTTTCTCTGTTGGCATTTATCTGATCTTTATCTTATGTTTAGACTAGGGTTGTAGGATTTGAGAGGAAAGTCACAGAGGTCAAGTGCCACTCTCTTCACGTGACATCAAGAGTACATACCAACACAATTTATCACTGCGGGGGTTGGCCTTGACCACCTGACTTTGGTGGCATTTGTCAGGGTTCTTTACTGTAAAGTTACCTTTTTTATTCCCTCTTTCCATAATGCACTTTTTGGAAGGAAGTCACAGGTAACACTTAAGAAATACTCTAAGGGGTGTCTAGGTGGCTCAGTTGGTTGAGCGTCTTGACTCTTTGGTTTTGGCTCAGGTCATGACCTTGGGTTTGTGGGATGAAACCCTGAGTGGAGCTTCATGCTTATCACAAAATCAGCTTGACATTCTCTCTTTCTCTGCTCTCTCCCTGCTTGCATGCACATGTATTCTCTCTCTCCAGTAAATAAATAAATAAATAGTTCTTTTAAAAAATGATTACTCCCCTTGAGGGTGGAGTGTCTATATAAATTATTTGGAACTCTTCTGCAGAGATTTGTCTGTTTACCCCTATTTCTTTCCTTCTGTCTTTATGACTCGTGGCTATTCCTCTTAATACTTTGGATTGCAAATTTAATATTTTTATTATGTTTATTGTTTCAACTCTAGCAATTGAGAGTTCTTTCATTTGGCTGCGTGTCCCTTTGACATATATATCCCCATTATTGTGGATTTGTTTTGTTTTATTTTCATTTTTTGAGTATTCCCCTATCTGACACTACAAGATGCTGAAGGCTTATCTTGCATATATCCCGCCTCATTCCTAGAGCCAGTGTTTCAGTCTTGTTTTTTTTTTTTTTTCCTTAATTGAACTGGACTCTGTAATACTGTTTGGTTTTGTTTTTAAATTTGAATTAGTGTGAGATATTTGTGGGTTTTTTTTTAAAGATTTTATTTATTTATTTGACAGGGATCACAAGTAGGCAGAGAGGCAGGCAGAGAAAGGGAAGCAGGCTCCCTGTGGAGCAGAGAGCCCAATGCGGGCTCTATCCCAGGACCCCGAGATCATGATCTGAGCTGAAGGCAGAGGCTTAACCCACTGAGCCACTCAGGCGCCCCTAGCGTGAGATATTTGTAACATGATTATATTTTTATCAAAATATTTTAAAATGGTCTGTTGACTTTGTGACTCTCCAGCTATCCAGGATATTTTTTTAGCTAAACTATGGTTGACACACAGTATTACATCAGTTTCAAGGGTGCAACACAATGATTTGACAACTGTGTACCTTATGCTATGTCACTGTGAGTGTTACTATCATCTGCTCATCGTACAGTGCTATTACAATGCCAGTGACTGTATTTCCTGTGCTGTACCTTTCATCCCCATTACTTAATCATTCCACTATTGGAAGGAATGTTTTGTTCTTTGATTAAAGATATAATTGTTTTCATTCGTAACCAGGATTCCTATCAGGTGAATAGAGTGATACTTCATTGTTTACCTGACGTTTATCACAATCTCAGGAAAAGAACTGGTTACACACAAGTGAATTTTTCAAATGCTTAGAGCTTAAACTTTTCATTTACCCATTTTTTTCCTTCCTTCAAGGAACATACTTTAAGTATCTTCTATGTGCTGACCACGGTGCTGGGTTCTCAGAACAGAGAGACAAGACACGGCTCTGTTTCCTGAGTAGTCACAGTCTAGTGGGGACATAGCTACACTTCAGCATGGTGGGCACTATATTTTAGGTGAGCTCCAGATGACATAGAAGCCGACAGTGGAGATCAAGGACAATTTCTTGACATTTTGCAGAATAATGTTAATTAGCCAGAGGAAGAGGGAATAAATGAGCCTGGCAGGGAGGTGAAGGTCGATGAGCAAAGGTGTCTTAACGAAATGAGCAGCGGATAACTAAGAGAGTATGGCACTTCTGAAATACAACAAGAAGCTCACTGTGACTGGAGCATAACGTAAGACAGCGGCAGTGGCGAGAGGAGAGCAGAAGGCCTAGGATCTGTCAGAAAGGGCCTCGGGTTGCTATGTTCACATTCCTGGGCACTGCTGAAGGGGTTTTAGGCAGGGGGCAGTCACTCTGACAATACTGTGGGCAGTGAATTAGAATAGTCAGGAAACGGGATGAGGAACCCATTTCAGCAATCTAAACAAGAGATGAGGACAGTGGTGACAGAGTAGAGTGGATGGACTGATGGGATAGAAAGGAAGTAGAATCAGCAAAGCTTATCAGCAGATGGATATAAGGTTAAAAGAGAGTGGGTGATAATGGAAGTGATGAATGCAACAGAGCTGATTTACATGTAAATGGCCATATAGGCATGTACCAAAAAGCGTAGCCATAATATAATTAAAACCGCAGTTCATGTTCCTTACTGAACCAAAGTTTGTGTGTCTACTTTCCAAGTGTCTTGGAAACATTGCTGTTGATTAACACACCAGTCATTGATCACTGGCGAAAGAATAGTATGTGTGAGGATTAGGTATTAAATACTCCAATATACCTCACTCTCAACATCCCCAAAATAGAACAAAATAAACTGAAAGAAACCAGCACTAGATGTATGGAAAATTTTCAAATAAAAAATGATTTCCTCTGTTGCAATCCTTATACCTATTGTACAACAGCCAACTTTAGCTGTCTTGTTAATGCCTCTAGAATGTTCTCTTCCATTCCCTGGCAGAGCTTAGCTGGTGGTGTCTGTTATCTCAAGTAGAAATCATAGTGATACATCTACACAGTGCATTAGTCTCACCAGCTTCTCCCACTTTGCAAACAGCTCCACAAATGTGAATTTGGCATTTGTAAAATTACAAATATCATTGACCTATTTACATGTCATTTTACACAAATATTTTACGCAAACATTTTGGTTTATATCTCACTGTAATATCATTTGGGGTTTCTCTATATTAATAAGTGATGTGTATGCCTCAGAAAGTTCCTGTTGACTAGAACATAATCCAGCTTCTAACTGAATCTGGCCAATACTCTCATGAAATATCTCAACATTTCCATAAAGCCACCAGCAAGTGATAGCAACTCATTTTTGCAGATGAGAAAATTGAAATAGTGACTTAGATGTATCACCTCAAGCCTCCTTGTTTAATAATGTCTTTCCTATAAATGCTACTTCCAAAATAAGATAGTTCAAGATGAAATAAGCTTATGCAAATGTCAGATAACAAGTTTATATAATCCCTTAGTCACGAAGGCGTTCCAGAAGGAGGTGGAAGGCATCCAAAGCAGAATATTATAATTTTTATAAAACAAGAGATAGAGAAAGGACTGGGAAACAGTCCAAAAGGCTTCTAGACAATAATAGCCTCTCTTAATTGAAGTGAATTAAATAAGATAGTAATCATTAGGTTTATTAATATCTGCTTAGATATAAAACAAAATAAGAAACACAGCTCCTACCTTGGCTTGATAAGTGCCAGAAAAATGGGATTTGCCTGCATTTGTTTTGCCATACCTTCATATGTAGTGATCAGGAGAGACCTCTGCATAGGCTGCATAGTGGTTTTCCAGCTTCTTTTATAGATGTGTAGGACCTCCTGACTCATTCTATCTCCTAACAGTTCCTTGCTTTAAATAAGGAACTGATGAGATGATATCTAAAATTTATTCAGAAATTGAAGTATAGATCATAACGTTAAGACCAGCTCCTATTCAGTACAAGCACCTGGCCAGTATTCTATATTTTTAAGAATAATTGACATACAATATTGTATAAGTTTCAGATGTACAACATAGGGGATTGATATTTATATACATTTTAAAATAGTCACCACAGTAAGTCTAGTTACCATCTACTACCATACAAAGTTGCTACAGTATTATTGGCTATATTCCCCATGCTGTACATTACATCCCCACATCTTTATTTTATAACTGGAAGACTGTACCTTTTAATCCCTTTGAACTGTTTCATCCATCCTTCCCACCTGCCCCTCACTTCTGGCAACCATCAGTTTGTTCTCTGTTTTTGTTTTGTTTGTTCATTTGTTTTTTAGATTCCACCAATGAGTGAAATTATATGGTATTTTTCTTTTTGTAACTTATTTTACGAGAGCATAATACCCTCTAGAGCCATCTGTGTTGCAAATAGCAACATTTCATTCCTTTTTTTTTTTTTTGCAACATTTCATTCTTAAGGCTATGTAATGTTCCATTGTAAATATATACACCACATTTTTTTTTATCCAATCATCTGTTGAAGGATATTAGTTTGCTTCCAAATTTGGACTATTATAAATAATTCTGCAATGAACATAGGGGTGCATATTTCTTTTCAAAATAGTGTTTTCATTTTCTTTGGTTAAATACCTAGAAGTGGATTATGTATCATATGGTAGTTCTATGAATAGTTTTTTCATAGAGGCTTGAGTGTTTTCTATATATAGTATCATGTCACCTGCATATAGTGACAGTTTACTTTTTCCTTTCCAGTTTAAATGCATTTTCTTTCTTTTTCTTGCTTAATTGCTATGGCTGGGATTTCCATTACTATGTTGAATAAAAATGGTAAGAATGGGCATCCTTGTCATGTTCCTGATCTTAGAAAGAAAGCTTTCAGCCTTTCACTGTTGAGTGTGATGTTAGCTCTGGGTTTGTCATACATAACCTTTATTATGTTGAGGTGCATTCTCTTTGTATCCACTTTGTTGAAAGTTTTATCCTAAATGGATGTTGAATTTTGTCAAATGCTTTTTCTCCATCTATTGAGATGATCATGTGTGATTTTTATCCTTCATTTTGTTAATGTGGTACATCACATTGATTGATTTCGGGTATTGAACCGTCCTTGCATCCCTAGAATAAATCCTACTTGATCATGGTGTATGATCACTTAAAGTATCATTAAATTCAGTTTGCTAATATTTTGGTGAGGATCTTTCCATTTAGACTTACAAGGAATACTGACCTCTAATTAATTTTCTTTCTTTCTTTCTTTCTTTCTTTCTTTCTTTCTTTCTTTCTTTCTTTTTTTTTTTTTTTTTTTTTTTTTTGGTAGTGTCTTTGGTTTTGGTACTAGGGTAGTGCTAGCCTCAGAATGAATTTGGAAGTGTTTCATCCTCTTTTTTCTTTTTGGAATAGTTTGAGAAGAATAGATATTAACTTGTCTTTAAATGTTTGATAGGATTCACTGGTGAAGCTGTCTGATTTTGTATTTTAGTTTGTTGGGAGTTTTATTACTATAATTTTATTACTAGTAATTGGTCTATTCAGATTTTGTTTCTTTTTTTTTCTTTCTGATTTAGTCATGGAAGATTGTATGTTTATAGGAATTTATTCATTTCTTCTAGGTTGGCCAGTTTGTTGGCATGTAATTTTTCACAGTAGTCTTTTATAATCCTTTGTATTTCTGTAGTGTTGTTTATAACTTGTCTTTTACTTCTGGTTTTACTTAAATCTTCTCTTATTTTTTCTTAATAAGTCCAGGTAAAGGTTTATCAATTCTGATAAAGCTGTTCAAAGAACCAGCTCTTAGTTTCATGGATCTTTTCTATGGCTTATTTAGTCTCTTTTTCACTAATTGCACTCTGATCTTTATTTTCTTCCTTTTACTAACTTTGGGGTATGTTTTTTCTTTTTTAGTAGTTTTCTTAATTTTTTCTTGTTTTTTTTTCCTTGTTTTTTTGTTCGTTTATTTTATTTTTGTTTTTGTTTTGAGGGAAGCCTATAAACTTCTCTCTTAGAATTGCTTCTCCTGCATCCTGTAGAGTTTGGAATGTTGTATTTCCCTTTTCATTTGTCTCAAATATTTTTTTGTTTCATCTTTGATTTCTTCATTGACCTGTTGTTTATATAGTAGCATGTTTTTCGCTTTCATTTATTTGTGCTTTTTTTCAAGTTTTTTTCTCCTTGTCATGTATTTCTACTTCTGTACTGTTGTGATAAGAAAAGAATCTTGATATGATTTCAGTCTTAAATTTATTGAGATTTCTGGGTAAGTCAATTGGTTAAATGTCTGCCTTCATCTCAGGTCATAGTCTCAGAGTCCTGGGATCAAGCCCTGGGTCAGGCTTTTTGCTCAGCAGGGAATCTGCTTCTCTCTTTCCCTCTCCTCCACATCCTCCCACCCCAGCTCATGCTTGCTTGCTGGGTCTCAAATAAATAAAATCTTTTAAAAAAACTTTGTTGAGATTTCTTTTGTGGCCTAACATGTAATCTTTCCTGGAGAATGTTCCATGTATACTTGAAAAGAATGTGTATTCTGCTGGTTTGGGATGGAATGCTCTGTATATATTAAGTTGATCTGGTCTAATGTATCATTTAAGACCAATATTTCCTTATTAATTTTCTGTCTGGGTGATCTATCCATTGAAGTGGTTGTTAGAAGTCCCCTACGATCAGTATGTTGTTGTAAGTTTCTCCCTTTGCATTTGTTAATATTTACTTGGTACTCCTATGTTAGGTGTGTAAATATTAAGAAGTGATACAACTTCTTATTCAGTTGATCCCTTTAATACCCATTTTGTCTCTTTTTATAGCCTTTCTTTTGAAGATCTTTCTTTAAAGATTTCCTTGTCTAGGAGAACCTGGGTGGCTCAGTCACTTAAGCATCTGACTCTTGATTTTGGCTCAGGTCATGATCTCGGTCATGAGATAGAGCCCCATAACAGACTCTGTCCTCAGTGCAGAGTCTACTTAAAATTCTCTCCCTCTCTCTATGCACCTCGCTCTCCCCCAGCTTTTGTACTCTCTTTCTCTAAATAAAAAAATAAAAAACAAAGTCTATTTTGTCTGATAAAAATATTGCTATCCCAGTTTTCTTTTCATTTCCATTTGCATGGAATACATTTTCCCATTCTGTCACTTTCAGTTTAGATGTGAAGTGAGTCTCTTGTAGGCAACATATAAATGAGTCTTGTTTTTTAATCCATTCAGCCACCTATGTATTGATTGAAGCATTTAGTTCATTTATATTTGAAGTAATTATGTACCACCATTTGTTTAATTGTTTAGTGGTTTTATAGTTTTATAGTTCTTTGTTCCTTTCTTCCTGCTCTTTTCCCTTGTGACATGATAACTTTTTTTAGTGTTATGTTTGGATTCCTTTCTCTTTATTTTTTGTGCATTTAATATAGGTTTTTGATTTGTGGTTACTGTGAGATTCATATATAACAACCTGTGTACATAGCAGTTTATTTTAAATTGATGATCATTTAAGCGTGAACAAATTCTTAAAACACTACATTTTTACTCTCCCTACCCCCAATATTTTGTTTTTGACATTGTGTTTTACATCTTTTTATTTTTTGTATCTTTAATTATTGTCGTTACAGTTTATTCACCACTTTGTCTTTTAACCTTCACACTAGCTTACAAGTGGTTGATCTACTACCTCCACTATATGTTCACTTTTTACCAGTGATATTTTTTTCCTTCATATATTTTCTCAGTTTTAGTTATAATTTTCCTTTCTTTTTTTCTTAAGGAAATCCTTCTAATATTTTTTGTAAAGTGGTGAACTCCTTTAACTTTTATTTGGCTGGGAAACTTCTTATTTCCCCTCCAGTTCTGAATGACAGCATTGTCAGTTAGAGTGTGCTTGGTTATGTTTTTTCATTTCAGCACTGTGAATATATTTTGCCACTCTCTGCTAGTCTGAAGAGTTTCTGCTGAAAAATCAGCTCATTTCCTTATAGGAATCCCCTTATATGCAGTTAATTGCTTTTCTCTTGCTACTTTTGAGATTCTTTATCTTTAGTCTTTGACATTTTAATTATAATGTATCTTGGTGTAGATCTCTTTTGAGTGCATCTTGTTTGGGAGCTGTGCTTCTTAGACTTGGGAAGATCATCAGCTTAGTGAATTTTTCAGCTATGAATTCTTTAAATAAGTTTGATGACCATATATATATATATATATATATATATATATATATATACCCTTTTCTTTTTCACTTGTTCTTCTGGGACCTATATAATGTGAATGTTAGTATTCAGTGTTGTCCCAGTGGCCCCTTAAACTGTCCTCATTTTTTGGGACGCCTGGGTGGCTCAGTTGGTTAAGTGGCTGCCTTCGGCTCAGGTCATGATCTCAGCGTCCTGGGATCGAGTCCCACATCGGGCTCCTTGCTCCGCGGGGAGCCTGCTTCTTCCTCTGACTCTGCCTGTGCTCGCTCTTGCTCTCTCTCTGACAAATAAATAAATAAAATCTTTAAAAAAAAAAAAAACTATCCTCATTTTTAAATTCCTTTTCTGTTTTCTTTTTCTTGTTTTTTCTCTTTCTCCTTCCTTCCTTCCTTTCCCTTTTTCTCTTTCTCGTTCTTTCCTTCTTTCTTCCTCTGTTCTATTTAGGGGACTTTTTTTTTTTTTTTTTTAGACAGACAAAGCAGATGCATGACCAGGGGTTGGAGAGTGGTTAGGGGCTGAGGGAGAGAGAGAATCTCATATAGGCTCCACATCCAGTGCAGAGCCCAGTGCAGGACTCAGCCTCACAACCCTGAAATCATGACCTGAGCCAAACTGACTGAGCCACCCAGACACCCCAGTTTGTGTGATCTTCATTACCCAGATCACTAATCTGTTCTTTTGTATTATCAGATCTTCTGTTTATCCCCTCTAGTGTATTTTTTTTCTGTTATTATATTCTTCAGCTCTGATTGGTACTTTCTTATATTTTTTCTTTGTTGAAGCTCTCAGAGTTTGATAAGCATCTTTATGAGCATTACTTTGAACTCTTTATCAGGTTGATTGCTTAACTCCCTTTCATTTAGTTCTTTTTCTGAGGTATTGTCTCACTTTTTTGTTTAGAACACATTTCTGTCTTCTCATTTGGCCTAACTCGATAATATTGTTTTTGGGTATTTAGGGAGTTCAGCTACATTTCCCAGTCTTTTTTCTTTTTTCTTTTTCTTTTGGAAGTTTTTATTTAAATTCTAGTTAGTTAACATATAGTACAATATTAATTTCAGGTTTAGAATCCATTGATTCAACACTTACATACAACCCTTATGTACAACACCCAGCTATTTAAATAAAACATTTAATTATAATTAAGTATAATTGGGGCACCTGGGTGACTCAGTTGGTTAAGCATTCAACTCTTGATTTCAGCTCAGATCATGATCTCAGGGTCCTGTTTCACATTGAGTCCTACAACAGGCTCTGCACTTGGCATGGAATCTGCTTGAGATTCTCTTTTTCCCTCTCCCTCTGTCCCCTTTGCACTCTCCAAATAAATAAATAAATGAATGAATGAATGAATGAATGAATGGTAAGTGTAATTTAAAATTCAGTTCTTCAGTTACACTAACCACATTTCAAGTGCTAAATAGCTGCTTTCAGCTAGAGGCTGCTATATTACCCAGCACAGATGTGTCCAATAAATGTCCTACAATACAGGAAGCTTATAGAAAGTACTGATACAAAAGCCACTTTAGTTGAAAGTGACTTATATACATAAAAATACCCATATGGTGTCTTTTCAAGAGGAAAGGTAGCCAGATTGTTTATAAATAGAACCTATGATTTCATCCTGTTATGCCTAAAAAGTGAGATTTATAAATTTATAAATCCCACTTTTTTTTTACTAAAGCTTCTACCCTAAAAGATTATAAATGTACAACTTCTAAAGACTACATATGCAGAATCATAGGTAGAGTTAGTTCAGGATTCGCAGAGTTTTTCCAAACCGTCTTGTGCTGATCTTCCTTTCTACACATTTGCTTGCTATCTTCTCCATAATGTGCTGACTTTAATGTTTATGATATATAGATATATTTTTTAAACTTCTGTCTAATCTGCTAAGACTGTAGCTCCTTGTAGACAGAGGCTAGTGTAGAGCATTTTTGTGTATCATATTGAGGTAAAGCCTTTAAGTGTCACACACCTTTATATTTTTCAACTTTGTATAAGAAAGGATTATCTTTGCTTTGAAAGAAATACAGCCACTTGTCCTTTGGTGAGAATGATAAAATATTTTTTCTTCCTTAATTTTTTCAAAAACATACCCTTCTAGGGGCACCTGGGTGGCTCAGTGGGTTAAGCCGCTGCCTTCGGCTCAGGTCATGATCTCGGGGTCCTGGGATCGAGTCCCACATTGGGCTGCTCAACAGGGAGCCCGCTTCCCTCTCTCTCTCTCTGCCTGCCTCTCTGCCTACTTGTGATCTCTGTCTGTCAAATAAATAAATAAAATCTTTTAAAAAAATACCCTTCTAATAAATTCTTTACTCTTCTGATTGAGTCCAGGATGAATCAGGGAAGATTTAGGATGAGCCTGGAACATCTTATGCCAGAAAATAGAGTACTTAAAAAATGATAGGGACATAGTCAGAAGATGTAAGATCCAGCTTGACAGGGTTCCCACTGGCCATATCTGGGAGAAATTAAGTAAATCATGAATTCTAAACTGTTGAAAAAATAAGAACCTATGAATTCATACTGATGATATATGAATTAATAGATAGTTGAGTGGGTAGATGGAAAAGAGAGGAAGGCCCTTGTTTATAGTAAAATGCTGACTGATAAATGTGAATGGAATGGTGAAGCTAGAAAATCACCATTGTACAACCATCACAATAAAGATTGGCTTAGGCAAGAATTATCAGTGAATGCTAACTATAAGGTGAAATTTTGACAAGGAGCAAGATACTTACATAGTCTTGTCTTCCTGTATACTCCTTCTTAGTTATGAGGAAGAAAATCAGTATAAAATGGAAAAACCAGTGAGAGGCAGATGGGCCACTTATTGTAATAGCTTGACAGACATTCAGCATCACTTATGTGATATTTGGGTGTAAGCGGGATGCAAACCTGAACTTAATCATGAGCAAACATCAGACAGAACCAAAATGAAAGACATTCCATTTAAAAAATAAATGACCTGTATTCTTTAAAATGTCAGTGTTACAAAAGGGCAGAGGAATGCAGGGGAAAAGCTGAGGAACTATTCCAGATTGAAGGAATCCAAAGAAACATGACAACTTAATGCTAATCTTTGCTCTAGGGCTGGACCTAGACTCAGAAAAAAATGATAGAAAACACGTAACTGAGACAGTAGCGAAGACTGGAACATGAATGGTAGATCAGATACAAAGTATTATATTGCTGTTAAATTGCCTGCATTTGCTAACAATGCTATATGGTTATGTTAGAGAACACCTTTTTTCTTAGGAAATACACAAGTATTAAGGAGTAAAGGGGCATGATGTCTGTAACTTATTCTCAAATGATTCAAGAAAATAATTTTGCATGTGTGGAGAGAAAATACAGTAACAAATGTACCGCATCTTAACAGTTGGTGAATTTGAGCAAGAGCTACAAAGGAGCTTTCTATTTAAGTCTTGTACCTTTTCTGTAAATTTAAAATTATTTCAAAATAAAAATTTAAAAATTCTATCCCCTGTGTTCTAGCCCTCTCTAAGGCACAGAATGATGTGATGACAATGAAAATGCAATCAGAGCGACTTTCAAAAGAATACGACCGACTCCTGAAAGAACACGCAGAACTTCAGGTGCGTGACCTCCACTTTGTGGACCTGAAATACTAATTAGTATGTCAGTTATTTGGGTTATTTGTCCTTCCCAAATCAAGAAGATGCACTTGGTCCTGGCTTCTTTTTTTTTTTTTTTTTTTTTTTTTTTTTTTTAAGATTTCATTTATTCATTTGACATACAGAGATCACAAGTAGGCGGAAAGGCAGATAGAGAGAGATGAGGAAGCAGGCTTCCTGCTGAGCAGAGAGCCCGATGCGGGGGCTTGATCCCAGGACCCTGGGATCGTGACCTGAGCTGAAGGCAGAGGCTTTAACCCACTGAGCCACCCAGGTGCCTCTCGGTCCTGGCTTCTTAAAAATGATTAAGGAAACTAGATTTTTCCCTCAAGGGTGAAGATGAAGACATTGCATGAAAATACAAGACAGTCATAGTGTGGAGAATTACCAAGATGCTAACTTACAGCATTCTAGTTTTAGTGAAATCTTAAGCAAAAGAATTGAGCCACAAGAGTGACAAGATTGAAAAACAGACTGGTTCTATAAACATTTCATCTCGCCATTGGCAATGTTTGCTCTATTCATGTCAAAAAATAAGGTCAAAATTTGAAGTCTCACCTCACACTACTTCTGTCCCAGTGTTTTAGACATCTTGGGTCAAAACCTATGGCATTCAAATACATGATTTGCCTCCAACATGGATTTAAAGACAGAAATGGAAAAAAACCTTTTGTTAGTAAAGTCACAGAGTCAAAGCTATAGTCAAAGGCTATAGCTTTTCTTTCTCTTCTCCTCCAGCCCAGCAAGAGTTCATGGCCTGCATTCCTCCATGCTAAATTTGACTATCACTTCCCTCTTTTTTTTTTTTTTAAGACTTTATTTATTTGAGAGAGAGACAGTGAGAGAGAGCATGAGCAAGGAGAAGGTCAGAGGGAGAAGCAGATTCCCCATGGAGCTGGGAGCCCAATGCGGGACTCGATCCTGGGACTCCGGGATCATGACCTGAGCCAAAGGCAGTTGTCCAACCAACTGAGCCACCCAGGCGTCCCTATCAATTGCCTCTTGATTTGGCAGCCCCTAATCTGAATTGATTTCCCAGCCACTCTTTGACCATATGTGGGGAGAATTTGGGGGAAAAGACCATTCCAGAGGCAGCCCTGGACCTCTTAGTTCCTCCTGAGATGGATTTCTGCTTTTCGTTTGGATTTATCCTGAGAATTTGGCAACTTTTGTGGCTATCAGAACTTTTTAGCAATCACAGCTCTACAGTTACTTCATGATAGGAGAAGCACTGATCCCAGGACTCATTTCCCTGTTAATTGTCCAGGGTCTGGCACTGTGCCTGTCAAAGGGCAAGCAGATACTATATTGATAGACCTTAGAGTCAGACCGACCTGAAATAACTCAGAATCTCATATTAACTGATTTTATGACCCTGAACAGTTTATAATACCTCTCTGTAGCTCACTTTTCTTCACCTATAAAGTCAAACTAATAATAACACCAGGCCCACCGGGTTTTCAGTAGAATTAAATAGAATGTGTAGGGTACTTAGCATTGTACCTGGCTGATAGGAAACACTCAAGAAATTATACCTATTAGAGTTATCATTGTTATCATCAGCATACATTCCTCTGTTCTGCTGGAAGAATGACTTATTCTTAACCAGCTACTTCAGCCTTGATTTAGAGCCAGCCAAGAAGCAATCCAAAATACATATGTAATGTGGTATTCCTAGCTGAGTTGCAAGTTTAACTAATCTACTTTGACAACAGGGCAGTTCAGAGAAGGGTAGATACCCTGGTGTGCTTCAAACCTAGGACACCAAGAGCTCAGTTCACGTGTTCTAGAGTAGGCGGTTGGATGTTCGCTCAGTTGGTTAAACATCTGCCTTCAGCTCAGATCATGATCACCAGGTCCTGGGATCGAGCCCCACATTGGACTCCTTGCTCAGCAGGGAGCCTGCTTCTCCCTCTGCCTCAGCCTGCCATTCCCCCTGCTTGTGCTCTATCAAATAATAAATAAAATCTTTAAAAATATACAAACAAGCAAACAAATGCAGATCCTAAAATTGCTGACTTCACCATGGCCTGATGAGAATTACTCCAGGGCATCCTTCAAGCACCACCATGGAAAGTGAAGGAACACTTCAGAAGCCTTTGGCCTAGAAACAGAACTTTTTCTCTCTTCCATTTGTGAGGTCAGCTTGTACTCAACAGGATGAGTATCCACACCAGTGGACTTTGCCAGGAGGTCAGAAACATCTAGATCCCCGAATGGAGAAAAAAGAAGCAGGAATATTCCCTCATTTTCTTATGGCCAGTGGTCATCGCTGAGTGTCCCCATTATGGTAACTGCTAATCTCTTAATCCCTGAAGAGTATATATGACAGTGGGATTCCCTCAACCCTTTTTCTTTCCCCTCCCCAAACTGCCTCTGTTTGGAGCTTATGCATTCTTGATAACAAATGTTAAAAAGTTTTTCGGAGTAATTCCTTCCCCAGAAAGGAGTTGTTACAGCTATTTCTTTGAAAAATGACCCATCCTAAAGATGCCAAGTGCCACACTGAGAGTTGGGCCTTGTTCACTAGTGCATTTAAGGCCTTGATCTACTTTCTTCTTTTATTTTTAAAATATGTAAGGGGAGACATTTATTGAAGATGTGCCCTGGACCAAGCACTTAGCTAATAGCTTCATATATGTTACTCTGTTTACTTTCATCACAGCCCACTAAATTAAAATATTTTCATACCCTATTTTGTGGATGAGAAAAACAAGACCCAACAACAGAGGCATTATCTAATGTATCTAAAGTCACTGAACTAGAAACTAGGATTCAGAGCTGGATTCAAAATCAGGACATTTTTCTCCAGATTCCCCATGATTAAGAACTCTGTTCTTCGGCCTGTTCGGTCATGAGGCTGTATTCTTGGATCCATTGTCTTCCTACTTCTGCTCACTCAGTCTCAGAGAGCTACATTTCCCAAGCCTACTTTCTCTCCTCTGGGCAAGTTCAGCAACAGGAGGCACAGGATGCACAGGAGGAGACTGAAGGCAGGAGGGACAAAGCCAGGGAATTTTTTTTCCACCTGGTGGCCCTAGCTCTGGGGTCCATGACACTGTCTTCTCCCTTGTCCCTCCAGCCGGAAGAGTGGTGGTGGTTCTGTGCTAATCCCTGAGGTCTCCTACCACACTGCCCCATGTGTCTGCTCTTTCATCACCTATAAAACCAATTTCCCATAATAAATAACTGTTTGAAGAACAGAATAGCTCTCTTAGCTCCATAGTTTGCCAGTTCTCTACGCGCCAGGTAGATGACTTGACATCCCCGTACCTTGGCTTCCTCATTACTTAAATGAGAGTTAGAATACCTTATGAGCATTAAATCAGATTGTCTACAATAGAGGAAGGCACTTTAAATATTTTTAAACAAGAAAAGCTCTATATCCCCATAAGATACTAGTAGTTATTTCTTGATTGGACAGATTTTTTCTCCCTACTCATCCTCCATTGTCCAGTATGAGACCTTGTAGAAGATTCTGAGATTTAAGTGTCATTAAATGACTACTGTTTTCTTAAAAGTGGCTCATACACTTTGATATTCACCTTCTGAAGTCACCTTGAGAAGCAAAAAAATTGCTATAGACCGTCTATAGTAAAAAGCTGTATCAACTTGCCTTTCATGAATTGTACTTCTATTGTCAAACCAACCTTAATAATTGAATTTTATCTTTAGAGTTCCTTGAGAAACTTAGCTTTCTCAGTTTTGCATAATTGATTTACTTTAAATAAAGTAACCATAAAATGACCATTAAAATATTAAGGAAATAAAGGTGAAAAAAGGGAAAGCTGGTTTCCTTACCACAAATGAATCCCACTTTGCATTTTTAAAATCTGTCTGGATTTCCCCATTTGGTCCCCTCCCTGTTAATAAGCACTAAATAAATATTAGAAAACAATCTCTTCAAGATAGAGTCTTTGTCTTTCCTTGTTTTCCCTGGCTGTCTTCTAGAAAAGAAAAGCAAAACTAACTGAAGATTATGGGCAGCACTGGCCAGTTTTCAAATTTTATTTTGGAAAATCACCCTTTACTTAAGGGAGTTATCCAGAATAACAGCCCCATTAAAGCCATGATTTTTTTTTTAATATTCATATCCACTTTTATTTTGGGTAAGTGCAAGATTATTTCCCTTTTTTTAATTGAAGTATAATTAACATACAGTATTATATTAGTCTCACATAACAATATAATGATTCAACAATTTTGTACATTTCTCAGTGCTCATCACAAGTGTACTCTTAATCCCCATCACCTGTTTCACCCATCTCCCACCCACCTCCCTTCTGGTAACCACTGGCTTGTTCTCTGTATTTAAGAGTCTGTATTTTTGTTTGTCTCTTTTTCATTTTGTGCATTTGTTTTGTTTCTCAAATTCCACATACAAGTGAAATTATATGGTATTTGTTTTTCCATATCTGACTTATTTTGCACGGCATTATACTCTCTAGCTCCATCCATGCCGTTGCAAATGGCAAGCTTTTGTCCTTTTTCATGGCTGAGTAATATTCCATGATACACAAACGTGTGCACACCACATCTTCTTTATCTGTTTGTCTATGGATGAACATTTGGGTTGTTTACATATCTTGACTATTGTGAATAAGGCTGCAGTAAACAGAGAAGTGCATATATCTTTTTTTTTTTTTTTAAGATTTTATTCCTTTATTTGACAGACAGAGATCTCAAGTAGGCAGAGGCAAGCAGAGAGAGAGGGGGAAGCAGGCTCCCTGCTGAGCAGAGAGCCCAATGAGGGGCTTGATCCCAGGACCCTGAGATCATGACCTGAGCTGAAGGCAGAGGCTTTAACCCACTGAGCCACCCAGGCGCCCCGCATATATCTTTTTAAATTCGTGTTTTTGTATTCTTTGGGTTAATACCCAGTAGTGGAATTACTGAATCATATGGTAATTCTATCTTTAATGTTTTGAGAAACCTCCATACTGTTTTCACAATAGCTGCACCAGTTTACATTCCTACCAACAGTGCATGATGTTTTTTTTTCTTTACTTCCTTGCCAACATTAATATTTCTTGTGTTTTTGATACAAGTCATTCTGACAGGTGTAAGGTGATATACCTCATTGTGATTTTCATTTGCATTTCCCGCAATGTGATGTTAAGCATCTTTTTATGTGTCTGTTGGCCATTCATAGGTCTTCTTTGGAAAAATGTCTATTCAGTCATCTGCTTGTTTTTAATCCAGTTATTTGAGGTTTTTGGTGTTGAGTTGTATAAGTTCTTTATATATTTTATAATATGTAATAAATAATCAATATTGTATATTAATATATAATATATGTTGATTATATATTATATTAATATGTATATTTTATATATATTAACTCTTGTCAGTTATATCATTTGCAAATATCTTCTCACATTCAGTAAGCAAAGCTGTGATTTTTACCTAAGGTGTCAAGATCTATACAAACATGTGAAAGTGGTACCTTATCATTCAAAATACCTCCTCTAATCCTGTCTTCTGATTTGGTTGGTTAATGTTAACATTGTTAAAGTTACTCTGAATCCATTACTGCTCAGTCTGAGCAAGAGATTGGTGAACCTCTCTTCTGCAAGCAGTAACACTTCCAACTCCATTTTATGAGGGTTTTTTTTTTCTCAGTGTAGACTTTTGCTTTCTTAAGTGCAAATGATCTCTTAAGGTTAATTTCTATCCCATTTTTCTCCAGTTTTAAATGATATCATCTTGTGTTCAAGTATAATTTGAGAAGTCAGTTCAATTGGCAAATAGCTGAAGAAAAAAACACACTCAGAAAGTCCATCCCATCTGGGGGTTTTTTGTCCCTTCATCCTTTCTTTGCCAAAAATCTTAATTGGGTTTGTAAGAAGGGAATTTGAAAAATTTTGTTTTCCTGGTATAACCTGTGAAACAAAAACAAAATGGATTAAGGCAGGGATATAAATGAACTTACCAAGAGTGTTATTTTTTTCCCCTTCAGACTTTTTTTTTTTTTTTTTTTTCAAATAAAACCCACAAACTTTGTAGTTTTTTTATGTTTGAGACTTTCTCAATCCATGTTTTCACATTTGATTATCCTCATAATTATTAACCATACACAAAAAAGATAATTTAAAAAAAAAATTCTTGTAATATCTACGAATCTCTCTTTCACTCTTTGTTGTAACTACTTACCTAAGTCTTTTTTTTTTCTTTTTCTTTTTTTTCTTTTTTTTTTTTTTTTTTTTTAATCACCCTGCAGAATTGTTTGGGGAAAGACAATAAGAAGGGCCTGTGAACCTTGAGGGAAGATTGTGCAACGCCATGTGAAGATGATCACTTTGTTATCATGTTAGCCTCTAGAACATTTACAATTCAGTTCAGAAGAAGGTACTATTTACGAGCAGCCAATAATTTTTTTAATGCCATGTATAGGCTGTTATCATAACAGCATTGTCACAATATTTGATGATGTTTCAGATCTATTGTAAAGTCTATATTCCAGCTCTCACATAAAATGTAAGCATGATAAACACCCTGTTGAGATGTTGAGAGTAACACTGGTGTATGGTTGCTGTTTGCCAATAAAAGGACAGATTTATAACCAGTTACTTCCAAAACTAGATTTTTAAGTTGATGAAACCATTAATAGCCTTGAAACCTTGATGAGTTTTCAGTAATAATCATAACCTATTTAATGAGATGATGATAATGCTGATATATTTGAAAATAGTATTCAGTATCAGAAAATTTGTTCATAGGGAGATTAAATAAGGACAAATGATCAGAATTAGCCACTGTTTGTATAGGGAAGAGTCATAAAGAACAAAAAATAAAAACAGTGACCTGAGCTGTTTTTTATAAGCCTGACGACACTATAGCTTACTCTTAGAGGACAGCCATATTAATAATTATATTTTTGTTACTTTGCTTCTACATTTGTTGGACTGTTTTTGTTGACATTGGTGTTAATATGTAATTAGTAGTTGTTACGCCTTTTTAAAGTTCATCTGGTAATGAAGTTTACATCTATTTGCATAACGGCCATACACTGAACTTAAAATTATTATACAACAATGTGAAATTCTTGACTTAGAAAGCTAATGTACAACATATCCAAAGAGCAATGTTTCCCATCGCCGTGAGAGTTACTAATTATACAAATATTACCTCAAATACATGTATGCTGGGGTCACAGTTTCTCTGAGATGTATCTGTGTTCTGAAAGCTAAATCTTAAATGCTATTTTTTCATTCATATTCCTTTGGAATCTCCTTCAGCACATGATAGTGATGATAATAGTATTAATATGATTTAGGTTGTTCTAGTGTTTAGACATGAAAGTCATCTTCCTTGTCTCATAAAGACTTAAATATAAATGAAAATGGAAAATAATGACCAGAATTTTTACTTTCCCAGTATCTGTTTCTTTTTTTCTTTTAATTTAATTTAATTTTTTCAGTATTCCAAGATTCATCATTCATGCACCACACCCAGTGCTCCATGCAATACATGCCCTCCTTAATAGCCACCACCTGGCTCACCCATCCCTGTACTCCCCTCCCTTCCAAAACCCTCAGTTTGTTTCTCAAGAGTCCTGTCTCTCATGGCTCATCTCCTCCTCCAATTTCCTCCAATTCACTTTTCCTTTCCTTCTCTTAATGTCCTCCCTATTATTCCTTATGCTCCATAGGTAAGTGAAACCATATGATAATTGACTCTTTATGCTTGACTTACTTCACTCTTCATAATCTCTAGTCCTGTCCATGTTGATACAAAAGTTGGGTATTTATCCTTTCTGATGGAAGCATAATATTCCATTGTATATATGGACCATATCTTCTTTATCCATTTGTCTGTTGAAGGGCATCTTGGCTCTTTCCACAGTTTGGCGATTGTGGCCATTGCTGCTATGAACATTGGGGTACATATGGCTCTTTCACTACATCTGTATCTTTGGGGTAAATACCCAGTAGTGCAATTGCAGGGTCATAGAGTAGCTCTATTTTTCATTTCTTAAGGAATCTCCACCCTGTTTTCCAAAGTGGCTGCACCAACTTGCATTCCCACCAACAGTGGAAGAGGGTTCCACTTTCTCCATATCCCCTCCAACACTTGTTGTTTTTTGTCTTGTTAATTTTGGCCATTCTAACTGCTGTAAGTTGGTATCTCAGTGTGGTTTTGATTTGAATCTCCCTGATGGCTAATGATAATGAACATTTTTCTAAGTGTCTCTTAGCCATTTGTATGTCTTCTTTGGAGAAGTGTCTGTTCATGTCTTCTGCCCATTTTTTGACATGATTATCTGTTTTTTGAGTGTTGAGTTTGAGGAGTTCTTTATGATCTTGGATGAGGCAGGAATCTATTAAAATTTTAGAGGTGAACATAGGCAAGTAACCTCTTTGACATCGGCCACAGCAGCTTCTTTCAAGACACGTCTCCAAAGGCAAAGGAAACAAAAGCGAAAATGAACTTTTGGGACTTCATCAAGATAAAAAGCTTCTGCACAGCAAAGGAAACAGTCAACAAAACAAAGAATTCATTCTCCCACTGAATGGGAGAAGATATTCCCAGTGTCTGTTTCATCCTTTGTTGTTTATTTCCATTTTAGCACTGACTTAATGCATATCTAATTTTGATCATTGTAACATAGATGAAATGAGCAAACACATAAGAATTTTATTTCAGATCAAAGTCAGGAACTACTGCTAGAACACAGACATGCAGGAGACTTTTAACAGGAGTAAGCTCTGGAGTTAAACCATATGGGATGACAACAGCCTGAATAACAAGGAAGGGGAGAGCTCCAGTAGGAGGAAACTGACTAGGGACTGCTCAGAATATTGCCTCGGAAGTAGCAGAGTGGGTAAATAATGAAGGTACTGGGCGCTTGTGATCCTCACCTCCCGGGCACAGATATCAAATCTAGTGACAAAATAATAGAGATAGAAGGAAAAGAACACAGCTTTAGAACTTTCAGAACTAAAATTGAATCCCAGCCTTACCACTAATTCAGCTGTTTGATTTTGAACACATTATTCACACTTGTTAGACTTCCATTTCCTCATCTCCAAAATTATGTCAGGATTATTATGTGAACTAAGATGCCACAATAATCCTCAGTTTTTCCGACTGTGCAGCAGGGGAAAAGCCTGTCTCCCTTTGAAGAGCATGAAGATTCAAAAGATTACCAGAAAGCACATAAGCTTTAAAGTGTACATTTAAGGGACACCTAGGTAGATCAGTCATTTAAGGTTCTGCCTTCGGCTCAGGCCATGATCCCAGGGTCCTGAAATCAAGTTCCGTGTCAGGCTCCCTGCTCAGCAGGGAGTCTGCTTCTCCCCTGGCTTCTTCCCCCCTGCCTAGTAAGTGTGCCCTCGCTCTCAAGCTGTCTCTCAAATAAAGAAAAAGAATCTTCTAAAAAAAATAAAGTTTATGTTTAAGTAACCTTGTACCTCAATCCTCAATTTTAGAAATCTGCAACCTGAGGCTTTAAAAGTTTGAGCTGTTTACCCAAAGCAGTGTAGAAAGTTAGATTCAGGGCCAGAGTCTGGGTGTGTTCTGGGTGAATATCCCCAGATATTATTCTAGTGTCTATACACAGATTAATGATAATTTGCTAAACAAGATATTGCCATGTATTCGCCAGCATTTGAACGAAGGAGTCTGGCTCCAGAGTCACCATACTGAACTGCCTTTCAAGCTACACTTGTTTGTTCTTATTACTCTCTTAACCACTGATGGTTCTTAACACATTCTGTTGTTATAAATAAACCTATCCCATGGGTTTAGCTGTACTGCGTACTAAGTTATGTTCTTTCCTATTGTCAGTAATGACTGCACTATGTCTTGGGCTGTATTAATAGATTCTAGCACAGGAGCGTCAGTCTTGTCCTTTTCCATCAGAGTTACGCAGAGTTTTGCCAGACCCCCTTCTTGTAAATCTACCTTGAGGTTCTGGACTCCAGGAAATAGTACTTAAGTTTTAAGTAAGCTCTCTAGAATTTGGTATAAGTCGCCCTGGTTGCTTGCCTGGCTTTATCTTGGGCCCGGTATTGGTAACTGAGTTACCCTAAACTCCAATCTAGAGCCTCTCTGATCCTCTCCTGATGCCAACAGCTCTAAATATCCATGCTCCCAGTCCCAGTGCTGGTCTCTGCTGGCCTGCAGTGACACTCCTGCTTCCTCCTGGGCCCTCCCCACCCCAGCCGCTTGCATTCACCTGCTCTTGTTGTCTTCCTCTACCTCTGTGGGTTGGTCTGGTTCTGCATTCTCCTTCCATTGTCCACTGCCTTCTCACTGTCCCTCCCTACTCTTCCTCACCACAGCTGAAAGACCCATGCCCAGCACTACTGGCAAGGCCCATGGGACACACCTTGCATTCGAATGCCCACTTTAGACTGTGCAAATATAGCAGTCTTCCTAAGCACTGACTTCTATATCTAGAATGGATTTGTCTAAAGTCCGTTAGCTCTTTTTCTGAACTTTTTTATCCCTTGGCCTATCTTTCCTAGAATTCTTGAGAACTCCATTTACAAAAATTCAATCTTCTTTTCTTTATTTTTGTGGCATTTCTTTCTCTAATCAATTTCCTAGGTGGCATTTTCTTACTCCACAGTGGTACTTTCCACCTTATTCGCTAAACAAACGCATCTTCCTCATTACAGTCAAAGTGATTTCTAACACTGCAGACCTGAAAGTTGCCCCCCCTTGAAGTTATTCATGTCCTAATCCCTGGAAGCTGGAAATACTCTCTTCCACGGCAAAAGTGAATGTTATTTTATATGTTGAACAATGTGATCAAGGATCTTGAGGTAGAGAGATTGTCCTGGATAAACTGGGTGGGCCCTAAATATAGTCACAGACACACACACAAGAAAGATGTCACCATACAGAGGAGGAGAAATCACTGTGACCACAGAGGCAGAGACTGAAGTGCTGTAACCACCAGAGCTAGAGGGGGCAGGGGACAGGTTCTCCCAGAGCCTCCTGAGGGGACGTGACCCTGCAGACACCAGTTAGACTGATTTTGGACTTCTGGCCTCCAGAACTATGAGACAATAAAATTTCTTGCATCCAGCCACCAAATTTGTGGTAACGTGTTACAGCAGCCTTAGGAAGACACAAAGACAGGAACATACAGCACAATCTGTAGTGGGCTGGACTGAACCTCTCAATGTGTGGGAAATAGACCCCCTTTAACACCACTTGCCCCCCCCCCGAGGAGCTATGTGGGTAGATCAAAGATTGCCATAGTCGGCTGCTATCTTCATTCTTTTTCTCTAGCGCTTTTATTTACCACTGTTTCCACTGCCGTCCTCCTTCCTCACCTGGATGGCTGTGACAGCTTCTTGCTGGTCTCCCTGTGCTCCCTCTTACTCCTCTCCTAGTACCTGTTCTAGGGGATCATCATTCCTTGCTTAAAGATCCTATTACCAAGACTTCCCCCAATTTCCTTCCAACCACACTTGCCTCTAATTCTTCTTACAAGAAACCAAGTTCTTTTCTTTCAGGGCTTTTGCATCCACAGTACATCCTGAATTGCAACCCAATCTGTCTTGACCTTGTTTTATTTTCATCGTGACTCATCACTGTCTGAAATTATTTCACTTTTGTTGTAGTGTTGTCTCCTGCCCAGTGACAAACATAGTTCCTGCACACAGTAGAAGAATGTTTCTCAAATTGGGAGTAGGGAAGCTGTTCCCGGGGACATTTAGCAATGCTTCAGGGTGGTTTGGGCTGGCACGATGAGGGGAACGGTCCTGGTCGGTAGAGGCCAGGGAAGTTGCTAAGTCCACTCTACAATGCACAGGACAGCCGACACACACACAAAACAGAAGTATCTGACCCAAAACGTCAGTGTTGCCAAGGTTGAGATATCCTGTGATAGATGGATGCTTGTGCCCAGGAGTACTGCCTGTACCCCAACATCCATTCTCTCATTCATCTGTGGTAATAGATACCCCAATATTTTTACACAAAGCTACCAAGTACAAAGATGATATTTTCTGCTCTCCTTGGACCAGAAATAGAAAGGAATGTCATGTGACAGTAATTTTTTGTTTTTGCGTCTTCCGTTCTGCTGCATGAAAAGCAGATCTCGCCATCTTAGACCATGAGCTTAAGGCCATACAAACTAAAGCAACAAGGTAGGGCGCATGGGTGGCTCAGTCAGTTAAGTGTCTGCCTTTGGCTCAGGTCATGTGCGATCAAGTCCTACATCAGGCTCCCTGCTCAGTGGGGAGTCTGCTTCTTCCTCTGACTCTCTCCCCCGGCCCCTGGTTTTGCTTGTTTGCATGCACACACTCTCTCTTCTCTCACAAAAATAAATAAATAAAAATCTTAAATTAAAAAAAATAATAATAAAGCAACCAGGCAGAAAAATGTTGTGTCCCTGACATTCGTCCCCAAGCACCATACCTCCCCTGGATTGCTGCTCAGTGAGTAATTGAATGAATGAATGACATCAGATATTTTTAATGCATTGTTTCTCTTACAGGCCTAGACATGAATAAAAAGCCAAAATTCGTTTGTCAGATATAGCACCAAACTATCAACTTTTTTTCTCTTTTGTACTTGTAGAGTCTCATCACCCCGCCTTTTACGTTAGGATGATTTTAAATTACATCCTCTACTTACTGTGTGTTTAACTCCTCATCAGTCCCACTGCAGCTTACAGAGTGCTCCCATAGTACCTTTCATACCAAAATAGCTTACAAGAGAAGCAGTCCTCTGGTCTGTTCACGTCTCTTGTCTCTCCTGTGACTCTTGCCACAAGGTGAGCCAGCACCACAGAAACAAGAGTGTTCTGTTGCATCATGGGTACACATGTAGTGCATAGGGGCTTGACATATGATTATGGAAATCAGGAAAAATTTAAGTTCCTACAGAGTTCTGTTCTTGGTGAGCACCCCTTTTCCTGAATGTTAGACAGCATATTTGAAGTTTTGGCTTTGCCCCCCCAAACTAGACGCCTTCCTGGTTAGCCAGGTTTCTCCAGAAAGTGTATCACTTCTCCAGAAATCTTTGTTCTCCCTGAAGCACCACCCATGGTAAAGAGCTTTCTTGGCATTCCTCCAAGGGCTGCCAATTTCCTGGAGCACGAGTAACTGTAAGATCGTCACTTCTCAGCCAATGGCTCCCTGAAATAACCCTCTTCAGGGGTTCACTTCCTGAACATTGTTTTTACTTAAGTTTGCTTGTTTTCTCTTGAAACAAGATAGAGGGCAAATATAGAAAACATGAAGATTACAGTTAGCCTTTTGGTTAATGCTCTTCCACAGATACACCTACACATGGTTACCAAAATGAGATTATACCACACATACTGTTTTGTGACCTGATTTTAATTCCATCACCACTCCCCATATCAGTAAGTGTCTTCCAACAGGCCTGTCCAACAGGACTTTTAATAGGTCATAGAAACCACCCAAGGGGGTTTTTTGGACTACATCCAGTCACACTTCCGTGCACAGTCCACCACTCCTACCACTGAGAATTGCTCGCCAGGAGGCACCCAGCTGGCTCAGTCAGTGAGCACGCCACTCTTGATCTCTGGTTTGTGAGTTCAAGCCCCATGCTGTGGGTAGAGTTTACTTAAAAGGAGAGAGAGAGATAAAGAATTGCTGACCCAGGCAATGAGTGTCAGTGGTGGGGCAAGGCAGGAAGCACCCAGTGTGTGAAGGCCCCAAATGGGGATGAGGCACACTGTCCCAGGATATCGAGCATTTAACTTACACACTCTGTAACTTTACCTACTTCCAGTCTCTGGGTATTAGAATATAGTCCTCTTTGGGAGGCCATTATTATGACGTCTACCACAGTGAGGAAATTATTTGAGTTGCAGAGTACTTTTTTTTTTAAGTAATCTTGAGGCCCAAAATGGGACCCAGACTCACAAACCCAAGATCAAGAGTCACGTGCTCCCCCCGACTGAACTATCCAGGTGCCCCATGAGTGCCAAGAACTTTGGAAATTTTTTTTTTTTTTTGCAATCAGATTCCTGTAACTTTTTATTGGTTCTCAATTTGGCAAATTTTTATTTTTCATTAGACAGTCTGTGAGGGAAGCCAGAGAATACTTGTACATTTTTTAATTGAAAGGGAGCTGGTACTCGAAGCTCAGCTCGCCCAGAAGTCTGCCGCCTTTGGTTTTTCTCCAGTTGAAAGCAACTGCAAAACTCCCCAAACACTAGAAAATATCAGATGTAGGATTTTCACCAAAAGAAAGCAGAATTGCAGAAGATAACTGATGGAACACATGCTTCTAATGTCTCTTACGCTACACCGAAACTATAGTAAAGGGGAGTTTATTTTAAAGACTAAGCCTACAGGGATAAATTGAGCATGATAAGAAACTTTGTAAAGGCTGTAGAACCCATGAACAAGTGGTACTGACTTTACTAGAACTGAGGAAGAATGAATTGTGTTTCCTCAGAGGGGAAAGCTGAGAACATAGTCCCTCGAAGCCACCAAGTAACTGGGGCTCAGGGATCAGCCCGCCAGCTGCTTCCGACAAAGGAGGGCAGATCTCTAGGTGCTCCTCTCTCCCTGCAGACTCCTGGGTGAGGAACCTCCCTCACCCCAGCACACAACAGTTTTCATCTTCAAAGAGGGGAAAGCAGAATGTCTGTCTAATAAACGAGGGTTTTGAAGGGGCGGGGTGTGGGAGGTTGGGGGAGCCAGGTGGTGGGTAGTAGGGAGGGCACGTATTGCATGGAGCACTGGGTGTGGTGCATAAACAATGAATTCTGTTACACTGAAAAGAAATAAATTTAAAACAAAAACAAAACAAAACAAAAAACAAAAAAAACCGGAAAACAGGAGTTCGGTAAATGACAGCCGAGTACCAAGTGCGGAAGTCACTCAACCCTGAATGATAGCAGCCAGTCTCTTACTTCCAAGCAGGAGACCAAACAAACCTTTCTCTAGATGGGAATCTGTTGGACGCAAGATAAAGACCTAATGATGTCGACAAGGGTGATGACATCAAGGGTTCCCCACCAAATGGCAGACAGAATACACCCCCACTCAGAGCTCCTAGGCAGTTCTGGAGGCCCCAACATTGGAGTGAGAGCAGGCACTCAAAAGCATGAGCAGAATCTGAGAAAAGCCCCTAATACAAAAACATAGAGACCGAAAACCAAACAAAAAAATGTGGTGAAAATAGAAAGCATGCAGGAAGAAGAAAAGTATGTTTATAAAAAAATAACAACTAAACCCTTAATGTCTTCAGAGAAGCCACGCATTCTTATTTCAGTACACCTATGATGTCAGAATTGGAAGCCCTAAGACATTTCCTGAAGAAAGTAAAAAAGAGCGCTAAGAAAAAAAAAATAGAAAAAGGACCCAACAAATCCCTAGCGCAGTGCCTGAAAATAGACCCACACCACTAAACCGAGTTCAAAAAGAAGCTTCTACAAGTTTCCAGTGAAAAAGCTGTTTAAAAGAAAACCACAAGTCCAAAATGGTGTCACTTGGGTTAAGGCCCAAAATCTGTATACTAAGACTTAGTAGCTAGCCTCACTGCAGTTTCAACTCACCAGAAATGTACCCTTACTGGGAATTTCCTGGTCAGCACCAGGAAGTTTACTGATAGACCACCCGACCCCCTCTGCTCCCCTTAGGAGGAGGACCTTGCCTAAAACAATGGATCCTTTGCTAATAATTTACTTTTATCGGAGGCTCCCTCTCTACTATTAAAAACCTTTCCTTTTTGTTAGCCCCTTGGAGCTCCCCTCTATTTGCTAATTAGAATGCTGCCCAATTCATGAGTTGATTAATAAAGCCAATTAAATCTTCAAAATTTACTGTTTAACTTTTGTTACTGAACAAATTAAAGGCGAAGGGATCTGAACGAGTTCAGATTTCTCCAAAGGAGCTCTGGAAGAGAGAAGACAATGGAGCAATGCTTTCAAAATTCGGAGGGAAAATTATTTCATGTTATAAATCAAGTATGAGTGAGGAATAAAGAAAGACATTTTCAGGCGTGCAAGTTCTCAAAAACTTCCCCTCCCACACATCCTTCATCAGGAAGCTAGTGGATAGAAGATGTGCTCCACCTAAAGGATGAGTAAACCAAGAAAGAGGAAAATGGGTAATAGGAGAAGGAGGTGAGCACAGGGGACAGACAGAGGGAACTCACAGGATGACAGGAAAGGCAGATTTCTAGCTGTGAAGCAGTTCAGTTGACCCTGGGAAAGAATTTTCAAGATGAAGTTAACCAAATGCTTTATGTGAATGAACATATGGACCATAATGAACACATTGAAAGGAAACTCCGCATCACGCTGGGGGAGGGTTTGGGGTTACATTAGTGACATAGTGGTCATAGAAAACTAAGCAAATAACACAAGATAAACAAACAGAAAACCAAGACAACTGAAAGTAAGGGTTTGCCAGAAAGAAGGAAAAAAAAAAAAAAAGTCCAGAAAGTAAAAAGTAATAGCTTACCACATAGCCCCTCTGTGAATAGAAAACAGAATTATAATAATGTGAATAGTCACTCTAACTCTAGCCAAAACTGTGGACAGGTGAAGAAATGCGGTATGCAGGGGTTTGGCAGTAGTGGGAACACAGGGGAGAACTAAATCCTCCTGTCACCTGGTAAGAAAACAGAGAACAAAACAAAACAGAAATGCATGAATGCTATTTGGAGATGTGGTCATGTGGACGTACACACCCGAGCCTCAGCTGCAGGCTTTGAAAAGTGGTCACCTTTGGGAAAGACAACCTGACTGAAGGAGCTAGGATTGCTATCCATCTTATTCACCCTGTAAAACTAGTTGATTCTTCCCACTCTAACACTGATAAAAAAATTTTTTTTTACTTTTTTAAAGAAAACAGTATTACTGAGTGAAGAACCCTACTTTTCTGAAAAATACTTCAGAGTAAGGAGATTGTTTATAAAACATTAGGAGCTCTTTAGAAGAAGAAAGCCTTATTTAGATTTCTTTATATTGGTCATCAGCCCGTATTAGCATTTCCATTTCTCCCCAATGTAATTTTATTAACATTACATTAGCATATGACTTTGCCTTTTCCAGAACTCTAATTAAGATTTTAAATAAGATGTATACCGGTGGGAATCTCTCATTCACCCACGTTAAACACCTTTCCTATTTGATTATAATTCCACTTACTAATTCCTTCTGGCTTTTGTCTTCTAAATAACTTCTGATTTTTATGACCTGAATGCAATTTGAACTGGTCCAGCAAATGGTTTACAAGGCCCAGGTGTAAGATAAATTGGCAAACTGAACAGAAAAGAAGACAGCCATTGGGTAGTGACCAAGGTAACCCCAGCTGATCTGTTTATTAAAAGGACTGTGCTATGAATTTTTTTCCAATTCATTCTAAGTATTTTGTAGGCACCTACTCTACACTGAGCATTATGCCAATAATAACGGCCAACATTTGCTGAGTCCTCACCATGTGCTAGGTTCTAATTGCTTTACCTACTCCATCATTTAATTACTGCAAGGACCCTATGAAGTAAATACCATTATTATCCCCAATTTGTAGACAAGGAAAATGAGACGTGGAGAGATGAAGTATGTTTCCTGAATTCCTTAGCAGGGACTCAAACGCAGAGTCCACACTCCCAATCAGTGCTGTGTAACCTCTCCCCATGGAGGAGACCACAAAACTAAAGAAGAAAGACAAAGAAACTGACCATGGAGCTCTTTACTATGTTCTAGAAAATTCTCTCACTGTGCTTCAATTATCACAACAATGTGAAGAATGATTATCACCTCCTTCTGTTTGTGAGATTGATTAAGAAACGTGTTCAGAGTCACAGACATAAGCTTCAGCCCTTAAGAAACTTATTTTTACTGGGGGCTAAACACACAAACACAGAAGAAATTGACGCAACCACAGATGATGTCAAATGTGCGCAAGGACTAAAAGTATAGTAAGATCTCCAAGGAGGGAGCATTTAACCCCAGGGAGATGCTGGTGAGGCATCCTAGTGAAGGCTTGATGTGTTGCTTTGGGGTAGGCACAGAGGAGGAGCGAATAGCATTGTCCCTGATTTTTGTTCTTTACTGTAATTGCAATTTTCCTCTTTTCTGTAAATGTTTATTAGCTTACAATGTATTAGCTGCCGTATTGACAAAAGTTGTTTCCAGATTGCCCTCTTTTTTAGAGGAATTCCAAAGCAAGAACAAATGCCTGTATTTAAGAATGGTATGAATGGGCAAAAAAGCAGAATGTGGGAACTCAAAGGGAGGGAAGTTGTTCTCTGCAGGTTAGAGAAGGCGAAGGAGGGGAGATACTGGGAGGTAAAGAGATGAAAGGAGGGTAAGGGTAGTTGAGGAAGGAGAGTGATTTTTCCAGAGGGAAGTCTATTTTGAGATAGGACCTGCATTCAAGCCTTCAGGTTCAGACCACTGACCAATATGCTCTTGGAGAGGCTTTTGTAAATAAGATGCCGCCACTTCCCTTTTTTTCTTTTTCTTTCCTTTTTTTTTTTTTTTAAAGAACATCAGAGGTGTAGGTGAGAAGAAAGAAGAAAAGTCTCTTAGCCAAGACTTGTGCCAGTCCCCTCAGATCAGTGTCACATCGTCTCAATCCAGGGAAGTATTGCTACTGCTTAGCATTTGGGACAGAGCCAGTGGGGACGCTCAGCAAATATGGGTTCCATCTACTTGAGAATAATTGCCTTTACATCTTGTGACATCTTCCATGGACTCTGCAATGAAAATCAATTATAATCCCTTTTGGTGGGAGAAACTAAATTAGAAAGAAAAATGATTAGAAACAGAAGGCAGCTTGATGCTTGTGATGCCAGATTTGTTCAACATGTGATTCAAAAGCCGTGGAGAAGTTTTTCTGGCCGTTCTCCCAATTAACAACCTTTAGCTTACTTAAAAGCCAAAATCCGTGACTCAAAAGAGCGTGCTAGGAAGAAAATTTTGACAGATGAAATTAGCTATTCCTGGCAACATCAAATAACATATATACATACACTCACGTACCTTTTTTTGAAATGAAGTTCAAAATATACCAAGATCAAACTCAAACTACTCCCTAGGTTCCAAGACTCAATTATGATAGCTAACATTTATCCAGGGCTTACTACATGCCAGGCATTGCATTTAATTCTCACATCAACATTATGAGTTAGGTACTATTCTCATATCTTATTTTAAAGGTGAGGAAATTGAACCAAAGGGAAGCTAAATAACTCCCCACAGGTAGAACATGACAGAGCTGTTTTCGGTCTGGACAACTGCAACTTCAGACAGTCTGACTCCAAGGCACTCCTGATAAAGTCTTTGCCTTCAAGGAGGTTATAGCCTAGTAGTGGATCCAGACAAGCACGGTTCAGTGTGGTAAGTGCATACATATTAAGAGTACTAAGGGGTGCCTGGCTGGCTTAGTTGGTAAAACAAGGGACTCGTGATCTCAGGGTCATGAGTTCAAGCCCCACACCAGACCTGGAGCCTACTTAAAAAAAGAAAAAGTGCTAAGACCTAGGAAGGAAGAACATCAACCCTGGCCTTTGGCTATTAGGGAAGACTCCACGAAGAGGCGAACTAAACCAAGATAGAAGCTAGGGATGGTGAAAAGAGGAAAGAGTCCTGAACAGAGGAAGAAGCAAGCCTCCAAGGCAGAGAGAGCTCACTCAGTTCCATGGGTGCATAGAACCCGGTGATGGAGAGCCATTTTGAGAAATTTTAAGTCTAAGGACAAACCTGACCAGATAGGCATTTCTAAAACTACTATTGGCTGGTTTGAAGAATATCTTGTGAGTAGAATAAGAAGAGAAATGGAGAGAACTATTAGGGGGATATTGCCTTCGGGGTAATCCTGGCCTAAACCCAGCAGTAAGTAGTTGTAGAGATGGAGAGAACTAGAGGAACTGGAGGGTTATTTAAAAAGTAGATGTGACCATAGAATGACATCAAAAACATCAAAGAAGACTGAATCAGGAGGTGTCCTAAGTTTCTGCCTTAGGCAACTGAATGGATGGGATGATATTCACAAAGATGGGAAAAGCAGCAGATTAAAAAATGGGGTTGAAAGAAGATAATTCCATTTTGACCATATTGAGGTACTCATGTAACATACAAATTCATAGAGGGATCCATTCTTTTTTCTTTTTTAAAGATTTTATTTATTTATTCGACAGAGATCACAAGTAGGCAGAGAAGCAGGCAGAGAGAGAGAGAGGAGGAAGCAGGCTCCCTGCTGAGCACAGAGCCCGATGCGGGACTCGATCCCAGGACCCTGAGATCATGACCTGAGCTGAAGGCAGTGGCTTAACCCACTGAGCCACCCAGGCGCCCCGGGATCCATTCTTTATGAAAGAATAATTCACACGAGTTCTTTTAATCACCCAGTTGCCTTAATATGTTTTTCCCCTAATATATTTTTAAAATCTTGACTCACAAAATTTTTAGTAGGTTTTTCATCTAGTAATATACAACTCCCTCTCTCTCCCTATATATATATATATATATATATATATATATATATATATACCCACACACATACATACACATACACACACACATACACAAAACACAAACACAATTTATCTTATTATCTTATCACTAGGGCATTTCTAACATGAAGAGATGTTAGAACAAATAAAAGAACTAATATAGTTCTTTTTAAATGATTAACAAACTACCAAATGGATATAAATTTTTAAAAACCTCTAACAGTACAAAATAAGTGTGTAACAAAAATAAGTTTCTTCATTAGTATGAACCTATGTTAAGCTTAATAGAAATACAGATGGTTACATATAAAGTATGTACTATAGATATGTTTATATACATATTTCATAATACATAAAATGTTACCTAATATTATTTCATAATACACACATGTATTTCTTTGCTCTATCAGCAATGCCATCCCAGAAGCAATGAGCGCACCTATTACCCACATCTTGGTCTCTAATACTGTGTCCCAATAAAAGAAACCAGGTGGCCTTCCTTAGTGAAATGACAGATTCAAGGACTGATACAGAAATTATGCAAGATAAGCCTGGAGGGGCTCCTGGCCTGCTCAGTCAATAGAGTATGTGACTTTTGATCTCGGGGTTCTGAGTTCAAGCCCCAAGCTGAGTGTAGAAATTACTTAAAAAAAAAAAAAAAAAAAAAAAGATAAGCCTGGATTATCCTGCAATGTCAGAAAGTAAGGAAGTGCTCCAAAAACCAAAACCAAAGCCACCCTACATTGATGGGGACATATCGAAGGGACACAGGAGCCAAATGAAAAAGCTTTCAAGGCCCCAAACCTGGAATAATTTGATGAACAAAATAAAGTAGTATTAGATTCTAACACAAAGAATAAAAGAGCCATGATTCCATACTGAATTAAATAAGTAATTAAATGAATAAATGGATAAATGGAGGGGGTTGATACAAATCTCTGTTACAGAAGAATTCTAAGTATCAAAACTGTGTATCCTTGATACGGTATGATAAAAATGGCTCTTGGCCTGTATGGTTTTCTTCCCTCCCAAAAGTGTAACAGCAATCTAAGTATGAGAAAAATCAGATAAATGTCAACTCAGATGTACCCTACAAAATACATAGCCAGTACTCCTCAAAATTGTCAAGGTCATCAAAAACAAGACAAGACTGAGAAACTATCACAGCCAAGAGGAGCCTAAGGAAACCAGAAGACTGAATGTAATGTGGAACAGAAAACTAATGTTTGGTGAAAACAAAGGAAATCAGAACAAACTGTTGACTTTAGTTACCAATAAGGTATCAATATTGGTATTCTCGTTGTGGCAAGTATACCATACAAATTTGAGTTGCTAATAGGAAGAACTGGCTATAGAGTACATGGGAACTCCATACTAGCCCCTCAATTTTTCTGTGAATCAAAAACTATTCTAAAAATAAAATGTATTTTTAAAAAGATCTCTTGTTTCCATCAGAACCTTGTTTCTGATGGATCATTCTAGAAATACTCTGTTTATATGCAGAGATCTTGACAATTCACCCCCTCACTATTCTTTTTCCACTTTTCTCTACTCTGCTCTGGGCCCCGAAGACTGAACTTATGACCTTAGCTCTCTGGCCTCTTCCAGTAGAATTTGGGTAATGGAGACACAAAGGAGTGGGGAAGATCCAACCAGTGAAAGATGAGAGGTAAGGAAGGGAAGCAATCTGTACATTTATCCCCCCAGCTTCTTCCTTATTGGGCCTGGAATTAGCAGGGCTTCCATTCCTCTCTTAAGAGAGGGGCCATAGTTCTTGCTGGGCAGCCCTGTCCAACCACTCTCAGTTGTGGTAACAGCTCCCACCTCCTCTTCCCTCAAGCTAGAATTGCTGCCAGCTGTCTTCTCAGACAGTAGACAGCTGACAGCTCCCCTCAGCTAGCCCTGAGGTGCTACACCATTGCCTTGTTCATTTTCTTTGACCTCCCCACACTTTTTATATACAGCCCCCTTATTAACTATCTCTCGGGATCTTATCTCTTTCTTGCTAGGACTCTGATTATTGCCAGAGACAAATATTCCTTTCCTTTATACAACTAGGAGCATGCTTTACACACTTTTTGCACCTTGCCTTTTTTTCATCTATGATACATTTTGGGGTCCCTTACATGTCTGTATTTATCAATCAACTTCGTTGGTATCCCATAGTATATCCTATTGTCTGCAGATATCATAGTTTAAAATATTATATCAAAAGAGAGGAGTTAAAAGCTGAAACCTAGCATAGAGACCATGAATGAAGCCTGGGATAGGGGAAGAAGATAGAACTAGAAATTCCATGATGTTGTGGTGAGGAGAACCGACCTCACCAAAGCTGACCATCGCCAAAGCTGTGGAGACATGAAGAAGGTGGAAGTTAAGAAGGTGGGCTTTGGGGGCGCCTGGGTGGCTCAATGGTTTAAAGCCTCTGCCTTCGGCTCAGGTCATGATTTCAGGGTCCTGGGATGGAGCCCTCAGGGTCCCGGCATCAGGCTTTCTGCTCAGCAGGGAACCTGCTTCCCTGTACCCCTCTGCCTGCCTCCTCTGCCTACTTGTGATCTCTGTCTGCCAAATAAATAAATAAAATCTTTAAAAAGAAAGAAAGAAAGAAAGAAAAAAGAAAAGAAAAGAAAAGAAAAGAAAAGAAAAGAAAAGAAAAGAAAAGAAAAGAAAAGAAAAGAAAAGAAAAGAAAATGGGCTTTGGAGTCAAGCTGCTTGGGTTCATATTCCAGTTCAGCCAACTTGGGGGCAAATTTGGGCAAATTACTTAACCTTTCTGTGTGTACTTTCTCACCTATAAAATGGGAATAGCAATATCCACCTCAAGGTAGTCCTTATGCTCAAAAGCAGTTAAGTTTTCAAGTCAGCTTTCAAGGCATACCACACTGGGTAATATGGCACATCCAGTGGAAATAATGCCATGAACTTCCATCCCCGTCTTTCCTCCTAGTTCCAATCCTTTGATTCTTTCTCTTCAACCTGCCTCAGCTTCTTCCTTCCTTGCTCTTCACACCAATCTCTCCCTTTATGCACGATATGCTATCTCTCTTGATACTGAAGATTTGCTTTTAAATGAAGAAATCATAGGTTCTAGGATTAATTGTATCATTACTAATTTATAGTTCTGCAGAAGAGGTATAAATACTTTTAAAAACCATTTTTAAAATAAAGCAAAATAGCTGTCAGCCAGCCAAAAAACAAACAAACAAACAAAAAACAAGAACGAAAGAAAAGAAAAATAAACTGTCTCAGATAATATGCTGTTGTTTTCTACAAGCAGTTAGAATTGTTGTCTGGATGAGAGTCTGCTCAGTTCTAACACAAATTACCTTAACTACTGAAGAGAACTTACTGAGTGTAAGGCACCACCAGTTCCAAAAAAGAAAGTAATCATACATGGGATAATTAGAAACAATTTAATAAATTCTAAGTAACAATGTTTTTCCTTTATACATGTCATTTAAAAACATAGCTACCAACAAAACTTTACTCAGAAATAGTTCTCCAAAAAGTTCAAAGTATTTTTTTAATTTAAATTCAGTTAATTAACATATAATGTATTATTAGTTTCAGAGATGTAGTTTAGTGATTCATCATTTGCTTTTAACACCCAGAACTCATTACATCATGTGCCCTCTTTAATGTCCGTCACCCAGTTACCCCATCCCCCAAAGAGTTCAAGGTATTTCAGATTTTTTTTTCTCACCACCTAAATTCAAGGGTCATCTGCATTTTGCAGGAAAAAAAAGAGGTCTTTCCTTCTCCTTCATGACCTCTCAAGGGCTTGGTGCTGGCTTTTTTATCTGTCTACCCCGCCCCCCTCACAAAATGCCTGGGTGTAATTGCTACATACATATGTACGGAGGGCTCCCAGGATGCTATCTGTAGATCTGACTTTCCTGGATTTCAGCTATACTACCTTCCTTTTCTCAAGCACACCCTGCTCTTTGCTGACTCAGGGTTTTAGCATTTGCTGTTCCCTTTTCCAGGAAGGCTGTCTCCTCATCTTTCAGATCTCTCTTCCAGTGATAGACACCATTGAAAGCCGTCCTCCCACTCTCCTTGCGGTGCCTTTTCCCCATCAGCAATTCCACGTGACATTGTTCTGTTTATTTCTCCCATAGATTTCATCACAACTAGAATATTATCTGATTTATTTCTTTGCTTGTAGCCATTGTTCCCCACGGGAGTATAAAATTCTTTGGGGGCAGGAACTTTGTCAAACCTGCTCACTGCTGTATCCCCAACATTTAAGAGGGAGTCTGACATAAGTAAGGGGTTCAATAAATATCCACTGGATGCATAAATAAATGGATGGATGAATGCGTGAATGGAATGCCTAAACATCCAACTCATGACAAGGCACATTCCTCAAGTTTCCCTTTTCTCCCTCCATTGATAAACCACAGGATAAGGTGTGCAAGGATAATTTTAAAATTTCATGCTAGCCAGAGACAGATTTCCAGACCACACGTCAAGTTTGGATTCATATTAAAGAATCTGGTGCTTCCTCTACTATCTGAGACATTATCAAATTATATAAAAATACATTTTTGTTGACACTGCAAATTATTTAAAATTTAAATTTTTATTTATGTATTTATTTTTTGCAAATTGTTTTTAACTGGAATGCATGGTCACACAGTTTTAGAAAAATTCTTTTTTTAGGGATTTTTTTTAAAAGCATGGGTTCTAAGTTTTTTAAATTAGTTTCATTCCTGCCTAACAATGTCTCAAGATTCCATCATTAAAGATCCACCAATCAATAATTTAATGAGTATTTCTTCAGTATCTATTACATCATCATGATTTGCTAAGGTCTTGTCTAGAGACACAAAAGAAGACTAACATTATAATCTCACAGAGAGGAAAAAAAAAGACAGGCAGGAAACAATAAAAAAGCTTAATGGTGATTATCTGGGTAATGAGATAGGAAGTGAATACTGTTTTCTATTTTAATATATATTTTTTAACTGGTCCACTTAAAGTCATGTCTTTTTTTTTTTTTTAAGATTTTATTTATTTATTTGACAGAGATCATAAGTAGACAGAGAGGCAGGCAGAGAGAGAGGAAGGGAAGCAAGCTTCCTGCTAAGCATATAGCCCAATGGGGGGCTCTATCCCAGGACCCTGGGATCATGACCTGAGCCGAAGGCAGAGGTTTTAACACACTGAGCCACCCAGGTGCCCCTTATTTTTTAATACCATAAAAGACATACATGATATTATTTCTGTCTTCAAGCAGCACATCTTGTATCTGGAGAGGGGAAAAAAGTAACATACAGGAAACAAACAGAACTATTGAATACGAAATTGTATGGTTACTGAAAAGCAGCCCAGTTGTTCAGTGGAGAGATTGGAAAAGGTGAGAAAAAGTCAAAATTCTTCCTGTGTATGCATATGGCAGAAATTTAGGATCTGTTGTCTTGAGAAGGTCAACTAGGAAAATGAAAATAAATGCTCAGGCTTAGAGTTGATTTTCCCAGCAAAAAAATGACCACTTCGCCAGGCAGCTGATTATTCAAAGTTTCTACTGATCCCCCGCACCAGCCTGAGATGTGAACAGTGTTTCTGTTTGAAACGTGGAACAACAGTGAGTTCCAAACACTGCCTCCAAACAGAAGGGACTCAATTCAGTTCTACACAAAAATAAATAAATAAACAAATAAGCTACACACTTTACAATTCAAAGGTAGAAGATGATAAACATCAAAGTCTAGGTTGCTTTTGAATCATCAAAACAGATTTGGGGCATTATTTGCATATTTCCCTTAGTTTGTAGTTCTGATTGGAGAAATTTTAAGTGGTTTGAAACAAAGAAAGTAAAACTTTACACCATAAATTTGCCCTCTAGACCAGAAAAGAGTGAAAACTTGCCAAAAAAAAAAAAATTGAAAATGCTGCTAATTAAATTCTAGGATACCTTCAATTATAAGATGAGTCCTGATAAATGGTGAAAACTGTGCATTTTAGAATCATTGAAATAGTGTATATATTTTGTGACCATTTGATGAACGTCTGCTACACCCACAAATAGGAGACCAGTGTCAATGCAGCTTTTGTTCATCATTATAACCATGGCCGGCCCGAACCCGTTCTTAATCAATCCTTGAATGAATGAATAAATGAATGAACCAACTAGTGTGTAGATCGAAAAGTGAGGTTTATCTTACACTCCAAATACCTAAATGGTAATAAGAAATGCATTTTAAATCAGCACTAATGGCTAAATAAGTGCTGGAAAGTAACAGTAACATTGTCTGATACTTATTTTGAAGTGACACAGTATCTCTTTGGAAAGAAGACCTAGAAAGGATTAAATTCTGATAAATAAGAACCACCCACCTCTACGTGAACCAGGTGAAGCTTGATTTGTAAAGCCTAAGTGAGTAATTTGAGGTGTTTAATGTAACAAATAAATTGACCAGGGAGAACAAGCTGTTAGCACATCCTACTCTTCCTCTGTTTTTAAAAGAGAGCCAGACTATGAGAAAAGCAGTTCTCTACTTTCATTGAAACCTGTAAGAGAGATGCCATTCTGTCCACGCATCATTTCTTTTTTTCTTATAAAAGGCATTTAAAGGGTGCCTGGGTGGTTCAATTCGTTGGCCATGGGTTCTTGATTTCGGCTCAGGTCATGATCTTGGGGTCCTGGGATCAAGAATCCCATACCCCTAACTCGACTCTCAGTGGGAGGTGTCCTTGAAGAGTCTCCCTCTGCCTCTCCCCTCCCTCCATGGATAAATAAATCCATCCCTTTGTAGACAACCTGGTTAGGTTTCAGGGTTTTACTGGTAGCAGAACAGGTCCCTTGCTGTAATCTCTTGAAAGCTCTCAACACAAGGGTTTGTTAAGGAAGGAAGGACTGACTGATGGAAGGGAGGGAGGGAGGAAGGGAAGAAGGAAGGAAGGGCGTTTAACAGAAGAAAACAGATCTTTAACCAGGTACATGCAGCACTTACTATGGTACAATTATTAAACCAAATTCTTATGTAGAAAGATGCAGTTCAAAGAATAATTCTACTCGCCAAAGGAAGTGACCCCCTTGCCTTCTAGTGCAAGTTGATAATTTATTTTCTCCTCTGTCCTTCCGACACCTCTACCCCACTCCTTATTCCTTTGATTTCTACCACCACCACCAAAGTCCCATTAAGTTCTGATACAAGTGGTCTGCAGAGCTGACTGGCCCAGGTTAGAAGTGTTCAAAACAACGAGTAACAGGGAGCAGAAATTCTAGAATGGGATGTGGGTTTATATCTGTGTTTGTGCAGAGCCTTTCCACATTAATTCAACTAAGAACTAACTGTGAGTCATTTAGGTGAATGACTGTGGAACCAATTGTATGAATTGATGATATGAAATCCTAAGCAGTCATTGGCAAAAGTTAGGAAAAATCCGTATGTACTCACCTGGAAGATATCAATGACATAGACTTAATTTAAAGAAATTAGTTGTAGACTAACTTAAAATTTAAAATTTAATTTAAATTTAAAATTTAAGGAAAAAAGTTGTAGATCAATATGTAATTTAAGTTTTAGTTTTTTAAAGAAATATGTTTGGTTTATAAGTATATCTGCCTAGAAGACATTACAGAATATAGTAATGATGGTTGAGGGAGGCATAGTACGTGCCTTCAAAAACTTTTGGTCTCCAAAAAAAAAGTTTTGGTCTGGGGCGCCTGGGTGGCTCAGTGGGTTAAGCCGCTGCCTTCGGCTCAGGTCATGATCTCAGGGTCCTGGGATCGAGGCCCGCATCGGGCTCTCTGCTCAGCAGGGAGCCTGCTTCCCTCTCTCTCTCTCTCTGCCTGCCTGCCTGCCTCTCCATCTACTTGTGATTTCTCTCTGTCAAATAAATAAATAAAATCTTAAAAAAAAAAAAAAAAAAAAAAAAAAGTTAAAAAAAAAAAAAAAAAAAAAAAGTTTTGGTCTGGTGAGGGAGATAAGACTCGTATGAAAACAGAATTAGGATATTAAAGTAGATAACAAAGGGCATCTTGAGAGAATCAGTTAAGGGGTCAAAAGAATTCAGAAAAAAATTGGATTAATTCTGATTAGGAACATCGAGGAATGTTCATGGAGAAGATAGTGTTTCAACTGGAGCTTGAAGCTGTGTGTGAGAGTGTAGAGAATGGAAACATTCACAATCTACTTTAAGACAAATATTTACCTCCATTTCAGAGTAGTTGAGTTACACATCCAACAATGTGTTGCTTATAGAAAAAGTCTGCATGTATATGTATACATATATATATGGAGAGAGATGCACATGTGTAGTACATATAGCAATTTAGTAATAGATGTTTATTTTAAGTAGCATACAGAATCTTAGAGGAACTTTGACCCCATCATAGGATGTTTAATAGCATCCCTGGCCTCCTTCCAGTAGATCTCATTAACATACCCCCAGGCATGACAACAAAAATGTCTCTAGACATCGCCAAATGCCCCCCAGAGGGGCAAAATAGCCCTCAGTTAAGAACCACTGGTTCTTAGTAAAGAACCACAGCTGACCTTTGAACAACATGAGTGCTAGGGGTTCCAAAACCTGTGGAGTTGAAAATCCCCTGATAACTTTTGACTTCGCTCAAACTTAACTACTAAAAGCCTACTCTTGAGTGGAAACCTTACCCGTAACAGTCGATTGACTCATGTTTTATATGACTTATATATTATACACTGTATCTTATAATAAATTAAGGTAGAGAAAAAATGTTAGGAAAATCACAAGGAAGAGAAAACACATTTATAGTACTGTAGTGTACTTATGAGAAAAATTACACCTATAGGAGGTCCTGTGAGGTTCAAAGCTGTGTTGTTCAAGAGTCAACTGTACGAGCTAAAGTTCCCCTGTGAGTGGATAAGAATTCTCAAGTTCATGACCTGGATTTTTATTTTGGGGTCCCTTCTTCAATGGTTCTTTATTTTATTTTATTTATTTTTATTTTATTTATTTTAAGTTATCTCTATACCCAACATGGGGCTTGAACTCAGGACCCCAAGATTAAGTAAGAGTCGCATGCTCTTTTGACTGAGTCAGCCAGGCACTCCTTAACCTTATTTAAGAATCAAGTAAGTTTTTGAACATCTGTTGAAAGCTGCTGACTCATTCATTTGTCAGGGAAATGCACACACTCACACCATGTAGAATACAAGTACAGGGAATTTGCACTGGGGTTCTCCCCAGAGGAGTTCTGTTTCCTGGAGCTTATAGAATTGTCATGGTCTGTATTTTCCAGCTAAGCAACTGCAGGCTGGTGTCCAGAAGGTCCACAGTCTTTTTGCTAGTCGGTTCTGTATTTACTTCAGAAACTGACAATCAGGAAAGAATCTTCCTGTTTACCAAACTCTCCGGTCCTTCATTTTCACCTGCATTATTAGTCAGTGACATTCATCCCAGCAGAAGACAGAACCCTGCTGAGCTAGGACACATCTGACTCCCTGTCACTTCTTTCTAGTCTCCCTTCCTGTGCAGTCCCGCTGATTCCTTCCTTAATTGCCTGGATGTCTGAGAAGATAGATAGAAAGAACCAAAGAGGCAGAAGGGTAAGAAAGCCAGTACCCTGGACACTTGGTTTTGATTGTGAAATACAACACACACAGGCACACACACAGAGAAAAGTGCATAACAATGTATCTAAAATGTATGAATAAATTATGAATTCTCTATAACCACCACCCACTGAGTGCTTGTGAAGAAACCGTCTCTAGAAATACAGGGACTGGCCACTGCTCCTTTCCTCCCCCTCTCCCGCCCCCCACCCCCGCCCCAGCCCGAGCAGTATGAGAGCCGGACCCGAGCTGCTCGATTCACACAACCTAGGAGCCTAGGTCAGCGCTCCCTGCGGTCGTGTTTTCCACACAGGGCGGGGCTCTGCTCTCCTGCAACAAGTTTCCCTCTCCCACCCCCGACTTCGCATCCCGCGTTAGCATTCGGGACGTGAGTGAGGATCCCGTGGGCCCTCCCGTGACAACCAGTGAGATTCTCGGCCTTCCCGGTTCGGCAAAGGGAAAGAATAGGTGGGGAACGACGGCTGCCTCTGCGTCCCTCTCTTCGACTCAGGTGTCTCTCTGTTGTTCCATAAATAAAACGTCTCACTGCCTTCCGCGAGCGCTATAAAGGCAGCGGAACGGCGGTCCCGGGGGCATTCCGGGCGGGCCACCAGCCGACACAGGTGAGCTGGCCGCTGAGGATGCCGCTTACCCCACCCAGCTCTGGCTTAACTCTCGGGAGGCATCGCTAGCGGCGGATGGGACTAGTGCGGGGACACGGAGCGGGCGGGCAGGGGGCAGCACAGCCTTCTTTCTGAGCCGCTGAGAGCGAGAAGGAGGCTCGCAAAACAGGCCCGGGCAAGAGGTCTGCTCCACCTGCCCAAAGTTCTGCCCTCGGGAGAACTGCGACCCGCTGCTGGAATCCGTTTGCAGCACGTAGCCTCGAGACCCGGGGAACGTGGCTGAGTTTCCACGCCCGGCCGGGGGGCCGGTGCTTCTCTCCTTGTGCGCGCCTGGGGCTGTGCCCTGGTCGGGTGCGACGCGAGAGGAGCGCTCACAGTGTCCCTGTCCGTCCCCGCAAGCGCTCGGGCTCCAGCCGGGATTTGGGGAGATTTCAGGACGCGGACAGCGCCCTGGCTGCCCACGGGTGGGGATTGGGTCGAGCTCCGGAAGACCCCGAGGAGGGCCTCAGCCTCTTCAGAGTCCGGGAGCCCCGGGCAGCAGGTGCAAGCTACGGGACCCGAAGGTCCTCACGTGCCCCGGCGCAGCCTGGTGGGGCGCGCCCGGGGGCGGCGGCCTGGAGCGGCCAGGACGGCTGCGCGCAGACCGGGCGCTCCGGGAGCGGCTGCAACAGGTGGGGCCAAGCGACCGCTAACGGCGGTCGCCTCTTCCGCCCCATCCTCTCCCTCCTTCCCCGCTCCATCTCCTCCTCCTCCTCCCCGCAGGTCATGGAGGCGCCCGGCAGCAGGTTGGAGCCGCCACCGCTCCCGGAGTACAGCTGCAGCTACGTGGTGTCGCGGCCGGTCTACAGCGAGCTCGCCTTCCAGCAGCAGTACGAGCGGCGCCTGCAGGAGCGCAAGACGCTGCGGGAGAGCCTGGCCAAGGGCTGCAGGTAGCGGCCGCGGCGGGCTGGGCGTGGGCAACAGTAGTGGGGCCTGGCGTGTGGGCGCGCGGACCCGGCGTGGGATGGCGCGCCACCCTGCCGGGTCGCCCGGGTTTCAACCATCCGCACTGCTGTCCTTCCTGGTCGCACGGTGGCTCCATCATTCTCGGCCAGAATTGAGTCCAGTTCCGGAAACTCATCTTTGGGGACAGTGTGTTCCGGGTGCCCCATCTCTCTTTTTTTCCTCTCTTCGGGACATCTGGAGTGCGCGTTGGGGTACAGGAGATCCCTGCGGCCTTCTCGTGAAGGTCTGGCTGAGGAGAGTGGAGAAAAAGGGGCCCGATTCAAAAGAAATGATGGGTAAACCCATCACCTGACCAGAAGTCCTTGAAAGCCCCAAGTTCATCTAGGCAGGACGCCATTCGGAGATCCGGAATGAAGGCTGGAACCCAGGAGAGCGTACTCCAAAGTTCTCCCCTGTCAGACAGTGGGACCCCCAGGGAGACCTGCCATCACTCCCTAAACCCAAACGGCCGGCTGTAATTAGATACCACAAAAAGAACTAGAGAATTGTCAACTGCTGCCAGATTTTCTTTCCTTTTTAAGAATCTTTTATTACAGAACTTAAGTATATACAAAAGCAGACATAGTGGGCTAATGAAGCCCCTCCATGTTTTTACCTACCATCCAGCTTCAACAGACAAGCTCTGTCTCCACCCACTTGCCTCCATTCCACGATTTTTTTTTTTTGAAGCAAATCCTATATAGTGTATCTTTTTGTCTGTGTGTATTTCAGTATATATTTCTAAGGACTCTTAAAAAAATAACCACGATCCCCTTTTCACACCTAAAAAAATAATCCTTAATGTGAAAAACGTTAAAATTTCCAGTTGTCTCATAAATACAATTTAAAAAGTTCAGTTAAATGGGAAGTCAGATAATGTCCGCCCACCCTTAACATATTTTTTTTTCTTTTAACTATAGGGTGCTGAATTTAAAAAATACTAAGCAGCAAGGTACAACAAAGTGTACATTTATCTTGTTAAGATTTTTGCATAAACTGGCTCCAAGCTTGTATTGCCAAAATAAAGAGAGCATGTTTATTTTTTCTTTAAAGAGAACGAAGTAGTAGAAGAAGGCGCCTGGGCTAGAAGTCTGAAAATTAATCTCCGGTTGGAGACTCCACATTGATCGTTCTGTGGCTGGTCTAGAAAATGGGTCCTTGTGTAGGGATATTTTCTCAGAGGATTACAAAGGTGGGAGAGGGGAGGGAACACTTAATCCTGTGTTTTCTAGTACAGCGCATTTAAAAGCATAGATAGAGTTCTTGGCAAAAGCATGGTCAGCACTGGAGCGTTAGGATTTGACACACGCTTCTCATTCTTTTTCTAAGTGGTTGTAAAGAGCAGCAGAGTCCTGCTCAAAACTTTGTGCTTTGCAATTGGTCATGACCGAGATGGTATTGAAAAAAGTCTAATTGCCTTTCAACAGTTGTTCAAGAAAGAGGGGACTTGGTGTGCTGAAGACGCTTCTGCCTGTCCTGGACTGGCTCCCCAAATACCGAATCAAGGAATGGCTGCTTAGTGACATCATTTCGGGAGTTAGTACTGGGCTAGTGGGCACGCTGCAAGGTAAGGTGGTTGGTGGACTTGGCTTCCAAGTGACGGAGAGTAACAATCTCCAGCAGCAGTTTGTAACTTCCTTCTGAGTCCCAGGAGTCGGTACCAAGTGTTTGCTTACCCTTTGAGATCTTCACCTTTCCTCTAGAGCCCCTTAGTGGACAGATTTGCCTCTTTTTCCCTCTTCCTTAGAGTTCTCCGGCCGGGAAACCCTGCTGCTGCTCAAGCTGCAGGGCTTCAGCTAAAGCCCTAGCATCTAAGCTGTGGGTCCCCAACTTCTGTGAACCACAACTCACAGGAAGAAATATCACATCATGACATGCGCATGCATATCTCAAGTTTCTTGAGATAATATTACCCCTCACTACAAATGATATGTCTCTATCTATATGTTTCTACTCTGTTTCTATTCTGTCCTCTTCTATTCTGCTTACATTTTACAAGTGCTCATTGCAGTTCATTACAGTATTTTGCATCCCACACATGGGTCTTGACTGGCAATTTGAAGGTCGTTTAAGGGAAAGTGAAGGAAGTGTTTTAGTCTGGAGTATTGTCCATAAGCATTATTTTCTGTTCTCCTTCCCTTTTCTTTAATATATCCCCTTTTTAAAAATCTCTGGCAAAATGTCTTAACAGAGGTGTTTTGCTTTGCTTTGTTTTGCTTTAAATAGGCTTTATGTTATATTTTCATGAGCATCTTAGAAACCTGTTGCATAGTTGGTGAATTGCAGTATGGGCATTCTCCTCCGTCCCCCACCCCCATTGTCTTGCTTCTCCTACCCCTCCCCCACCCCCTACAACTCTACAAAGCCCCTGGACCATGAAAACAGAAGTATCATTTACTTATGATAATTTGATGGGGCATCTAGTACGCTCCAGGCACTAGGTGTGCTAATGTGAATGAGCTGGACCACCTGCTCTAAAGGAGCTCATGGTCCATGGGAAAGTGGATAATAACAATTCCACAAGGGCTGTGATAGGGGTAACAAGGCCTCGGAGGGGAGCATCGAGGCTTACAACCCTGCCTTAGGGGACTGGGAATGGCTTCCCGGAGGCTGAGTTGTCAGATGGAGTTTTTGTGAAGGTTAAGTCTGAGAGGGCCTCTTGATGGGAGATAGAGCCAGGTGGGGATGTGGGTGGAAGGATGGCTTGAAAATGGACTATTTCAGAAGTTAGATAACAGTCATTGAGCAATGTCACCGTTTGCCCATTGAGCTCTTAAGATTACTCAGAGCAAGCCTGGGAGAGTTCCACAAAGGAGGGTAATTCTGTTGCCCCCATGTGGAGCCCCAGGCTGACCCACCATGGTTTCAGTCACAAAGGTGGGTGGGAGAGGAGGTAGGACTGGGCAGTACATTAGTTCGATGACGCCACGTGCCCACAGAGGACTCTACAAGCTATGATGTAGCAACACTGTGTGACTCCTAGGGGACAGGAACCATCGAATTAATGTTTGCGGGTACCTGGCATGGAGACCGGTACAAAGTAGTAAGTAGCTGGCCTCATAAACACTTAGTGAAGAGGACTGAATTGCCTTTCTGATGATGAATCATCTTTATATGTAAAAAAAAAAATGATATTCTAGCTCCCAACTTTTCATAAAGTATCTTATAAGAATTAATCCTATTTTTAATTTTGTTTATGAAGTACCAGACACTATGCTAAGGGCTTTGGCCGATTATGTCATTTAATCCTCACAAAAATAATTGTTAACTCCTTTTCGATAGATGAGAAGTCCATAAAGCCTTTTTCTATCTCTATAAAGTTATCTTTGTAATGTAAATTTCTGGGAGGCTAACCTGGTTCATTGAGGCATTCATTCATCTTTCACTCACTTAATAGTATTTATAAACCAGTCCTGTATGCCAGGTGTTCAGTCCTGAAGATTCAGTGACTTATTGACAAGCACAGGTACTGACCTCAGCACAGGTACTGAGTTCTTTTCAAATGGTGGGCATTAATTATTAATTACATAAAGAGATAAAATGGACAAATAATTATAGATTGTAATAGAGTTAGTCCATTGCGTTGGATTAAATGCTCTGTTTTAGGGATGACTTGGAGAAGGGAGTATGTATTTGAGATCGAATGGTCAAGGAAGGCTTTACTCAGGGGATGAAATTTAGTCAGAGATCCAGAGGATGAGGAGGCCACAGAAGGAGCAGAAGGGAAAGTGTTAACCAGGCAAAGGCCCAAGGCGAAAAGGAATTCAGTGTTTTCCAGGGAGCTGCAGGAAGAATTCTCTTGTGGGCAGGGGCAGTGTGTTGGGGGAGAGGGAACAGAGTTAGATAAGGTTGGGTGGGGCTGGGTTACGAGGAGGCAGGGAGGCACTTGCTCTCCGGAGGCTTCCTTGAATATTGTGCCTCGGGGACCTGCCTTGCCTCACCCCACTCCCAACCCCGGAGGACAGATGCGTCAGCGTAAACCAGCTCAAGCAGGAGACGGAGAGATCTGCAGAGATCTCAAACGTGCTTTGGAGCAATCACTGGTGTCTACTGATGGATTTAGCATGTAGAAGAAAAGTCCCACACACGTTCTCTCTCTCTCTCTCTCTCTCTCAAATAAATACATAAATCTTAAAGAGAGAGAGAGAGAGAAGAAGGAAAAGGTTTGCTATGAAGCAGAATAGAAAAATGGCTGTAACCAGAGAGAGGTAAGGGATCGAGGTAGTATGAGGGAGGATTTAGGTTTCTTTTAATAGAAGAGATACTAGAATATATCTGGGAACTGGTGGGAATGTCCTTGTAGAGAGAAAGATATCTATGGCCCCCCAGGGTGGAAGAGAAACTGAAAGTGGTGAGAAGGGGAGACTGCAGCTGGGGTTCAAGGACAGAAGTAGGTGGGTTGCTTCTTAAAGACAGGAGGGATAACTCCTCCATTTTTAAAGAAAGGACAAATGGTGCAAATATAGAAGCATTTGAAATTATGGTGAAAAGCAAATTAGGAACATCTCTGACGGATTCTTTGTCTTAGGTAAAGTCTAAGATTCATCTCTGAACTGAGTCTACGTGCAAAAGCAGGGGGCAGTTTGAGGAAAATACGGGAGATCTCAGTCTTTTTCAGAGCAAGGACATGGAGTTGGACCACCAGGCAGTCCTGGGGCTGTGAAGGATAGGGACAAAGTGAATCAGTTAATCCTTTAGAAGCCCCATGAGAAAAAAAGAAATGTTGCAACAAGGAGTCTGGAGTAGGTAGGCTGAAAGGCTAGGAGGCTATGGCTTGAGAGAGGGAGCTCCAAATTGAGATTTCAGGGGTGATGCCATTATCTCTAGTGGTGGCAAGATCCATGACCCCCCTCTGGCCAGCTGGGCTGCTGAGGAACAACTTGACAGCGAGGGCAGGCTCAAGATACCAAGAAGCCATTGTTGCTAAGGATAATGGGATCTTTCAGACTTTGGCTATGTAAAAAAAAGTTACTACCAGGCAGCAAAAGATCAATGCAGGCCTTCTAGGGCTATCTTCATTCCCAACTGTGGGGAGACAGCTCTCCAGTGTCTAATTCCACCTTCTAGATGCTTGCAAAAGGTTGTTAGCCCCGCCTTTGTCAGTATATGCCACCATCCTAGATGGGAAGAGTATCAGCACAGAGATTCTGTGGCTTAAATCAATGGCTTAGATTTCCTTACAAACTGCGTAGTTTCAAAATCATTGCACCAAAGTCCTTTATAAATAGAGATGATTACAGTCTATTTGAGTAGCAGTTGTCCCTAAGTAGGACACTGTATGGAAACAGACATTTTCTCAGGACAGTAAAAACTGCAGAGCCCAGTTCAGGGAAGTGAAGTTTGAGAAGGACTTGGGAAAAGTACATAGAAAATAGGTTGTTTTTATTTCCCACTCCTCCTTTGTTCGTCTTCCCTTTCGGGAGTCACCTTTCCACTCCATGTTCTTGGGACAAGTGATTGCTATTTCTTGTTGTAAGTTATGTCTTATGTTGTAAGTTATGTCTTAAAACGATTGCATCAGTAATACAGATTATTCTAGAATGCAGATTTTCTAAGGGTACACACTTTCTTTTGTCCACTCCCATAGCCTCTCAAACCTAGAACAGTTTGGGCACATGGTAGGTACATAATCAATAAATTGTGAAATGAATAGCCCAAATGCTTATTGTAGGAAACCAGAGAATGCACATAAGGAATCTGAAAGGCAGCTCCTCCACAAACTAGAAGTCTCCCTTGATCCCACCGCATAGACAACCCATCAATATTTTAGTAAATATCCTACTAGACACATAAATCACATAAATGCACATCCTTTTTTAAAACAGATTTTATTTTCTTATTTGTTAGAGAGAGAAAGAGAGAGAGTGAGCACAAGCAGAGGGAGGGGGAGAAGCAGACACCCCGCTGAGCAGGAATCCAGATCGGGGCTCCATCCTAGAACCACGGGATCATGACCCGAGCCAAAGGCAGACGCTTAACCCACTGAGCCACCCAGGCATATCTATAAAAAGTAAGGAAAAGCAGCCATATCTATGAAAAAGAATAAACTGTCAGAATTGTAAGCACTTTGTCTTCTGGGGGTGGAGGGAGGAAGAACGATGTGATTGAGGAAAAGTACGCAGAGTTGCAACTTCACTGGCAATTTATTTCTTAAGCTGGACAGTGAATACATGGGTGTTTATTAATTACATAGTCTTTTTGTATATGGAAATGACTTAGCATAATATTGACAATCTTTCGAGATTTTTTTGTGCACGCAACATCCATGTTTACTTTTATAAAAGTGAGAGCATGCATACTTACCACAATTTTTTTTTTTTTTTGAGATTGATTTATTTGAAAGAGAGAAAGGAGAGCACAAAGTGGAGGTGGGGACAGGCAGAGGGAGAGGGAGAAGCAGACTCCCCGCTGAGCAGGGAGCCCCACATGGGGCCTGATCCCAGCACCCTGTAACCATGACCTGAGCCAAAGGCAGATGCTTAACAACTGAGCCACCCAGGGGCCCACTTACCATGATTTTGAATCCTGCTTTTCTCTACTTTTTCCTTTGTTCTTTACCTATCTCCATGTTAGCAGATATATTCTTATACATCACATCAATTTCACTTTATAGAATCATAGTACGTAAAGTATGATTCAGTTAACCACTTTTCCATTCTGAGACATTCATTCAACAAATAATGCAGAGCACTTGTGAGCCAGCATATTTTGGTTGTTTTCTGCCCTTTTTAAAACTGCTATCAATGTAATCCTTTGTTGAGAACCCAGTGGTCAAAGGGCGTGATTTTGCTTTCACTGTGAGTGAAATGTGAGGAAGCCATAGGGAGTGAGATGTGCTGACTCCCTAAGAAGTATTTCACAAAGGAAAAGAAGGCATCATTGCGGTCTTCCAACTCCCACGTATGTGGAAAAGTTGAGATTTCTGCACACTGTGGGGTGCGGCCCCAGATGCTGTTGGGGATAGAGACCCAGCGAAGGAGCTGAGCTGGAGGAAAGCCTAGTAGAGTTGTCTTACCTGCTGCTGTGTACAGTTGTCATAGCTTCCTTTGTTTGGATCTAGCTTCTGTTCCCCAACAAGGAAGCGGGTATTACAGCACAATGACTGTGTCCCTCCAGACACACCAAATCACGGCATTCACACGAAACGTCTGTGTGCCCAGCTGCTCTGAGCCTTTGGGCTGAGTTGATGGAGTTTTTAACCAACTGACTTGACTCTCTTTTTCCACTCGTCTAATCGGTGGATGATTGGATTACTGATGGAGTCTATCAATTCATTTCAGCAAGTGGTGCATGAGGATGAATCATTTTCTCCGCTGATCCAGATCACGTTCTGCATTCTAGCGTAGCCCCAGGCTGTCCGCAAAATAAGGAAGACCTCGCAGGGCAAGATGCCAACGGGGGTGTCTAGGAAAAGGCCTTTCTTTGCACAGTGGAAAGAACACCCTAACTTTTGTTTGTGAATGTAATCATTTTGGATGTACTTGCAGGCATGGCGTACGCTCTGCTAGCAGCAGTCCCTGTCGGATATGGTCTCTACTCTGCTTTTTTCCCTATCCTGACCTATTTTATCTTTGGAACGTCAAGGCACATCTCAGTTGGTAATTATAAGCATATATTGCAATTGTATTTATTCACGTTTAATGTGTTTTGGCTATAGTATGTGTATTATGCTTCCGTATCTTTGTTAATGTTTGTTAATATTTTCCAGGAAAATAGGCCTCCAGTGTTTTGCGGGCTTATCCAATTCAGTGATGCAATGGTTCTTCTTAGCTTTCAAAATACCATCTCTTTAGTATTAGGTTTATACTTAACTCTTTTTTTTTTTTTTATAAAAGAGGAGAAAATTGAAAGATTGTCAAAAGTACAGCCTACCTTCAAATTCTAGTATATTTTCCTTTTAAGAAGTGTAATAATTTTGACTCCATATTTAGAAAGCGTTCTTTTCCAAAATACAAAATGACAAGAGAAAAAGATGTTCAAGAGGTCTTTAAACCTACTGTTTTACGAGACTAACTTATCATTTACTAAATTATATTCATCGAATACATATTCATCATTTCATTAAAAACTGTACTCATTTTTAAGTCACTAATATTGGAACACTGGCAAAATTGTGCCAAAACTATTTAGAAACTAAGCTTGGCTTTCCTTCTTGGTATGGCTCAAAATAGGCTTATTTTCTGCTGTTCCTAAAATCTGAATTCTCTTGTGCTGGAATGTTCTAGTAAATGAATGTTTTAATGCTATTTTGTGACTTTGACATTTATACTTGAGATAATTTTGCGCCTACATCCATCTGCTGGCTAGACATGTTACCTGGACAATCCTCTTGAGACAAATACAAGCATCTCCAGCCCATATCCTCATCCTTAGCCGTATTATCCCCAGTATCTAGCATATTGCCTTGCCTATGGAAGGAGATCAGGAAGAGGCTGTTGATTGAAATTGTTTCCTCACCTGGGAGAGACAATCAGTGTCAAATCCTTGACAACGTGTGCAACGCAGGAGCTGATTTTTTTCTCTTTGGTATTCTATACATTTAAATACTCCAGGTTACTGGATGTCAGTACTGAGCCCTCCCAACTGTTAACACCTTCCATGACCAAAGGACAGGATCGCCATCATGGATAAAAGTATCAGGAGTGATTGGGAGAATAGGAATACTTTTAAAACCACAGAATCTTGTAGACTGCCATATGACATGAAAAAATAATTAGTCTTGAAAAGAGAAAAAGAAAAACTATATACTCTTTTTGTTTTTTCTTTATCCCAAACCGGACCTTGTGATATTGATCAAGGTCCTCAGCACCAGAGAGATCGGGGCATTGGATGCTCTAGGAAATGAGCTTTTTGGAATAAATAAGATAGAACAAATAAGGATTCAGCTTCTTGGCCACCTCTGTCAGGAAACCTTTCCTGGGAACTCCCCCCACTGTTGCCCCAATATGCATGAAGAACATGCAAAGACAGGCTAGACAACCTTCCTGTGGATTCACAAAGCATCCTGAGTACTGTATTATAATTGCCTACCTACATGTCTCTCTGGGTCATGAATGCCTTGAGACATCTGCTTTGCAGCTTCCTTTGTGAACAAATGATATTCTCCCAATCACACCTAATAATTCCACACATCTTTCTAATCCTATGTAGACATATGGGACCTAAACATTTGTGATGAATAATTATTAATTGATAGAGGCTTTGCTCCCCCCAGGACCGTTCCCAGTGGTCAGTTTAATGGTGGGATCTGTTGTGCTGAGCATGGCCCCTGATGAGCACTTCAGCGTATCCAGCAGTAATGGCACCGCGCTCAATACCACCGTGATAGACTATGTGGCCAGAGATACAGCAAGAGTACTGATTGCGAGCACCCTTACTCTTTTGGTTGGAATCATACAGGTAATACAAGTACAATGTGAATCTACATGATTTTATTTGAAATAACTGAGTGTAAAACACATGGAATTCAAGATTCATTTAAACATGAAACCAAGCAATTTATTGGACCCCCAAAGTTATTTTCTAAATTATATTGTTTTAGGTCAGATGCCGAAATAGTCAGCAAGACCCTACTTATGAAGGCTTGAGTATCGTCAAAGTCAGAAACAGAAAAAAAAAATCAAAGTAACATGTGTGATTTAAATGAGGATGAGGGAAGGGGAGTGTGCAGAGCCACAAAAGAGAAAAAAGTGTCCTGATGAGCAGAGCCATGGGATCTAAAAGGCACAGAAATAAGCCACATGATTTTGCCTTTTTTTCTTACATATCTAGAAGTACTTCAAGGTTTATATTACGAGTTTTTAAATTTTAGAGGGGGTAGAGGAGCATTCCTACAAGTATTTTTTTGTTATTAGCAGACTACCAGTTTGAACTGGTGTTAAGTTTGACTCCGAAATAGTTCAAGAGAGTTGGTCCTTCTCTCAGGCAAACGTTAACTTTCTCTTTCCTTCTTATCCTAGTTGATATTTGGAGGTTTACAGATTGGATTCATAGTGAGGTACTTGGCAGATCCTTTGGTTGGCGGATTCACAACAGCTGCTGCCTTCCAAGTGCTGGTCTCACAGCTGAAGATCGTTCTCAACGTTTCCACCAAAAACTATAATGGAGTTCTCTCCATTATCTATGTAAGTGTGGCTTCTTACTCCAGGGATGGCTCACTGAGAGAACTCTCTTCTTTTCCTCTTGAACCTGCGTCTAGAGAGCAGAAGTTCCTCCATGCCATACTTTGGGTGCCATGGAAAACATTTTTCTCTGAAAGCAAGCAACAGAATCAGGAGTAACACTGAAGAAGGCACATTTTACAAATCCTCGTTTTCAACTGGTCAAAATGGTTTCAGAAGAGTCACTGCACTTAAAAATATTACTGGAAACAAAGGGTTAGGGTATAGGGTAAAGTGAAGTCTGGTCTGGGAGGCCATGAACTTGAGTTCCAGTTTCAAGTTGGCCTCTGAGAAGTTTAGTGACCGTAGACACGCCATGGAGGATAGTGGCTGAAAGCTCAGGTTTGGAGCTGAATGTCCTGGAGTCATGTCCTCACTCTATTGCCTACTAGTTATATGAGCAAGTCACCATGCCTCAGTTTCCTTTTTTGCCAAATAGAGTTGGTGATAATATCTATATTCATAGTTAAGTTAAATAAGGGTATAAGAGAAGCACTTGGTCCAGAGGCTGGCACATAATAAGTACTCAAAAAAAGTAGTTAGGTTGGAATTATTATTTCATATCTCAAGTCTTTCTTTTTTTATTTGTAACATGAAATGACTGGAGATGTAGCTCTAAAGCCCTTTCTAACTGCATGAGTCCATAAAATGCATAATGTAAATGTCTCAGCAATTATAGATGAAAAGGAACATTAGATTCGGAGATGATTCAACATGCAAAAGAGATGCAAAAGAAGGATGTAGATCACACTAATTAGATTTGAAAAAGTTCTTGGATCTAAATATACGTTCTATATAAAGCATGCTATTGATGCTTGAAAATGGTAATGATAGTAACATGATGTCATCCTAGCTTGGGGAGAATGATACTATTCAAAAATAATGTGCTGGCCTTAAGAACGGAGCTTAAGTCCTTTAGTGACCCATGGATTAGCTTCTAAAACAACATGAGGCCATGCATCCATATGTAAAAATCAGAGAGGTGGTCAGGAATTTGCTCGGTTTCGCGACAGTGCCGTAATCCCACGTCGCCCTTGCCATTCAACAGATATTGCCCAGCGCCTGTGGCCATGTACTGTGCAGTGAGAATAGGTAAAGGAGGCGGTCTCACATAGTGATTAACCAGAGGCTTTGAATTTCAGTAGAGCTGAGTTGGAAACTTGAATCCACTGCCTACCACCCATGTGATTTGGGGCATGTTATATTTAACATATCTACAACTCACTGTCCATAACTGTAAAATGGAAGTAATAACAGTAACTGCCTCTTAGAATTGTGAGGATTAAAAAGGAAAATCTGTATAAAGCATTTAGTACACTATCTGGCTCATAGTAAGACCTTAGTGAATTCATTATTATTATTGCTATTGTTATTATTTTCATTACTAAGGTGAACAGATCCCATGGAGTTCACTGTTCCCAAGGAGCCAGCCTACTAATGCAGGCTGGGTTTTTGTTTTTTTTTTTTGAAGAACAAAAAATTTTTTATTATGAAGACTTTTTATCGTAGCATGTGGCAAGTTTTGTGGTCTTTCTTCAATCATCTTTAAGCAGCCTGGAGAGTTTACTCCTATCTGGAAAAGTTGAGGTGAAGATTGCTTTAAAGGATTCCCACCTCCACATCTTAATAAGGCCTATAGGTCTGTTACTCACACAGTAATGCAGTGACATGAGATCCCATCATATCATACCCATCTCTCAAAAGAATGCAGGCTGGTTTTTGATTTAGAATTATTTTTGTCATTGTTGCTTTTTTTCCTACCGAGCGCTTGATTCATTTCGGAACCTTCTGACTGCCTTTCTCAGACAGGCCCTCTCATCTTTGCAGTCCTTGGCACGTCTTGCTTTTTCTTGCATTCATACTCTTGTTAACCGTTCATTCATTTATTCCTTCATTGTCATTCATACAGTTCATCTGTCCAGTAGGTGTTTACTGACTATCTCCAGTGTGCTGGGAACTATTTACTCCCCAGACAAATCCACTATGCCCTGAATCCAGCAAGAAGCCCCTCACTGAGTGTACTCACCTCTTCATGAACGTTGCTTGGCTTGCATCCACACAGACCCCAGGAGCCTGAGGCCAGTGGTTAACTTCATTCCCTGGCCATTGGGGGAAACTCTGCAGATACTAAGAGTCCTTCTGGTCTCCTAGGACTATGGTTTTTTTTTTTTTTTTCAAGCTTTTATTTTAATTCCAGTATACTTAACATACAGTGCTATATTAGTTTCAGTATCATGATTCATTACTTCCATATATCACCTGGGGCTCATCAAAAGTGAGTCCTTAGTGTCTTCACCTATTTCCCCCATCCTCTCCCCTCCCCTCCCCTCCGGAAACCATCAGTTTGTTCTTTATAGTTAAGAATCTCTTCTTGGTTTGCCTCTCTCTTTTTCATTTTGTTCTTTTGATTTGTTTCTTCTATTCCACATATGAGTGACATCATATGGTTTTTGTCTTTTTTTGACTGACTTGTTTTACTTGGCATAATACCCTGAGCTCCATCTACGCTGTTGCCCATGGCAAGAGTTCATTCCTTTTGATGGCTACATAATATTCCTGTGTGTGTGTGTGTGTGTGTGTGTGTACACACCACATCTTCTTTATCCTCTCATCTGTCAGTAGATATTTGAGATCCTTCCATATTTTGGCTATTGTAGACATTAGCTGTAATGAACATTGGGGTGCAGGTGACCCTTCAAATCACTATGCTTGTATCCTTTGGATAAATACCTAGTATTTACAACCATGCAATTGCTGAGTTGTAGGATGGATCTATTTTTAACTTTTTGAGGAAACTCCACACTGTTTTCCAGAGTGGCTGCACAAGTTGAAATCTGGAACTGTGGTACCTCCACTTTTGTTTTCTTTTTTCATGATTGCTTTGGCTAGCAATCAGGGTCTTCAGGGTCTTTTGTGGTACCATACAAATTTTAGGACTGTTTGTCCCAGTTCTGTTCTGTGAAAAATGCTATTGATATTTTGATAGGGATTGCATTAAATGCGTGGATTGCTTTGGGTAGTACAGACATTTTAACAATATTTGTTCTTCTAATCCATGAGCGTGGAATGTCTTTCCATTTCTTTGTGTCTTTTCTAGGACTATGTTTATGGCAAAGCTTGCTGCAAATGATCCCACTTTCAAACAGGGGACCAAGAAACCCTAGAACAAGGTCAAAAATAGTTGAAAACCAAACACAATTGTTACGTGTCTGTTGAACATTACTCTTGAAATATTAGGTTAGAATGTGTCATAGAATTATGTGAGAAATTCCTCCAGAGCAGTCAGGTTGGATGAAGATATTTCAATCTTCCCTGTGTCATCATGACTCTTAAGTTTGCTCTTCAGAAAAGGAAGGATCCGCAGGTTTGGAAAGGATTGCATAAGGTTGAATGAACCACTCAGTACTTGAACAGAGAATTTTGCTTGTGACATAACCAGATACAATCATTCATGAAAGAATCCTTCAACAAATGCAGAGTAGTCAGGATTCCTCCAGGAAAAATTGGAAGATTTTTATAAGATACTTTATCTGGCATGTAGCAACTTAACATCTCTCTCTCAATCTCTCTCTCTCTTTTTTAAGATTTTATTTATTTATTTGTCAGAGAGAGCACGCAAGCAGACAGAGTGGCAGGCAGAGGCAGAGAGAGAAGCAGGCTCCCCGCTGAGCAGGGAGCCCAATATGGGACTCAATCCCAGGACCCTGGGATCATGACCTGAGCCAAAGGCAACCGCTTAACTGACTGAGCCACCCAGGCGTCCCTTTAACATCTCTTTTGTTATAAGGCTATACTTTGGATTGTTTCCCTCCCCCCAGCTCCTCTCCAAAAGGAAAACAATACAAAGAATTGGAGGAGGAATTGGAGGAGGAAATACCCGGACAGTAAGAAAAACTAAAACTTGAACTCACAGATGCCAGAGCCACTGAGAATAGAGGTCGCAGAAGGGGGAAAGACAGGGTATTGGCAGAATTCACAGTTAGTAATACCCCCCCCCCGCCCCCCGCCCCATGCCACCAAGTAGCTTCTCAATTATGTAAGTAAATCACAGAGCACATTTAAGGGTGATTGTTTTCCTATCATTCACTTTAAGTGGCTTGTCTCAATAGACAAAGCGAGACTTTCTGCTTGCTTACCGAAATGACGGCCACCTCCTCATTTCTTCCTCTAACGAGGTGGAAGACCACACTGAAAAGTTCTGCCCGGATGATGGGAGTTTTGAAAGCCACCATTAAGCTCGATGAGACACTCTCTTGAATCTGTTTCAGTGTGTACCAATTAAACCATTCCAATAAGGAAAATAACGCTTGAACGGGTGATCTACGTATGGGCAAAAATTGTTTCTGGTAGGAGGAAATGCCCGACTGCAAGGGGTGATTATAAAGGGTTTGCTCTATTTATAGAGATGAATTAAAATAAATTTGGCACTAGAAGTTAACTGATAAATTTCCTCATGTGTAACAGCAGGTATAGATCTGTTTCTTATGGCTTTGTACCCCCAGGCAATGCTAGGCAAAAAGGGAAGAAATGATCTGAATGAAATGGTCCTAAAATTCTCCAGGCATGGTAGGAAATAGAGTAAAATATTTCCCATCACTGAAATGGTCATTATTATGATTCGACCTGTTCAGAATACTAGGTTGAAATACAGATTCATACGTGTATCCACATCTTAAACATATTTTAGGAAATATTTTAATAGTAAACGAAATTGGAATTAGTTTTCGGTGCTTCCTTAGAGTCTCATTTCTGTTATCTTTGAGTATAGTCTGACTACTTCAGTTTTATTTCTACACAGACTAAACTTTTTATTGTGGAACTTTTCATAGGAGATATCTCACTATATAAACAACTAGTATATGCTTGCTTAATGTAATTGCATAATATAAACTGATTTTGTTTTTTGCAACCCATATTACACTTTTAATAAACCAGAGGTGCTTTTTATTCAAAGCTCTCAGTGACTCTCATAGATTAAATGGGAATCCTGGAGTGATCATTTTTGTAAGGTGAAAATGTTTTTGTGACTGAGATCATTATCTGATTGTTTGTTTTCAAGTTTGGGTTTTTCCCTTTTGAGTTGAAAGTAAACCTTTACTACATAAACAATTAGGTGAAATATTATATCCAGCTTATGAATTAATGAGGCTCGTCATCAGAAAACCGATGATGGGAAGGGCCAGGCAGCAATGCCATAAGACCGAGACATGTGGGCCTGTTGGCTCCTGAGGCAGATGCCCTAAATTCTTGTTACTGTGCCCACTTGTGGTACTCCTCCATTTTCTCTCTCTCTTTTTAAAAAAGATTTATTTATTTGAGAGAGAGAGAGAAAGAGAGTGTGAGTGTGTGTGCATGAGCAGGGGAGGGGCAGAGGCAGAGTGAGAATCCTAAACAGATTCCCCACTGAACAGGGAGCCCCATGCAGGGCTCCATCCCACGACTCTGAGATCATGACCTGAGCCGAAATCGAGAGTCAGATGCATAACCAACTGAACCACCCAGGGGCCGCCATTTTCTCCTTTTTACCCTGCTATCGTTAGCTTCCTCTTTTGCTCTCCCTGTAACTGCCTCTCTCAATTTTGACTGCCTCAGGAAGGCAAAGTAAATTTGTTGGTATTGGGTTTCAAGCAAGAGCAAAAATACTCTCTGAGTGAAAGTCCAAGAGGCTTCCTGTAAGTCAAGTGCTTGAACTCTAGTTCAGGCACTCGGTGGACGTCTTTTGCTAGCATAACAACTTCTCCTGTCATTCCCTTACTCTTGGAGCTGCTGGCCAAACGACTGCTGGATCACTTAAGGCTCTTTATACATAACTGTTATTGACTGCCATTGTGATTATTTAAAATAAAGCTTGTCTATAAAATTAAGTAATACATGTTATAAACAATAAGATACTACATTCCTTTGTTTTCATATAAAAATATACCTATAAAAGGACTCATTCAAAAAAAAAAGTAACCTTCACTGAGAGATTATTTGTTTCAAAGAATGAAAGAATACCTCTGAAATCATGCCTTCTACAGGACCCAAGCTGAGGGAACAAAGGTATTAGTGTTCTTCCCTGGGAGTCTCCCTTGCTAATCTCCCTTGATTCCCAGAAACCTCCTATTTACAAAACAAGACGAATTTATTCTTGAGTTGGCTTGTCTGCCCACTTGAAAAGAGTTGTTTTTATTTAAGTCATTTTAGTTCAAGTTTGAACTAAGTACCAAATTAATTTCTAAAAATTTATATATATTATATATATATATATATTTAAAGATTTTATTCATTTATTTGACATTTATTAAGCAGAGAGGTAGGCAGAGAGAGAGAAAGAGAAGCAGGTCCCTGCTGAGCAGAGAGCCCGATGCAGGGCTCCATCCCAGGACCCTGAGATCATGACCTGAGCCGAAGGCAGAGGCTTGTTCACTGAGCCACCCAGGTGCCCCTAAAAATTTATATTTGAACAATGTATCAATTTAGTAGTTTTTCTTCAGGATGAAGAGTGGATCAGACCCTATGTAGCTACATATAAAGTATTTAGGCATTTTTATTTCCAGCCATCTCATTCAGGTTGGGGAAGAGTTTTACCTAAAATATTGGCTAATTGGGACTTTTTGGTTTGTCAGTTTTTAGTCTCAATAATAGCACATCGACATTGTGAAATTAGGTCACTTAATAGTCCCTATAAAACCGCTTTAAGATATAAATTTTTAAAGCTTTTCTGCAAGTAAAATTCAGTATGTAATGAAATTTTTTCTTTTAAAACATCTCATTTTTATTGTAAAAAAGTGCAGATGAACAAAAAAGTAGAAATCACCCATGGTTTTACCACTCCAATTAAGCATCATTAACTTGGTATATGTACTGTTAAGACCGGATGTTTTTAATGGTCTCTGTATTAGCCGAACACATTTTTATGATTTTACATGAAATTTTTAAGTGCTGTTTGATGATGTTATCATGATTTTTCATGTGGGAAGAATATACAATTGTTTTCTTTATACAGACTCTGATTGAGATTTTTCAAAATGTTGGCAACACCAACCTTGCTGATTTCATTGCTGGATTACTCACCATTATCATCTGTATGGCGGTTAAAGAAGTGAATGACCGATTTAAGCACAAAATTCCAGTCCCTATTCCTATAGAAGTAATTGTGGTAAGTAAAACATGTAATTAGAAAGTTCAGCATTAATGAGTTTAATAAGAAGTTGTAATATATATATAAATATGGAATATTACTCAGCCATAAAAAAGAATGAAACCTTGCCATCTACAACAACATGGTTGGAGCTAGAGAGTATCATGCTTGGTGAAATAAGTCAGAGAAAGAGAGATACTAAATGATTTCACTCATATATGGAATTTAAGAAACAAACAAACAAAAAAGAGACAAACAAAACCCCCCAGATTCTTTTTGTAATTTAATTTTTAAATTTATTTTTTATTGAATTATGTTAGTCACCATACAGCACATCATTAGCTTTTGATGTAGTGTTCCGTGATTCATTGTTTACGTATAACTCCCAGTGCTCCATGCAATCTGTGCCCTCCTTAATACCCATCACCAGGCTAGCCCATCTCTCCACCTACCTCCCTTCCAAAACCGTCAGTTTGTTTCCTGGAGTCCATAGTCTCTCATGGTTCATCGCCCCCTCTGACTCCCCCTTTTTCATTTTTCCCTTCCTTCTCCTAATGCCCTCCATGCTATTCCTTATGTTCCACAAATTAAAAAAAAAAAAAACCCAGATTCTTAAATACAGAGAACGAACTAGTGGTTGCCAGAGGGGAGGTAGGTTAGGGATTAGGGAAAAAGATAAAGGGGAATAAGAGCACTGTCTTATCTTGATGAACACTGAGTAATGCAGAGAAAAGTCATATCATTTTACCGCACACCTGAAACTAATATAATGTGTGTTAATATAATGTATGTTAACTGTACTTGGATTTAAAAAAAAAAAAAAAAAAGAAAGACAGAAACCAACAGGGCAGGCTTCCTAAGGAGGAGACCAAAGAAAGGGGGTGAGGAGTTGTTAAAACATGTAGTTTTTTAAATTTTTGAACCTCTTTTGTTTTATTTCAGACAATAATTGCTACTGCCATTTCATATGGAGCCGACCTGGAAAAAAATTACAATGCTGGCATTGTTAAATCCATCCCAAGGGGGTGAGTGCGGAGCTCCTCTTAGGCTATACTAAATCAGTACTTTCTATTTAAAAGAAACCTTTTATTACAAGCTTCATTTCACTGATGCTCCTTCCATAGTCTTCCCCGTGTGTGATCTTAAGGAAGCACCCACTGGTGCAAACGGTCAGACAAACTGTGTGTGTAGAGAAAGTTTGAGCCATTTGTTGAAAAGCAGCTCCCATAGGCTCTAAGGTTTTTTTCTTCATTTTCTTAAAATGTGGCAGGACTTACACAGTCACCACCAGACTCCTGACTTAAACTCCTGTGTATAATTACAATATAATACAAATAGAATCATGGTTAGTCACATTTATCACACTGAGAACAATCTGCTTGAGAAATAAGGGACAGCTGGCCTTAATTCTCCACCAATTAGTTTAATCAATCTTGGGTAATAATTATGTCATTGGTTCTCACGAATAAAATGCATCATCTTAAGGGAGGTTTTCTATATATTTGGTAGTTTGGTGAGTTCGGAAAGTAGAGTTGAGTATCTTCGTGCACTTCTGTCACCACCTAGATGGGTGAGGGGGTTCTCCTAATTCAGGCTTGTTCTAAAATGCCAGTGAGATCTCTCATAAAATGCACTGAATGGACCAAGTGCAGTACGCTGTAATTTCAACATATGGCATTAAAAAAGAAACCCAGATGTTTGCTAGATTGGTAACATTAACCTCCCACAATTATGACCAGACTCACTGTTAGATAGCCAGCAGGTACTGGTACCAGAGGATGTCACTGTCATGTTTGTTTCCACTGCTTTCAAAGTGACGTGCTTTGCACTTGTGTTTGAGAGTGTGGCGCAGGGGGAACGGGGCAGGGGAGGTCAGCAGAATCATGGGGGGTTTTCTCCTGGCTGCCTTTGGAAGGCCACTTTTCCATTCTAGTTGGAGTGGTGGTGCATTTGCCAAATGTTCAGGGCCAACCTCAAGTAAATGGAATCATATTGATCACGCCTGACTCTCCGTTCTAGGGTCCCACCACTCCCCGCCCTTATCTTTTCAGAAAAGCCTCCTTCACCCTCACTCACCTTCATAGCGTTAGCTCATGATCAGGCCAGACATGGGAGGGTTGGCTGTAGCCAAACAGGGCCCCTGAAGAAGGGCAGGAGGTAAGGAAAAGACAACTCAGAGGTCATTGGAAGGTGTCCAGTGTGGGTCCCAAGTGAGTGACGTGAAGCCAAAAATCGGCCCTGCTAAGAATTAGCAAGGTAATACAAATGGATGGCAGCTGTGGTACATTCAGGGTCTCCCTACACTTACTGAGCACCTACTATGTGCGTAGGTACTGATTACTTACTCACATCATCCTTCCTTGACTCCTTCCAATAACCCTATGAGAAGAGTATATAGCCCCCATTTGACAGCTGAAGAAACTGGGACTTGGGAATCTTGAATAATGTGCCCCAAGTCAGTCAGTCAGTTTCATACAGAGCCATGGAGCCAGCATTTACATCCTTTGACTTTAAGTCTCTGTGCTTTACACTTTGTGACCCTGGAGAATCAAGGACCTGGTAGAAGGCCCTGGCATTAGAGAAGTTGGCAGGCAGGCAGTGGGCATTAGGTCACAATCAAAGCTGAACTCTGTAGGACTGGAAAGGTATCTGGACAGACTGAATTACCTCGAGTAAGGCTGATTGGGTCTCGGGAATGAGTCATAAGCCTGATAGTATATAAAGATTTTCTTTATTTGTCAGAGAGAGCTCACACAAACAGGGGGAGTGGCAGGCAGAGAGAGAAGGAGGCTCTCCACTGAGCAGGGAGCCCAATGTGGGACTCGATCCCAGGATACTGGGATCATGACCTGAGCCGAAGGCTGATACTTAACCCACTGAGCCACCCAGGTGTCCCCACAAGCCTTGTTTTAAGAAGTGATGTCCAAGCCCACGTCCTGATGAGCAGAGGTGTGATACAAATCTTGTGAGTCAGGATGAGATGTGGGAAAAAAGGAGTCTGGAAAGTAACCTCACCTGTGGGGAGAAAAAGGCTACTGGGGCAGAGAATCAGACAGATCTTGTTACGCACGAAATCAACATTCATACTAGACCTTACTAAATGACCTTGAACAAGTCACTTCATGTCTCTGGACCTCAGTTCCCTTATCAACAAAAGGAGAGACGTAGATTCAACCATTTCTAGGATATTAGATGAGCATGTTAATTTGGATGATATCAGGATATTAGCTAGCTCTAAATTTCTGTGGTTTTTTGTAACAATCTTATTTCTGCTATAGCACTTCCCTCTGATTAGAGGAGGGGAATGTAGTTTCCTATTAAAGGAAACTCAGACATAAGTGAGGTAGGTGAGGGAGATTGTTTTGGTGGGGTTTTTCTGTTTGTTTGTTTTGGAGGTTTTTTGGCTAGGGACCTCTGGCTGTACGCTCTATGGATAAGTCATCAAGATACAGGTACATGAAAGCCATTCCCCCAGTTTTCATATTTGGGGACAACTGAATGATTATAAACATGTAGGTTTCCTTCCTTCCCTCCCTCCTTCCTTTTTTTCCTTTTTAAAAGTGGGCTTTTGTGCCCCAAATGGGGCTTAAGCTCACAACCCTGAGATCAAGCATCACATGTTCTACTGACTGAGCCAGCCAGGTGCCCCTAGGTTTATTTCTTTACATGGTCTGTAGAACAGTTCTGGTATGTCCAACAGTAGCCGTTCAACCCCACAGTCACTAGTCTTAGTCATTGTGATTCTGGAGCATTCTGATAATTACATAAATGTAATCTCATCTGGACTCAAGATTTTAAATATCGTGGCTCTTAAGATGCGGATTTTTTACTCAGCTCTTTTAGCATCCAATTATCGTTTGTCTCTTTCCTAGACCCGACATCTCTTCCCACAAGGCAAATCTCATTTTATGGCCAGACTATCTTTTAAATTCGAAGACCTTTAAGATAAAATTGTGTGAGGAGAAACACTAATGTGTGAAATGGCGTGGCATCAGGCTGTATACTACAGAATCCATAATGACACATTTATTTGTGTCAGGGGTAGAGATAAGGCAGCATTTGTAGAGGGGATGAAGAAGTCAGCTCATGAGAGAGCGCCAACTTCTAATTAAAAACTGTAAAAGCAATGCTACCACTTAGTTGTCGCAATCTGCTTTCTTCCCTCGGGATCAAGCAATTTCATGCCTGACTTGGGTCTGGGTGGATATAGCCTTTGACGAGGTAGGAACAGAGAACTGTGGTCAAATCCTCACTGCGTTTTTTTTTGTGTGTGTGTGTGTTTGTTTGTTTGAAAACTCACTAGGTTTTTGCCTCCCATACTTCCACCTGTGAGTCTGTTTTCTGAGATGCTGGCTGCCTCGTTTTCCATCGCCGTGGTGGCTTATGCTATTGCGGTGTCTGTGGGCAAAGTTTATGCCATCAAGTACGATTACACCATCGATGGGAACCAGGTACGGTCACCCTTGCGCTGACCTGCTTTTGTAGGGCGGCAAAGAAGAGAAAGGCATAAGCGGGACAGACTTAGTTGTCTGCTGGAGAAGGGATTGGTTTCTTTCATCAGCCCTTGTCGAGCTGGTTTCCCTCTTCCACGTGCTAATTGAAATTATTTTGAAATACGCAGGCTGCGTCTCTTTTCTTTTTAAGAAATAAGTTGAAGCCAGCCGAATTCTAAGAGTTAATTCAGTCAGGTCCTAAATAACATTCAACGCTCACATATGAGGTCAGCATGAGAATCCTTCATGCAGTCCAGTGTCTCCGGATATATTTCATAAGGGGAGCTATAATATAGCAAAACAGTGCAGCAAACGCCAGCGATGATGGTTGTGACCGTTTTAAATTCAGGCTCTTGTACACACGGGCCCTTGTTCAGGTGGGCTGATTTTAAATTGCTCCACGTGTGCAAGCATGGGCTTGGGAGCTTGCTTTCCTCCTCTTTTTCCTTAAACACTTGGCAGGTCTTGCCCAGTGATTCTATTCGTAGCATCCCTGTCCCCCGGTCTCTGCCTTAGGAATTCATTGCCTTTGGGATCAGCAACATCTTCTCGGGATTCTTCTCTTGTTTTGTGGCCACCACTGCCCTGTCCCGCACCGCCGTCCAGGAGAGCACCGGGGGAAAGACCCAGGTAAGGCACAGCAGCGTGGGGCTGTCACGGTCCTGCAAGGGATGGGCCGGGGAACAGCACCCGGAAAGGCATTTAGGAGAGCCGAGTAAGGCAAGTAGCCTTGGAGCGCGGAGGCTTCTGCCTCGGGAGGCACAGATCCGAGCAGATCTGAGCAGATCTGACCTGGGGCTCACTTATCAACTTGATCCATCTCCTCCCCAGAAACCTCTCTGACATTGACGGTTTCCCAATGCCCAGATCCTCAAAGGAATCTCTGTGTCAGTGCTCAGCTCGCAGGTGGCTGTATTGACCTGCAACCTGGGTTTCCGGGATAAGAAGAACTGACAAGGAAATTAGTGGTAAAGAATGCTGATTTTTATCAATGTGTTATCTGGAGATAGAGAAGACGGATCGCGCACTTTCTGGTGTTAGTGAGCTGTTGCATTTTCGGGAGAATCCAAAGTGTCCACTATGTTTCCTTTCCAAGGATCAGGAAAGTTCCTGATAGGAAGTTCCTGATAGAATTTCCTCTAGAAGCCTTCGTCCCACAGAACAAGTCTGCCAGCCAGGGATATTTTGGTGATAACATTTTGGCCTTTCCTCTAGAGGATGATTTTTGTTCCTGAAGTTCTACCCATGGATTTAATCTTATCAGTGTGGTTTTAGGTTGTTACCTTCACAAAGGGACCTCAAATCTGGCATCCCAGTTCATCTCTGAATCACCCCACCTTTGGCCACAAAGCTAAGGAGCCATTCTCAAAGGCTATCCTTTCTAGCGGGGCATGGGGTCAGATTTGCCAAAACAGGTGAATGGCGGCAAGGGACAGGCTCAGGAATTGTGTTTCTGTTGTGCCTGGGGGGTGGTTCCCTTCCCCACACAGAGGTATTGTAAAAAGTGTATTGAGACTATAAAGAAGGATGTCATTGAATACAAGGTAAGTACTAGGATGCACACGAGCTTCAGTTAGGGTTTGTTATGGCAGGGACACAAAGCAGTGTGAAAGAGATTGAGAAAACTAGTGACTCCCTACAGTGGCCTGCCCAAGAGGAGCCTTAATTGTCCCCAGGGCGCATGTGATGCTCCTTTCCCATTTATAATGGATCTCTGTGTAGGGGGATTGGAAGAATGGGCCTCTTCCAATTTCTTGGGTCCTGTTGAACAGCATCTAATTTTAATTTTCAGAAATTTTCTTTTTAAAATTGAACTTCCTTTTTTTGGGGTGAGGGAGAGACAGACCAGACCTTTCTAGCTCCGTGGGAGCAGGGAAGACAATCCAGCCGGTACCAGGAGGCCGAGCCAGGCGTCTGTGGTCGGGGAGAAGAGGTCAGAGGTGATTTCCAGAGCTGCCCCCATGTTCCAGTGGCGGCTGTCAGCACACGAGTTGAAGTGAGATGAAAGCGCTCTGCTATCATCGGAGATGGGGCATTGACAGACTCTCCAGGGCCCGGGGCTGTTGCGGGTGTAGGCGGGTCCCCCACGGGTGATGTCCACTCTCCTGCTGTGGCATGCAGGCTCAAAGGAGGCACGGGCCAGCCGGCCCAGGAAGAATGCCCGTGTAAAGCGACTCCTTGGCAGAGGGCTTGGGGATAATGGTGTTCTGGAAAGCTAACACCCACCGCCACACACTGGCATGTATTATATTTAGGAATGAAGGATGCCAGCATTTCAGTAGTGAGGAATGAAGCAAGCACAGAAGGGGCTTGACATTTAATTACTGAAATGTATACTGAGTTCTGGGGTTAAAAGTCCAAGTGCCTGGACTGAAATCCAGGGACTCATGACTACATAAACTGGATGGTCTCCCCCTGTTGTGTGGCTTCTCGGGCTTTCTCTCATGTTGGGGGCCTTGGTGTCAGCATCTATAAAATGGGAACATTAACTGCATCCACTCAAAGGGATGTTGTGAGGATTGAATAAAAACGTCTAGAAAGTCCTGGCGCGTTCTTGTAAATGCTGATTGTTCCCATCTGTCGCTCCTCACGGTAGGGGAGCATCGTGTCCCAGTGATACATATGTTGTCCCTGACACAGAAGAACCAGTCCTCTCCCAGCTGAATGAACGGGGTAGCGAGGGTTAGTGCTCGCTGTGTGCAGCACATTCTCAGACTGCAGCAGGGCTTAACGGTACAGCCCGTTCTTTCTCTCACCCTCACCTGACTCCTACGGACTCACCAGAAACTGATTACTAACTGTTCTCTGATCTGATTACGTTCTCACTTAGAATCATTAATTATCTAGTGATTGAATGTGCTCATAGATATAAAATCTACCGCAATTCCAGCCTTATAAAGTAAGTACAAGTAACAAAATCCTCTCAGATTTTAAGAGAGTGGCCAGGATTCATGTCGGTCCCCATCATTGGCGGCTTCCTGTCCCATGTACCAGGCAGGTAGGTGGCCATTCTCCTGGCAGGAGCCGGGCAGCTGGCTGTGATCTCTGTCCCCAGATCTCCGTTTCTTTCAGCTACTCGCAGAGCCCCACATCCACAGCGAGATGCAAGTGGCTCGTGATTGGCGACCAGTGTTGGTTATGCCATTATATGGAAGGGAGGGAGGGAGGAACAAAAAGGGAAGGAAGGAGCACGGATGGATAGGTAGAGAGAGGATATTAGTTTCTCTGCTCAGATAGGAGAGGGAAAGCCACCAAGGTACAGGCCTCCTAGAGGTGTGGTGCTAAGGGGCAACAGAGCCTAAAAAAGAAGTCTGGAAGTACAAAGGGAAGTTTCTAGTCCAACAGAGACATAATCTAACCATAATGAGAAGGTTGGAATGATCCATTTGCCAGGTGGGAAGACTGTGACTTTGAAGTTTTCTGATGTTTCTGGATTTTCCTTTGATGTGGGCCTGATCTCTCTCTTCACCTGCAACCTCTAGCAGCCGGCGGCACTTGTGCCCCAGCCTGTCTTCCCTGTTGCTTCTCCCACTGCTTTGCTTCTGGTGCTCTGTCTCCTTTTCTCCTCTGTTTCAGAGTTTCTGGTCTTCACCTCCGCCACGCTGCAGCTGTCTCAGTGCTAATCACACCAGAGAATAGCCCCACCCCTCAGCCTCTCTCCTAACTATTCACGGATCTTAGCAGAGCTTTTTGGCCAGCGAAGGTAAAGTTTCTGAAGGTCCTTTATGCCCCGCGTGCTGGTGCCCCCGTCCCTGGGGCCACACTCTGAGCCTGTGTCTGGGGACAGAGGAGCAGGGGATGCGGTCCCACGTGTCCTGGTGCTCGTGTAGCATTCTGAATTTGCGCTGGGACCGGGCCATTTAGTTCCTCTGCGATTTTTGTGGGAATCATATGCTGTTAGTACCAAGTGTTTTCAGAATCGCTGTTAGGGCTGCGCCTTCTACGATGCGGAAGAATCCGATGTGAATGGCGCAGTTTATTTCTTGGGGGAAGAGGTGGCCCTGCTCTGGCAAGTGGTTACAAGTCTGGCCTCCCGATGGGACACCGAAGCTCTAGGTCAGTAACACATCGTGCAGCAATCCAGGTGCCGCTGGCTTTCCCTGCGCAGGCTCCGTCTCCACGTTTACTTTAATTCCTCTGCGATAGCCACCCTGTGTATGTTGCCCACTTTTTTCCTTCCCTTGTGGAGAGTTTTCGGAACTAATTCTCATTTCTCTCAACAGTATTGAGCAGGAGGAGGGAGTAGGGCAGCGTCAAGCGGCCCTGCAAACAGACTGTCCTGCACGTACCCGCATCCCACAAGCTAGACACCAGTGGGGAGGCTGAGCCCTGCTCATGGCAGGTGTGTGTCTTTCAGATTGCCGGCATCATCTCGGCTGGGATCGTGATGATCGCCATCGTCGCCCTGGGGAAGCTGCTGGAACCCTTGCAGAAGGTACAGCCCTGCTTCTCAGCATACTGATTGCATAATTTCGCTTCCCTGCTCAGCCACCGGAGAAATAACAGGAGGTTTAAAACTCACCCGGTGGAAAGCCCTTGCCCTGAATAACACAGCCTTCCCTGTCTCTCCCTGCAGTCGGTCTTGGCTGCCGTTGTCATCGCCAACCTGAAAGGGATGTTCATGCAAGTGTGTGACATTCCTCGTCTGTGGAGACAGAATAAGATAGATGCTGTAAGTCACTTACTGCCTGCTTTTGTCTGAAATAAGATTTGGTTCTTCTTCTTCTTTTTTTTTTTTTTAAAGATGTTATTTATCTACTTGACAGAGAGAGAGCGAGGGAGCCCACAAGCAGGGGGAGTGGCAGGCAGAGGGAGAGGGAGAAGCAGGCTCACCACTGAGCACAGAGCCCAATATAGGACTTAATGCCAGGACCCCCAAGATTATGACCCGAGAAGAAGGCAGACAGTTAACTAACTGAGCCACCCAGCCAAGATTTGGTTCTTATGTGCCTCCTGCCACATCATTATGTGGGGGACATGTCTCCTAAATCTCATTTGCCTTTTGGGATTCCCAGAGAAGAAACTAGAATTGTGTGTATAAGCCAAGGCTCTGAAGCCAAGTTTTGTGAACATCCTGGATCTCTGGGGAGATCTTTTGCCATCTAGGAAGAATCTCCTACAAACAAACACCAAACAAACCAACCAGACCGACAACCAAATTAAAAAACAAAACAAATTAAAAAAACAAAAACAAAAACAAACCTCTGTAATATTGAAGGACACACAAAACACAAAACAAAGCAAAACCAAAGTACAAAACCCTTGCTGAGTCTAACTCTGACCAAAGTAAGCTTCGCAACCGAGGAACTGTGACAACCAGAAGCTATATCCTTCCGAGTCCTGCTCTCATTTAAACTATGGCAGACAGAAAGGAGAAAAATGCATCCCTCCAAGATGCATTGTAAAGTGAAAAAGAGACCAGCACAGCATGGCATAGTGTGTACAATGCATGAAAAGACGGGAAAAGAAAATACTGCTGTTCAGTCATATTTGCTTGTATTTGCAGAAAACGATGCTGGCGAAAAGTGCGCACATGCACGTGCCAGAGACACTTGAGAAAACAGAAGAGAACACAGGGAGAGAGGCTGGATGGATGGGGAAGGGAGGGGGTTGGGAGCAAGACTTTTCACTGTAGACCTTTCTCATATTAATTCCACTTTGAACTTTGTTCGTATTTTCCCTATTTAAAAGTCATGAAAGCACGTGGAAATGGGACAGTCGGTCTTTACCAGAAAGGTCAATTTCCACTTCCTCTTAACATGAAGTAGAGTCCGAGTATATATAAAAAAAAAGCTGTGATTTGTTCATGGACAGTTGATCTGTTTTCACAGGTAGTCTCTCACTGGACGGCCCCTGCTGGATTAAAGCAGTTCTTCCTTTTCTGTTTTGTCCTAGGTTATCTGGGTGTTTACGTGCATAGCATCCATCATTCTGGGGCTGGACCTCGGTTTACTAGCCGGCCTCATGTTTGGACTGCTTACTGTGGTCCTCAGAGTGCAATTGTGAGTAATGCAGACCCAGGTCTCCCTTAAACAGGACCACACACCCTGCGCTTCCTTATACCATTTTGATAAAATATAAGGAAACCACTCCCTTTCCTAATAGTTTCTATACATTGAGGGCTTCTATGAATTAAGCCCATAGTGCTTGACATACGTTATCATATTTAGTCTTCGGGAAAAAAAATCCCATGAACAGATTTTATTATTGTCATTCTATAGGTAAGCAGTTCGAGGCTCAGAAAGGTTAAGAACTTTTCCAAAGATCACACAGCTAAGTCAGGCTTTGAACCCGGGTGTGTCTCACCCCCAAATCTGTGCACTTAGCCGTGTGCTCTTTGGCTGTGTGCTCCTTTCAGGGGTGATAAAACGCAAAGATTCATGACTCAGCAAAGGACTGAGGTGGTTCCTTCTGCAAATGAGACGCCGCTCGTGGGACACTGGGCCCGAGGCTAGGGTCAAGGTAGCCGCTAAACAGATTGCAGCCCGGTTTTTCCTGAAGCTAGGAACCCAGAATGGGAGACTTTGAAAGTGTTGATTGTGGGCAGGATTCATTCAGACCCACCAAATGGAGCGTGCGTCCCACAGGCCACACGATTATATGAAGTAGAGGTCATTAGGACATATGCAGAGGGAAAGCAGCAAAGGCGTGGCTCGACGCCACCAAGAGTGATCTGTGAGGGGTCCTGAGCGTCTGGGTTTCTGTTGGTTCTGTAGTGACTCTTGAGAGGCTTTCCATGTGTGCCCTCCTGGGTCTGTGAAGCCCTCCCAGTGGAGAGGCAAACAGAGCCTGTCTCTCTCCTCAAAACCTCTGTTACCTTTCCAGAATTCTGGCCTCTTCTCTGCCTGGGCTTTGGTTGCAAAGGAGTAAGAAACCTGGAAAAACATCATCCAAGACCCCTCCCACTTTGCATAAGCCCACCCTTCTTCTTTTTTTTTTTTTTTTAATTATGCTACGTCAGTCACCATACAGTACATCATTAGTTTTCAATGTAGTGCTCCATGATTCATTGTTTACGTATAACACCCAGTGTTCCATGCAATCCATGTCCTTCCTAATACCCACCACCAAGCTCACCCATCCCCCCACCCTCCTCCCCTCTAAACCCCTCAGTTTGATTCCCGGAGTCCACAGTCTTTCATGGTTTGTCTCCCCCTCTGATTCCCCCCACCTTCATTTTTCCCTTCCTTCTCCTAATGACGTCCATGCTATTCCCTACACTCCACAAATAAGTGGAACCATATGATAATTGACTCTCTCTGCTTGACTTACTTCACTCAGCATAATCTCCTCCAGTCCCATCCGTGTTGATACAAAAGTTGAGTATTCATCCTTTCTGATGCCTGAGTAATATTCCATTGTGTATGTGGACCACATCTTCTTTATCCATTCATCTGTTGAAGGGCATCTCGACTCCTTCCACCGTTTGGCTATTTTGGACAGTACTGCTATAAACATTGGGGTGCACATGACCCTTCTTTTAATGACATCTGTATCTGTGGGGTAAATACCCAGTAGTGGTATTTTTAACTTTTTGAGGAAACTGCACACGGTTTTCCAAAGTTAAGCCCACCCTTCTCATTGCACCAACCAGTTCCCCTTCTTCCCAAAAGCTTGTGTTCACTGCCTCGGGGCACCTACGTGGTTGCCTATGGGCCCAGAGAGTTCCCAAGTTCCCTGTGTGCCCAGTTTGCTGCTGGGAAATAACTCCAAACCTGTGCTTGGAAGATGCTGCTTCTCGTGCTCTCTGTGCCTCAGTGTCTACTTGGCCTTGTGAGGGTGTGGTTGGGAGAGAAGGGTTTGTGGAGAAAGATGATGTAGCTTATGAGCTTTACATGAATATTCAGCACAGCCCGATAAGCTGAAGATAAAGCAGCAGCACATTTTAGCTCCTGATTCGGTAACCAGGCTTTTAGCCAAGCAAAAGCCACATCCTCCACAATGCTTCATTGCCAGTAATTATATGGCTGATCTGGAGAGCACGTTGCCAAGAGTGCCCCAAACAGATACTCTTTCTTCAGGAATTGTTATTTAACATCTGTCCCTGGTCTCCCTTGAAGAATCACAGGATTTATTGGATTACATGAGGAGCAGGAAGACAACAGTCTGGTTGATGGGAGGAACTTTCTCCTGGTCCCCCCAGGCTCCCATTTCTACCAACTGAGACTAATTTGATCCCTGAAGACTTGTCATACTTCCTCAGAAAGTTGCTATACCTCACGAGTAAGTTCCAGGTGTTGTGCTAGGCTGTGAGGACCCCTGGGTCAAATGTAGATGCTGCCCCTTACCTCCAGGGCCTTTTTGACTTACCTGACCCTCAGCTTTCCCATAAAAATGAAGATAGGACCGCTGATCTTCCAGAAGAATAGTGGCACTTAGAGAAAATTTACCATGTGTGAAAGCTCTTTGTTTGTCCTCTGAAGTGTAATACACACGGAAGAGGGCTGCTCACGACTTCTCTCAGCCCTCAGGGAAGTCCTCCTCCTCCCAGGGCCCACGCAAACACCAGCCGTTCATTTCATTCGGAGCAGAGCTGGCTGTAGGAAGATGTCATCTGTAATGAAGACACAGGCCCCAAACACCAGAACGATGGGCTCTTTCCTATCCGTTATTTCTTCTAATGTTTTATTCCAAAGGAGGCCTGTTCCAAAAAATCCTGACCTGATTTTTCTTCTCTTAGTCCCTCATGGAATGGCCTGGGAAGCGTTCCTAGCACAGACATTTACAAAAGTACCAAGAGTTACAAAAATGTAAGTGCCTTTGTGAGACATTTGCTGGATTTGGGTTTTCTAGCCTGGATTTTCAGGGCCAGCTTATTTCTCTTTTAGTGTATCAGATACAAAGTAGTTAAGGGGGGAGGCTTCTGCCAGGAATGTCTAGAAGTCCACGGAGGGGGAAGTGTTGTGAAAACTTTGACCCAATGTGCCTTCTGATATGCATGACTTGGATGAATTGTGCCCATGCTAGTGTGAAGGTCCTATTCATGTAAAGCCATTGTAAGAGAAATCTCTTAAAATAGCCAATTTGAGGATTGCAGGAAGTTTCCACAAAATTCTATTCCTCTGCTATGTAATCTTTTTTTTTTTTTTTAAAGATTTTATTTATTTATTTGACAGAGAGAGATCACAAGTAGGCAGAGAGGCAGGCAGAGAGAAAGGGGGAAGCAGGCTCCCTTCTGAGCAGAGAGCCCGATGTGGGGCTCAATCCCAGGACCCTGGGATCATGACCTGAGCCAAAGACAGAGGCTTAACCCACTGAGCCACCCAGGTGCCCCTCTGCTATGTAATCTTTATCCTCTATGAAATTACCTGAAATCCCCATAAGGTTATCTTCATTTAATTCTAACCGGAGACTTTTAAGTTCTCGTCACAAGGAACCTTCTTTGACATGTTGCTCTAATCTTGGAAGAAACAATATATGATACTGGAAATGGAAAAAAAAACAAATCCCACGGATGGATTTTTGTCCCTGCAAACAAACTAGCTTAGTGGTCACAGGGCAAAAAGCAGAGGAAGAAAATTTTGGACACTGACCCTGGAATTCCATTAGCTGCTACTTAACTTATTTCCACATTCTTTCTCAGTTATGTTGAGCCAAGTGCTGCCCAGAGCTAAACATGATGGTAGAGAATCTTCTGGCTCATGGGCTGAGTTTGGGAGTTTGCAGTTCAAGGCTCCACCCTGGGGAGAGGGACACCGTGTGTCACTCAGCCTCCCAGCTTCTACTCGCTCCTCTCAGGGACTGAACTGAAATTGCTAGGATTCCTAAAGACTGGAAAAATCTAGGATTCTGTAAGCTTTTTTTTGGTCTGGCCACTCTGTGTCAGGGCAAGAACAAGCAGATGATATCACAGGCCTCAGTTCTTGCAAATCCCCTTGTTTGCTACCTTTTTTTCCTTTTAAAGAATAGTAGCCAAAGAACAAAGTGGGCAGGGAGTGGTATGAACTTGAGGCAAAATTATTGCTAAAAATAGTGTCACTGAAAAATAATCATGTCACTGTTCTCAGCCTCAGTTTCTCCATCTGGAAATCAGAGGGTGCATCATTGCTTATGGAGGCCCTTCCTAACTTGACCTTCTGTGAGACTGTAAAATACCAGTGGTTTTATTTTTACTTTTAAAGATTTTATTTATTGGACAGAGAGAGACAGTGAGAAAGGGAACACAAGCAGGGGGAGTAGGAGAGGGAGAACCAGGTTGTGCTGAGCAGGGAGCCCAGCGTGGGGCTTGATCCCAGGACCCTGGGATCATGACCTAAGTTAAAGACACTTAACAATTGAGCCACCCAGGTGCCCCTCTAGTTTTAATAACCTGTGGCCTCTAACTGGGGGAAGCCCCTATTCAGGTAGAGGTGGGTGCTGCTGCCTAGCTCCTTTGAACAACTGAAACTCCCCTCCTAGTGGAGAAGCTAGAATTTTTTTAAAAAGATTTTATTTATTTGAGAGAGAAAGAGAGAGAGAGAGAGCAAGAGGTGAGGGGGGGGGAGCAAAGGGGGAGGGAGGGGGATAAGCAGACTCTGTGCTGAGCATGGAGTCCAAGAAGAGTGGACTCCATCCCAGGACCCCTGTGATCATGGCCTGAGCTGAAACCAAGAATCAGAGGCTCCACTGACTAAGCCCCCCAGGTGGCCCAAAAAGCCAGAAATTGAATCAAATGTTTGAAGCCCAAGATTATTTAACCTCACGCTTTTTTTTTTTTTCTTTATGCTAGATTGAAGAACTTGAAGGAGTGAAGATTCTTAGATTTTCTAGTCCTATTTTTTATGGCAACGTTGATGGTTTTAAAAAATGTATCAAGTCCACAGTGAGTATTTTATCCCTAGAAATTTGGTTTCTAACCTCCTTTGAGACTTCCTTCATTCTATAGGTATTTATTGGCTCAAACTGGGCTAAGGTCCTACACCCTATTCCATCTGTATGGGGCTTTAAGAATTATAACATCCAAGTAAGTTACAGTCTATTGGAGGATAGGAAAATACCAATAATACCGTATGTGTTAAAATCCAGGTAGCAATAACTATGGAAGACAAAAACAGCAGAGATGTCTCCAGGCGGAATTTGAGTTCCAAATAAGTAGTATACACAGTACATGTGAGGAAGTTTCCAGAAGGGAGCAATCCCTGCGAGTTGGATGGACCAGGCTGGGTGTGACAGTTGGGCAGAAGAGTGGTTATGTCAGGTGTTTGGGAACCCTGTGAGCTGAGAGTCCAAGGTATGTACACATCTTTGGGTTGGGAGGTATTTGCCCAGTTGGAATAAAGGGCAAAAAGTGTAAGTGAAATATGTCAGCAGGAAACTGTGGTCTTGAATGCCGTGCCAACTGTGGTCTTGAATGCTTAGCTCTGATGCTAACCATCCCTGAGTGGGGTCCAGAGCAAACTGTTTCACAGGAATGGTCCTCTGTGATTTTGCAATAACATAAAGGCTCTGTGAGGTCAAGGACCTTTGTTAACATAGGCTTAAAGCTAAAGAGGTTTTTCTTCACTGTTTTTGGTTGTTTTGTTGTTGTTGTTCTGTTTTTACCAGTGTAGAGCCTTTAATATGAGACTGTCTTTCCTGAGTCTCTGGGTAGGTGGGGGAGGGTTGATGGGGCGACTGCCACCAGATCTTAGAATTTCTTTTTCAACAGGATGTCTCAAGGAATAATAGTACTTGAGAAACAACCTTCCCAGATAACAATTGCCATTAACGAGCATTAGGAACCAGACATTTTAAGTAATTTGACATTTTTTCCCAAAGGTTGGATTTGATGCCATTAGAGTATATAATAAGAGGCTGAAAGCACTGAGGAAAATACAGAAACTCATCAAAAAAGGACAATTAAGAGCAACAAAGGTGAGGCGACATTTTTCTTTTCCCTGTTAAATTCTTTCCCTGCTCAGAGGAAAATGAAAGCAGTTAGATAGTTAAAATTAGATTTATTCCCTTTGGTACCCAGATATGTACAAGGAGACAGTAATGTTGTTCTTGTAGGCAAGAGGAAATGGGAGAGAATTTAAAAATCAGCAGACCTCTCTGGAAACAGAAGGTTTGATTTTTTTTTTCCCCCGTCGATAAATAAACCTTATTTTTACTGAAGGGAACAAAATTAGTGCTAATACAATGCCAGAAAATTGCTCACAGTAGAAGACAGTTAAGTTCATAAACTTTTAGATCTATTACCTTTTATTCAGACTCTCCTGCCTATGTATCTCTTGGCCAAGTTCCACAATCTTCCAGAAATCAAGAGTTTCCTGGCTGCTCTGCTCTTCCATTTTTCTTCCTAGGGAACATCACAGTTTGGACTGAGGTAAATCTCATTCCTTAAGAGTTCATCCCTTTGATGTTTTGCTTGCCAAGGAAAAGTGTATAGGACTTTTAAGTAAATGGAGTTGAATCTTTGAAAGATGTCTCCCAGTGTTTGGCACTGAAGCTGGCAGTGTTTTCTTTGTTTAGAATGGCATTATAAGGGATGCTGGTTCATCGAATAATGCTTTTGAGCCTGATGAAGATATTGAAGATCCAGAAGACCTTGATATCCCAACCAAGGAAATAGAGATTCAAGTGGATTGGAACTCTGAGCTTCCAGTCAAAGTGAATGTTCCCAAAGTGCCAATCCATAGCCTCGTGCTTGACTGTGGAGCTGTGTCTTTCTTGGATGTTGTTGGAGTGAGATCCCTGCGAATGGTAAGGTTTTGGTGCTTTGGTTTATAGATCTGGAGCTTGGGCAGTAGTAACAGGGTAAGGGACACCTGGTCTTACAAAGGGACAATTGTTGGATCTGTAGTTTTTGTAGAGGAATGCTTTTGCAATAGAGTATAATATTTGAAAGTATGGGCTGTGTGGCCAGACGGGGGGCAGGGGGGTGGTGTTTTGAATCCCGGGTCTACTACTTACTAGTGGTGTGACCATGGACAAGTCACTTAATCTATCTGTACCTCAGTTTCTTCATCTGCAGTATGGGGGTAATGATGGTACCTACTTCACAAGGTTTGTTATGAGGATTAAATAGGCATATATATATATATATATATATATATAATATATGTAGTTTATTTTATTAGCTACATATATAATATATATTATATAGGTATTGTGTATAAAGAGGTAGTTTAGAAGAGTATCTTAGGAAATATATTTATTAAGTTTTCTTTTTCTTGGAGTACATAGAAGATATTAGAAGGAAGAAAAATAGATAACTGTTTGTGTCAAGTGTTATGTTTTTGTAACACAAACAACAGCAGGGTAAGGACTCCCAGAGAACATGGTAGGACTGGAAAAGCAGGTGTCATTAAGAGGTTAGAACAGGAAGCAGGTCGGTTATCTAAGACATCAAAGCAAGAGTTGAGGAGCATGTGGGACAGAATCTTTCATGGTGTCAGAAACCAGTTATGCAGGCTCAAGCAAATAATTGTGGAGTGCCTAATATTTGCCAAGTGCTCGCCAGGCATAAGAGAGACACGATAAAGCCACCGCAGCCCCTATCCTGGGGGGACTAAACAGTCTAGAGGGGAAGGCAAACATTAAGCAAACATTTAACCAACTGTATGAAGCACCCCCACACACAGACTAACCAGTGTGTCAATGCGGCTAGATGTTAAATTTAGGTGAAGTTTCAGATAGGTATTAAGAGGGTCGGGGTTTGGGGCGCCTGGGTGGCTCAGTGGGTTAAGCCGCTGCCTTCGGCTCAGGTCATGATCTCAGGGTCCTGAGATCGAGTCCCGCATCGGGCTCTCTGCTCAGCAGGGGGCCTGCTTCCCTTCCTCTCTCTCTGTGATCTCTTCCCTTCCTCTCTCCTACTGTGATCTCTCTCTGTCAAATAAATAAATAAAATCTTTAAAAAAAAAAAAAAAAAGAGGGTCGGGGTTAAAAACAGGTTCCAGGCACCGACAATCAGATGTAATAAATGGAAATGACCCCAGTGGGTGAAGGGGATTAAGAGTACACGTAATCATGATGAACATTGGGTAATACAGGGAACTGCTGAATCCCTACATTGTAACCCTGAGACTAACACAACACTGTAGTTAACTACACTGGAATTAAAATTAAAAAAAATTTTAAGTCTATTTAAAAAGTATGGCAATGACCCCTAACTGGAGTTTAATCCTAACTGGAAGCTTAATCCGGGCTTCCTGGCTACCTGGGCAAGAGCAAGTGATGATTCTACGGGGTGGGTCCTGGGCTGGTGAGGTAGAAAAGTGATTATTCTACTAGGCAGAAGAGTTCAGGAATATGCTGGCAGGTTCTATTCCAGCTATTTTGGAAAACCTGGGTAGTATAATAACCATTTGAGAACGGAAATGAAGACATAAATCTTGTTCTGCCTTGTGCATTTCACTCAGCTGTGGCTCAGATCCATTGTAGATTGTGTTAGTCCAAGGGTTTAATGAACTGCTTTTGGGGAGAGTCAGAACTTATTTAATGCCAGGATAGTTTCCACACCTAACCAGTGGTTCTTTCAAATGCTTTAAGGGCAATTATGAGATCTCCAAACATTATACTTGCGTAAAGGTCTTGATTTTTTCCCCCCAGAAATGTCATGTTCTATTTTATTATTGCCCATAGGTCTTGTGTCTTGTTTTTTTGTTTTTAATTTTTACTAATTTGTATATTTTTATTGAAGCATAATTTAAAAAAAAGATTTTATTTATTTATTTGACAGAGAGAGAAAGAACACAAGTAGGCAAAGTAGCAGGTGGAGGCAGAGGAAGAAGCAGGCTCCCTGCTGAGCAGGGAGTGTGATGCAGGGCTTGATCCCAGGACCCTGGGATCATGACCTGAGCCAAAGGTAGATGCTTAGCCAACTGAGCCACGCAGGCAACTCTACTAAAGTATAATTAACATACAGTGTTATATTAGTTTTGGATAAACAATATAATGATTCAAAAATTCTATACATCACTCAGTCTCATCACGATAAGTGTACTTTTCATCTCCTTCACCTATTTCACCCATCCCCCACCCACTTCCTGTCTGGTAACCATCAGTTTGTTCTCCCTATTTAAGACTCTGGGGTAAAAAAAAAAAAAAAAAAAAAGACTGGTTTTTTGTTTTTGTTTGTCTCTTTTGTTTGTTCATTTGTTTTGTTTCTTAAATTCCACTTGTGAGTGAAATCATATGGTATGTCTTTCTGTGATTTATTTCACTTAGCATTATGAGTGACGTTGAATATCTTTTCGTGTGACTGTTGGTCCATCATGTTGTTGCAGATGGCAAGATCTCATTATTTTTCATGGCTCAGTAATATTGGTGTGTGTTTGTGTGTGTGTGTACACCACTTCTTTACCCATTCATTCTTTACCCATTCATCTATGGTTGGACACTTGGGTTGCTTCCACATCTTGGCTATTTTAAGTAATGCTACAATAAACAGAGGGATGCATATATCTTTTTGAATTAGTGTTTTCATTTTCTTTGAGTGCATAAATACCTAGTAGTGGAATTACTGGATCATATGTTACTTCTTTTTAAAATTATTTTAGGAAGGTCCATACTGTTTTCCTCAGGACCTCCACCAATTTACATTCCCATCAACAGCACACAAAGGTTGCTTTTTCTCCACATTTTTGCCAACTCTTGTTACTTCTTGTATTTTTTGATATCAGCCATTCTGACAAGGTAATACCTCATTGTGGTTTTGATTTGCATTTACCATGATGAGTGATGTTGAGCATCTTTTCATGTGTCTGTTGGCCATTTATAGGTCTTCTAGAGAAGATGTCTATTCAGGTCCTTCGTCCATTTTTAATGAGATTATTTGGGGTATGGAGGCGTTGAATTCTATAAACTATATATTTTGGCTATTAACACCTTATTGGATATATCATTTGTGAATACATTCTCCCTTTCAGTAGGTTGCTGGGTTTGGGTTTTGTTTTGTTTACGGTTTTTGTTTTGTTGATAGTTTCCCTTGCTGTGCAAAAGCTTTTTATTTTAAGAAAGTCCTAATAGTTACATTTTGCTTTTGTTTCCCTCGCCTGAGGAGTCATATTTAGAAAAATATTTCAATGGCTGATGTCAAAGAAATTACTACCTATATTTTCTTCTAGGATTTTTATGGTTTCAGGTCCCACATTTAGGCCCTTAATCCATTTTGAGTTTATTTTTGTGTTATGATATAAAAAAGTGGCCCACTTGCATTCTTTTGCATGTAGCCATCCAGTCTTCCCAACACCATTTGTTTGACAGACTATCTTTTCCCCATTGTGTATTCTTGCCTCTTTCATCATAGGCTAATTGGCCATATAAGTGTGGGTTTATTTCTGGGCTCTCTATCCTGTTCCATTGATCAATATGTCTGTTTTTGTGCCTATATCAGACTGTTTTGATTACTAGAACTTTGTAGTGAATCTCAAAACCTGGGGTTGTGATACCTCCAGCTTTGTTCTTATTTCTCAAAATTGCTTTGGCTGTATCTAGATTTTTTTTCATTAAATTTTTAATTTTGAGATAACTGTAGATTCACATGGAGTTGTAAGAAATAATACAGAGAGAGCCTATGTACCCCTCACCCAGTTTCTCCCCACAGTAACGTTTTGCAATACTACAGTACAGAAATCACAATCAGGACATTGACAATGACAGAGTCAAAATACAGAGGACTTTTTAGGTCAGTTTTTGCATTTGGCATCCAGTGGCCACATATCCATGCTTACATGTCTTCTTCTCAAAGATAGAAACACATACTCTTGTTTCCAATCCACGGGGGCTGTGTTAGGAAGCTTCCTGTATTTTCTTCCCTTTCTTCCACAAATATCGGTGAAGCCCCTCTGTGCCATCCAGATGGCAACATCTGCTGCCGTCTCTGGAGACATGGTCTTCTCATCCCTAATCCTGCCATCACTGCAGGTTGAAAACCTCTGTGGTTTTCCAAGAATGAACTTTTCTCCAATAATCCACTTTCTTTTTTTTTTTTAATTTTTAATTTTTTTAAAAAACATTTTATTTATTTAAAAAGATTTATTTATTTATTTATTTGACAGAGAGAGAGAGAGAGAGATCACAAGTAGGCAGAGAGGCAGGCAGAGAGAGAGGAGGAAGCAGGCTCCCTGCTGAGCAGAGAGCCCAATGTGGGTCGATCCCAGGACTCTGAGATCATGACCTGAGCTGAAGGCAGCGGCTTAACCCACTGAGCCACCCAGGCGCGCCAAAAATATTTTATTTATTTATTTGGAGAGACGGAGATCACAAGTAGGCAGAGAGTCAGGCAGAGAGAGAGAGAGGAAGAAGCAAGCTCCCTGCTGAGCAGAGAGCCTGATGTGGGGCTCCATCCCAGGACCCTGGGATCATGACCTGAGCTGAAGGCAAAAGCTTTAACCCACTGAGCCACCCAGGTGCCCCTAATAATCCACTTTCCTCGATGTCCTGGTTAACCATGAAAGTGTTCACATTTCTCCTGAGCAGGTAATGGAATGCTCCGTAACTGTGGACAGATAAAGTCATTCGCTGTTACAATTTTTTTTGTTTGTTTTTAGATTGTCAAAGAATTTCACAGAATTGATGTAAATGTGTACTTTGCATCACTTCAAGGTAAGTGCATATACAAATATATCTGCCTCTAAGACTTTCTTCTAAGCTTTTTCTTCTGCCTTGGAATGTGGGTACATAAATCAGCCTTTTTAAAAAAAACTATGTTTTATTAGGGTAAGAAATGTCTAAGTATAAAAGTTGCCATTTTAGTCACACTGACATATACAATTGAGTCAGCGGCATTAAGTAGAGTCACAGTGTCGTGCAACCATCACAACGATCGATTTCCAAAATTTTTCAGTGCCGCAAACAGAAACTCTACTCGTTATGCAATCTCTCCGGTTATTTTTTGAATCTGCAAAGATATTATTTCCTATTTGTTCAGTAAAGCTGGTAAGTCATCTGAAAGTATGTCCTGACAGCAGTGCAGGGTCAGTGGGGGAAATTTACCATGGGGATGACATAGATCCCTTAAAAGTAGAGGATCCTCCAGGGTCTGAGTCTTTGTCTATCTGTGCACCAGTGTATGTATATAGAAACATGCTACGGCTTAGGCTGAGTTCCCTAGAAGCAGGCCCTGAGATAAGGATTCTTGCGCAAGTGATTGAGAGTGTACATGAGAAATTCGTGATGGGCTGATGGAAGAGGATAGGACAAGGGAAGAGGCTGGACGAAGACATGGTTTTAGAGGTCTGCCTGAGCCTGATGTCATAGGGGGCACCAGCAGGAAGAACATCACGGGGATATCCTTCCTGAGGCGAGCAGGCCAGCCTTTTTATCCCCGTATCAGTCCGTCAGGGGCTATAGGCCCCACGGTTGGGGTTTAGACTGGTAGCCAAGGAAATTCTTCAGAGAAGGTCATAGCCGGGAGCCATTAGCAGCCAGCCTTCTGGCAGCCCGAGGGTGGTGCCCTGGCAAAAACAAGATGGTCAGGAGCCAAGTCTGCCCACTCCAGCTAGTTAGGGTATAACCATTCCATGTTCTTCTGGAAAAGAAGTTCAGTCAGCTGAGAGCCGGGTCACATTTTGAAAATGAGGGAAAAAAAATGAGGAGCTGACAAAAGTTAGTATTGGCTGATGTTAAAAATGTGCTTTCCTAGAGACTGAACATTATTTCCTTCTTTTGAAGATCATGTGATAGAAAAACTGGAGAAGTGTGGTTTCTTTAATGATAACATTAGAAAGGACATATTCTTTTTGACCGTCCATGACGCTGTCCTCCATCTACAGAACCAGGTTAAGTCTCGAGAAGTTCAAGATTCCATTTTAGAAACGGTAAATAAACATTTAACCTTTCTACATAGGTATCTTTCCTAAACTTTGATGGTTTCTGTGAAGAGAAAAAATTCCACAAATGTTGGTTTGAATCCCAGTCTAGTAGGATTTGGGGCCACCTGCTTAATTTCCCAGAGCCTCACTTTTCTCATCATTAAAATGGGAGTAAAAATGTTGACCTTACTGGGTCGGTAGGACAACTAAATACGATAGATTGTAGGAAAGCACCTGGTGGTACCAGATACATATCCGTTTTACAATGTGCAGGTTTACTAATAAAAGTAGACATTAGCTATCAAGATGCCTTTTTAGAATATAGGTGGTGAATCTTGGATTTTCTGTGATTTAGGTATACAAATGCACAACTGTGTATACAATTTAAATTTTCAGCCAGCTGGAAAATCTCAATGGTAAATGTCTTTAAATAGGATCCATTAGGTCACGAGTGATCTTTGAAAAGGGAAAGAAAGAAAAGTCATGAATCAGCTGAGAGTTAATTATTTCCAACAAAATAGAAAAGACCCTGGTTTTCAGGAGCCTCCCTATTTTTGTCAATTCTCCTGATATCCTCAGAAACCCAAGCATTTCAGCTTGGGTCATTGGACGGGTCAGTGGGTTGGGTCATTGGGCCTAGGCCAAGAAACTCTTCTTTCATAGACCCTCTGACCGTGAACTTGGGCAACTAAAACAAATACTTATAAAATAACAACAGTAGTAATTACTTCGGTGACACGGTGTACTGTATTTTCAGTTGGTTACTTCTTTTTAAAAATAGGATGAATAGATTTTTCTTGTAGGTCGGAAGCTGATCTTTGAAGTAAAATTAATCTAGAAAACAATAGTGCATTATTCTTTTCAGCTCTTGTTAGTGGAGAGACTGCTTAATACTGCTGGGAGATATATTAACACTAAATATCAAGGTGTGGATCTGAAATACATAAAAGAAAAAAAAGCAGTAAAACCACAAATCTCAAAAGAAAAAAAAGAAGAGAAGAAAGCAAGCAAGCTACATGCAAGAGGCTGATCTTTGAAAACTCATAAACCTTTTTCTATTTTCTAACTTAAAATTCTCTAACCCATAGATAACAACAACAAAGCAGGATCATACAAAGCATTAAAAAAAAAAAAAAACCTCACATTAAAACTATTTAGAAGTGAGGTGTCAAATTCTTTCTCAGCATGAAAATGGTTGTTTTGTTATTTGTGGTTTTTTTTTAAAAGATTTTATTTATTTATTTGACTGAGAGAGATCACAAGTAGGCAGAGAGTCAGGCAGAGAGAGAGAGAGAGGAGGAAGCAGGCTCCCGGCTGAGCAGAGAGCCCGATGCGGGACTCGATCCCAGGACCCCGAGATCATGACCTGAGCCGAAGGCAGCGGCTTAACCCACTGAGCAACCCAGGTCCCCTTGTTATTTGTTTTTACTCTATTTCTGATTCAAGCTCTCAGGCCAGGAATGCTGCAGAAACAGCTAAACCACAAGTGCCCTTTCCAGGGATAGACTCAGTCTTTTGGCATCATGGAGGCCTCGTCCGCCATCAGTGCATGGCTGGGATGGCTTTTTCTGGCCCCAAACAAGTGTTAGCCTGAGTATCACTGAGGGCTTATAACATACAACATAACATATAACATGCACTTATAACATATAGGCTTATAACATACACTTATATGTTATAACATAGCATATAACTTAAAACATACATACATACACTGGTTCACTAAGTAGAGGGTTGAGCAGTGCTGACAACCTGTCACACCAGGAACTTACACTTTTATGTGTCCTCACTGCCTAGCACAAAGCCTCATACCCAGTAGATGGATAGCAATAAATCTGGCCTTTGGTTCTTTCCTTTCCTTCAGGAAATGTAATGTGTGGGTATTGTGGATGCAGTGATGGGACCCTCTCTCTGTGACCATCACAAGGCTTATCCTAGGATAGCCTCAAGCGGTGGTTCTACCTGCCCCCTGACTTTTACGTCATGGCCATCTGCACAGGGACTTAAGAAGTCTTTAATGCATTTCCACCCAAGCAAAGAGAATTGGGTTATTTATTTCTGAAATGAAAAGTCGCTCAAAAGCACTTTGAAACAACACCCTTGCCTTGATACACATCTGGAATTGCTTTAGAAATACCCTTCATACGTCAACCAAGGCCCAGATTGTTATTGATTTCCTCTGTGTGGAAGATTAAATTGCATGCTACTGCTAAAAAGCAGAACTTTCCTGAACAGTCAACCAGAGAGTGGTCCGTACAGTGTGGCTTCCACTGGCAATAAAATTAATTTCCATCCAATTCAGCTGGGAGCGGCTTATTGTCATTGGTCACAAGCCCTTCACTGGGCACTCACTGTGTGCTCGATGGGGTACTAAGTGCTCTCAGCCTAGCTGCTGAAGGAGAAACACAATTGATGGCTGAGTCATTGAGGCAGACAGGGTGACTCCCTAAGCGGTGCACACTTCAGAGGCTGGGGAAGAGAGATGAGAAGGAGGCGAGACAATGGCCGTTCATGACCGTTCATGATTTGACATGTTCACAATTGAATGTGGAAAAAGTAGTATGAGGAAGAATCCTGAGGTGGGAAATGTAAAAGAACAAGAAAGCTGAAAAGGATTTCGTGGTGTGGAGATTAGAGATGAGAAGCACCAGCAAAGCTTCAAATAATTTTCAGGGGAGTATCAGGGTGGGCTGATGTCATTATCGTTCCAATAAATATCCTCTGTTCTCTTGGTCAAGATCACTCTCATGCAGGACTGTAAAGATCCTCTTGAATTAATGGAAGCAGAGCTGATTGAAGAAGAACTTGATGTCCAGGATGAGGTATGATCATTATTTCCTTTCTGAGAAAATAATGTGGATTGAACCTTGACTGGATAGAATAATACAAATAGTGTCTGTGTCTGAATAAAACCATTAAGGGAAAATGACTTTGAAAAAGATACTAAAAGGATGGCTTCACAGAAAGGGGAAAGTGGAAAAGAAGAACTGTCCCTTAAAGACGTTAAGTACCTAGGGGACCTTTTGGCCCAGACATATAGGCATGTTCAGTGATTGGAAGCAGCCAATATACTGGTCCTGACTTTATACTTAAGCCTCTGTATATGTCTTCTTCCTGCCCCACCTCAGGAAAGTAGGCAGGGGGAAAGATGGCTTGAGGGAATTTCTAACCGGGGAGTTTTATAAACTTCCGAAGTTTGTGAGGGACAGGAACCTCACAGAATTTTCTTCACCTGACTGATAATGGTAAACAAGACACACCCTCCAACTGAAACTGATTCCATGTATTTTTTGGAAAGATTTTATTTATTTATTTGAGAGGGAGGGAGAGAGAGAGAGATCCATTGTGATAGAGATAGTGAAAGTGAGAGACAATAGGAGCAGGAAGGAGAGGGAGAAGCAGGCTCCCCGCTGAGCAGGGCTTGATCCCAGGACCTTGAGATCAGGACCTGAGTTGAAGACAGACGCTTAACCCACTGAGCCACCCAGGTGCCCCACGATTCCATGTATTTCTGATGCTCTTGGGACGTCAGACTCTTTCTAGGAACCTTGACCTAAAAATAGTATCTGACTGACCTTTGTGGCTCCACCACCAATTAAAGTGGGACCAACAAAGGAAGATCACAGGAATTTTAAAGTTGAAAGATGTCTTGGAATAAGACATCCACATCGTAGCCCCTACAGATGTTCACTCAGCTTGTACGTGAACATTTCCAGATATTGGCAAACGGTAGCTTTTCAAGGGAGTTTGTCACGTGATTGGATGTCGCCAAGTGCTAGTTTTGCTTCCAAAACTAGATGCAGCCTTTCTTTAATATCCGCCTTCACAGCAACACAAGCCCTCCTACCGCCCAGCCCTTACGTATTTGAGAGAAGCTCTCATGGGTCCACCGGACTCCACTCCGGGCGAGATTCCTCCTGTTCCCTTTCTGGTACTCCTCACGGGCACACAATTTATCTCTGTCAAGAACAGGACACAAAATCCCAGGCGGAGTCAGGTCAGTGAGGAGAGTACACAGCCACAACCGACCTTGATCTTGTCGAGACACGTCTGTTCCTGCGACTTTAAAATGTGTTTATTTTCATTGCAGCCACATCAAAATCTTGGCTTCTTTTTGTTCTCTTTTTCTGTTTTTTAAGGATTTATTTATTTGTGAGAGAGAGAGAGAGGAAAAGAGAGAGTGAGTGGGGGAGGGGTGAAGGGAGAGGGCACGACTCACAAGCAAACTCTTGCTGACCCTGGAGCCCAATTCGGGGCGCTTGATCTCACGACCTTGAGTACATGAACTGAGCCGATATCAAGAGTTGAATGGTTAACGATGAGCCATCCAGGTGCCCCTCAAAACCTTGACTTCTGTTGAGCAGGGACCAACTAAAACCTTGGGCATTTTATACAAACTATGGCCCAGGTAGGCTCCCCCTTTATATTTATGTAATTGGCTTTCTACCCTAATGCGGGGTTATGCATATGTTTGCTAGATTACATCTTGTTGGTTCTAATTTATTACTGTAGTTTCAAATCCTGAACTCATCACCCAGCATATTAACGATCCATTTACTTGCTATCATATACAAATCTGATCAGCGTGCCTTCTCTGCCTTACTCCAGATCTCGATAAAAGATGTTGAGAAAAATAATACTCAAACCCTTATGGTAAAATCAGGCAGTGTGGATGACAGGCAGAGATTTTTGTGGGGAAAATACATTGCTAGGGTGAAAATCAGAGGTCCTGTGTCCTTAGTCCATCAGCTTAGTGAGTTTTAGCTAAGTAAGAACTCATCACATTGGAACTTAAGGGGTCGCCTGGGTGATTCGGTTAAGCATTTGCCTTTGGCTCAGCTCATGATCCCAGGGTGCAGGATTGAGCCCCACATTGGGCTCCCTTCTCTGTGGGAAGCCTGCTTTTTCTCTCTGCCTGCCACTCCCCCTGCTTGTGCTCTCTTTCTCTCTGGCAAATACATAAATAAAACCTTTAAAAAAAAAAAAAACTGGAACTTGGGGCTCCTGGGTGGCTCAGTGGGTTAAGCCTCTGCCTTCGGCTCAGGTCATGGTCTCAGGGTCCTGGGATCGAGCCTCGCATCGGGCTCTCTGCTCAGCAGGGAGCCTGCTTCCCTTCCTCTCTCTCTCTCTACCTGCCTCTCTGCCTACTTGTGATCTCTGTCTGTCAAATAAATAAAGTCTTTAAAAAACAAAAAACAAAACAAAACTGGAACTTAATGGGTGCCTGGGTGGCTCAGTTGGTTAAGTGACTGCCTTTAGCTCAGGTCATGATTCCAGAGTCCCGGGATCGAGGCCCGCATTGGGCTCCTAGGTCCACGGGGAGTCTGCTTTTTCCTCTGACTTTCTCCCCTCTCAGCTCTCTCTCTCTTTCTCTCTCTCTTTCCAGTAAATAAATAAAATCTTTAAAAAAAAATGGAACTTAAGAAGTTCCACACTACAGAAGTATTTTCTGATTGCCACATAAACTAATGGCATCATTATCCAAGTAACAGATAAGAGGGTCATTCAGGTAAGGTTTCTGTGGGTAGCAAAGGAGTAATAGTAGAGTGGAGTGGTGTTGAGGGGTATGAGCTGTATTTCTTTTTTTAAAATTTTCTTATTATTTAAATTCGACTAGCCAACATAGAATACATCATTAGTACCTGACATAGAGGGTATGAGCTTTAGAACAAGACAGACGTGTGTCCGCCCCAAATCTACTACCTACTGGCTGGGTAGCCTGGGGAAGATAACTGACCATGTCTTCATTTCAGTTTCTTCACATGAAATGGAAATAGTAATACTTCATAGAGTTGTGGAAATTAAAGGACGCATGTGAAAGAATAATAGTGTCTTGTACATAGTAAGTGCTTGATCAATAGTACGTCTCGCTTTTAAATAAATCTAAGAACAATGAGGTACAAAATAAAGTTTTTACCCTATACACACCCAAGATGAGCAAATGTGAGTAACCCAAACTATCAAATCATAGTTGTAAAAAACAAAGAGCACGTAGACTCAAGGAGAATTCGGTTGTATGAACGCTTTGTTTCCCCTTCATTTCCGCAGGCTATGCGTAGTCTTGCTTCCTGAAAGCGGGCTCAGGAGGTTGCTATAAGCAAGAACTGCAAGGCAGAATTCACCCACCGATGTTATTCTATGCAAACATTTTCTGCATTGACTATTTCTTTGGACTTGAAACACTCATTCTCTTCCCATTCGATTTTTAAAATGCTTTGATTTTTTTTTTTAACCTCTTAGTCAATGAAAGAGAACCACTACGAATTTTTTGGAAAGACTTTATTTATAAAATGGATAGCCTACCTGTAAAATGTGCAAAATGGTGAGGAGAATTATCCAGGTGATTTAGTCACGTCCAGATCTGCTGATGTGATGATGCTGCTGTTCCCCCGTCCACCCAACAGATTTGCTGACAGTGTTCTCATGGGTACTGGAGTCCCTTTGTTAGTTGGGATAAGTGTGCCCCAACAGCCTCCGTGGGCAGGTGAATCAGGAAGGACTGTCATAAAGAGAAATCCATTTCTCACTGAACTGGATACCCAAGAATGGCACTGGTCACAGTGTAGGGTCACACTGAATAACTGCAGAAATTTAATTAACACATTTATCAATCAAAGTCTTCAAAAATCGCTTTTAGTAAATGCATAAGCAAAGTTTTTAAAATGCAAACTTAGTACTTAATAATCAATGTGATTATACGTGACCAGATATGTAAACAGAGCTCAAAATTAAAAAAAAAAAAGGTTCACTTAAAAACTACAGAGCCAGGCTGATCTGTTTTACAAACACTGATCCAGAGAAGCAAAGCAATAAGATTATTGTGGTTGGTAGAAGTCATTTTTTGGTATGATAATAGTCATGGATCACAATTAAGATCAAATAAAATCTATGACATTGTCTCCAGCTTAAAAATGTAGCTTTAATTTAGTTTGTAGGAATGATCATCATGTACAGGTATAAAGAGGTATGGTCTATTTAAAATCTAATGCAAAAATTGTGTTATTTTGAACATAAAAATTTTGATATAAGACTGAGCTCATATTTTTGTCTAAAACTTAAGCAGCGTGTACAGTGATCTGTAACAGAATTCTGAGTACCTTTTCCCCCCAAAAATTTAAGAAGTGAACATCTTATATATAAGTCTATGTTTAAAATGTTTTTTTTTTTTTTTTAAGACAGAACATTCTAAATGAACTTAATATCAAAAGACAAAACGTTGGTTTGGAATATACACATTGAAAATACATAGGTCTTTAAAAATCCATATTTTAAACCAGAACATTTTGTATCTTTTATTTTTACGTAATCTTTTCTGAGTGCCAATGGTTTTCTAGGTATTATATATAATATATAGACTTTAGTCCTGAGGACTATTACCATATATCACACTGCAGTGAATGAAGTTGTACTTGATTTCTAGGGAGAAAGAAATATGCAGGTCCCCAACTAAGACACTGTTTTGCCTGGTTGAGATTTGTAGTGTACCTTTGGCACAAATGTGTGAAACTCCCAAATGTGTTCAGCTATCCAAAGGCATCATGTCTTATCTCTGTGTTTCTTAAATACGATCAGAAACAGGCTATCTACTTCTGAAGGATTATTATCAGTGGTCAATATCAAACTGGTTCACTAAAACATCACTGTCATTTCCCCTTACCCAAATCATTCTGCATACCGGAATTGGAGTGAGTTGCTATGGATTGCAATGCAACAATATTCTTTCACTCATGGGTTGTACTATCCTTTGCTGATATGGAACAGATATCTCCCCTGTTGGGAACAGCCTAACTAGGATTATGATATTATCCCATTTCCACATCAATACCTGCCTGTAATAGTGACACATCTTCTAAGAGTGAATAGAACAGTCTTGCAGAAAATGGATGAATACCTCTGTTTAATAGAGGAAATGTGCACTGCCCTTTTTTTTAATTAGTTGAAGGAAATACCAAAGTTCTATTTTACAATAAGGCTAGAGTCTTGTAAAATCTTGGGTCCACTTGTGACTATTACAAGAACACAGTCTGACTTGTTTCCCAAGCACACTCTAGGAATACTGCCTTTTCTGTGCATTTTGTGAATAGTAACCATACTTTTAAATCTGTATTGTCAATGGAAATTTTACTTGAAATTAAAGTTGTCTTCTGTTATGTTTTTAACCTATAGAATAAGATTCCAGTGTTGTATATGAATTTCAATAACAAATGAAAAAAATCAAACATGTACATTTGGAAATATTTGCACATATTTTTTATTAAATGTAAAGTAGCCTTTCATACTACTCTGATGTGTCCTTTCTGAACAAGACTATTAAATATAATAAAAAAGCTACATTTTCAGTTTGCCATTGCTCTCATCAGCCATCATTTTGCTGTATTATTTATAGATCCACTTCTGGCGTGCCTGGGTGGCTCAGTTGGTTAAGCGACTGCCTTCGGCTCAGGTCATGATCCTGGAGTCCCATGGGGAGTCTGCTTCTCCCTCTGACCTTCTTCCCTCTCATGCTCTCTCTCTCTCAAATAAAAATAAATAAAACTTTAAAATATAGCTCCACTTCTATTTGTGCGCAATGTCTTTTTATAAAGGCTTTTCAATGTAATAACAATGTTACGAATAATCTCAGTTAATTCTTTTTTTTTAAGATTTTATTTTTTGAGAGAGAGAGAGAGAATAAAAAGGGGGTAGGGGCAGAGAGAGAAGCAGACTTACTGCTGAACAGGGAGCCCGATGCAGGACCCAGGGATCATGACCTGAGCCGAAGGTAGATGCTTAATTGACTGAGCCACCCAGGTGCCCCAATCTCAGTTAATTCTTATAATTCTTACCCAAGTATTTCCAGTTTATTTTGTGCAATGATTTTCATTAATTTAAGCAAAATCTTAAAAAGATTTTATTCATTTATTTGAGGGAGAGCAAGGGAGAGATCCCAAGCAGGTGAGGGGAGGGGCAGAGAGAGGGAGAAGCAGACTCCACACTGAGCAGGAAACCTGATGTGGGGTTCGATCCCAGGATCCTGAGATCATGACCTGAGCTGAAGGCAGTAGCTTAATAGACTGAGCCACCCAGGTGTCCTTTAAGCAAACTTATCACACTTGTACAACATATGTACATATCAAAAGGATACAAAGTATAGTGTACTGCTTGAGGAATTGCCACAAAACAAGGATACCACGATAGCCAGCAGCCAGGTCAATAAGCAGAACATAACCAGCAGCTCAGAAGCCCTCTCAAGCTCTCTACTGGTAACTACTAACACCTGTGCGATCTAAATGTGGTGTCTGTCTGGTTGGATGTGGACCCCCCAAACTGGAGCAAGAATCAGGTGGAACTGATGGCATGGGAAGTTGAAAAAACTCACTTGAGGAAGAACAAAGGAGACAAGTTTATTGAATATGCCCCAAGGGAGTGGCAGGCCTGAGAGCAGAGGAGAAGCTTTCTGCCAAGAGGGGCAGTTTTTAAAGGGGGAAGGGAAAGAGGTATGGCAACATATCGAATCTTCCCTTTTTTGGTAACTGCCTACTTGTAGGTAGCCCATTGGTCAGTTAGGGTCTACAGATGTTCTGAGGTTGGTCGCTCGATGGGCCTGCCCTGGATTCAGTCAGGGGGTCACTGTGGGCCTTTTCTACGGTCCATCACTCAAGCCCGTTTTTTTGGACTTCAAATAAAAGGAATCAAAGAATATTATTTCTCCCCACACTTTGTGTCTCGCTCCATTCAACATTACAGTCGTGAGATCCACGTTCCTGCACGCAGCAATCATCCATTCTCACTGCTGGAACGCATCTGTTGTCTGGACTTACGACCACTTCCTTATCCATCCTACCGATTGTGTACACTTGTGTGTGCATCTTTTGGCTATCATGAATAGTGCTGCCACAAACATTCTCATTGTTGTTGTTTTTCAGTGAACATAGGCACAATTTGAAGTATGCACCTGGGGGTGGATTCACTGGGTCGTGCACACATTCTGCTCTAGCAGACCCTGCACCAGACATCTATATCCACGGCTGACTGTTTTCTAGAATATTGTGCCAATTTATACTTCCTTCAGCTGTGAAGTTAGAGTTCTGGTTGCTACACATTTTTGTCAACACTTGATTTGTGTCTCTTCTCCATTTGAACCATTTTTTTTTTTAAGATTTATTTTTTGAGAGAGAAAAAGCATGAGTGGGGGAGGGGCAGAGAGAGAGAGAGAGAGACTCCTCAAACAGACTCCCTGCTGAGCGCAGAGCCCCATGAGGGGCTCAATCCTAGGACTTTGAGATCATGACCTTAGCCAAAAATCAAGAGGTTGCTTAACCAACTGAGCCACTCAGGTGCCCCTCCATTTGAGCCATTCTTGTGGGGTGTGTAGTAGTATCATACTGTGGTTTTAACTTGCCTTGTGCTAATCACTAAAGAAGTTAAGTGTCTCCTCAGATGTTTATTATTATTTAAATATCCCCTTTGGGGAATTGTCTACCCAAGCCCTTTGCCAATTTTTCTTTTTGTCATCTACTTTTAATGGCCTCATAAGAGTTTATATGGTAAGGATACAAATCCCTTGTTGTGTATGGGCCAAGGGTAGGCTGTCCCAAAATGGTCCACTTTGGCATGAAGATTATTTTTGAGTTAAAAGCAATTGAAACCTAGCAGATTCAGGAAAAGCTCCTTACCTCCCCCACAACTGCCTAAAACAATTTAGACAGAAGACCTACTCCAGGAAGAGAGCTATCATCATAGATAACTATCTTATATGAACTAGGTACAGTAGACAAGGAGAGACCTAGCAAGGCCTATTTGATCAAAGTCCTCTGTGTCCCATTGTTTCTCAGTGACCCTGCAAACATTTAACGATCATTTACTATTTCTCATCTTCCTGTCAATTGCATTCCATCCCTTTGAGGTGCCAGACTCCTACCCCCTTCTCCTTAGTTGAATGACATATGTACCCCTTTAACCTGTCTTTGGAATCTCTGCATCTGTGTGGATTCCCTATATGTAGGAAATTAAATTAAATTTTCTTCTGTTAAGCTGTCTTTAATCAAGTTGATTACTAGACCAGCTAGAAGGATCTTGAAGGGCAGAGAAAATTTGTTCTCCCCAGCAGGTAGAAATATGCGTTACAAATACATTATTCTATTTAATGGGAGAAAAAGGAGCAAAGCTTGGCCTTTGCTGCAGCTCCCAGTCTCCAGGCAGGATTCCTGAAGCACACAGATTGTAACACTCCTACAGTTCCCTCAAGGACTCTCTTTAATGCTTTATAACTGTAACTTTGCTCTGGTGTTACATCCCTCTGATAATCATGAATATCTCCCGCCCCGGGATATAAATTAGCAATCATCCTTGAAACATATGACCCACTGATACACATCTGAAGGATCTCATGGCTAGTGTCTTACTAGACAGTAGTAAATAATTTTATCTTAACAGCAGCTAGCCCCTCAAGGTTCTGGAAGGCTTGCTTCCAAATTCCTTAGAGACCTATGCTATTCCTAACCCCCAGTAACCAATCGTCATTCCTCACAATCCCAGGGCAGCTCTTTCTACCCACCAGCCCTGTTTCTGTGCTGTAAGAAAAGTCCCTTTTTGCAATGAAAACATCTCAAGATTTCTTTCTTGACCACTTGCTGGCAGTCCCACATCATATTCTGTGGATTGCCTTTTCACACTTAATTGTGCCTTTCTAATTTTAATGTAGTTCAATTTATTATTTTTCTCCTTAACGGTTGGCTTTTTTTGGGGGTGGTGTATATATTTTAAGGAATCTTTCCCAAAGATAAGGAAAATATTTTCCTATGTTTTCTAATAGAAATTTTATTTCTCACATTTAGACACATATCTGGAGCTGATTTGGGGTATATGGTGTGAGGCAAGGAGTGAAGAGTGCCGGGTGCATAGTAGGTGATTAATAAATATTGCTGGAAGACTGAATTAAGCTGCAGTGATTCTAAAGAAGGCCAGTATGGTTTGGGAATCATGGTCAGATTAGTGTACAGTGGTTCAGAGTTTCCTGGGCTTACAGGCCCATTCTTGGAGCCTACCATAGCTCACCTGCCTTATCTACCTGCTCACCCTACAGATTTCCAGAAGAGGGGCTGGGGAATCCACTTTGATGCACAAAGAGCTTCAGGAAGCTGGAGGCTCTGCTAGGCTCTAAACTCATTTTCAATCTGCTGACGAAGGCAGCACACTTCATCCTTTTCTTCAGGGACATCTCTGGGCCTGGACACGGAGGAACTGTTTTTGCATGAGATGTAGCTTGAAGGTCATCCCCAAGTGCACTGTTTTAGATCAAGTGTGCCAGTGTTCTGAGTACCCCTGCCCAACTTCAACAAAACAACTTTTTGAAATAATTACAAATTCTCAGGAATTTGCAAAGAAATGTACAGCCAGATTCTCCCGTACCCTTCACCTAGCCTCCCACAGTGTTCACATCTGGCATAACCATAAAAAGTACAATATACAACTCATGACATTGACACTGGTACAAACCACAGAGTTTATTCACATTTTGCCAGTTATATATACACTTTGTGTATGTGTATGTGTGCAGCTGTGTGCAGTTTTATCCCAAGTACAGCATCCTGTAAACCCCACCACAATCAAGATGCTTAACTCTATCTTTAACACAAGATTCCTTCTGAGAGCCCATTTAAAAAAAGCACTCCAGCAGCGCCTGGGTGGCTCAGTTGATTAAGCATCTGCCTTGGGCTCAGTCGTGATCCCGGGGTCCTGGGGCCACTTGGGGCTCCCTGCTCAATGGGGACTCTGCTTCTCCCTCCTCCTCAGCCCACCTCCCCCCAGGCTCATGCTGTCTCTGTCTCTAATAAATAAAATCTTCAAAAAATAAAATAAAAAGCACTCCAAGCACAGATACACCTCTTCACATTGCACTACTCCCAGACTTCAGGCCAAACAAGGATATCCTGAGGCCTTGTTTCTGGGAGCGCCTCTGATATTACACTTCCTACAGCCTAGATAAGTTGACCACCTAATAATCTATTTTAGAATCTGCTTGCAATTTTTTTTTCTGTCTTTACTCATCACTATCCCAGTCATGGAGAAGCTCTACACCTCACGGCAGGAGCATCTGAAGGTCACTGTCCAGATGTAAGAGATGTAAGAAGGTCCTGTCCGACCAGTACTGCAAGTCAGCGGAGTCTCCAGGGAGACCAGGTATGGCTCTTACCTTAGTTCAGGCTGCTGTAACCAGTGACCATACGCTGGTGGCTTACACCACAGACATTTATTTCTCACAGTTCTGGAAGCCAGAAGTCTGACATCAGTGTGGCAGCACAGTCAGGTTCTTGGCGAGTGCCCTCTTCCTCGTTTACAGAAGGTCATCTTCCTGTTTTGTCCTCACCTGGCTTGCCCTCTGGCCTCTTCCTGTAAAGGCACTAACCCCATCGTGAGGGCTCCACTGTCCTGACCCCCTACCTGTCAAAGGACCCACTTCCAAATACCATCCCTTTGGGATTATAGTTTCAACATATAAATTTGAGGTCATTGTGGTGCCCTTCAAAGCACCTGTGAACACGGTGGCATTGCCGCATGGCTGAGGAGGGCCTCTGATCTTTGCTTTGTTGATCCAAGCAGTCAATCCTACCCCTATCCAGGTGAATTCATTTCCTTGCTCTTCCATTTGTGGTGAATCTAGCAGAGCAGGATCCTTGAACCCATTTTCCCTGTCTATACCATATATAAAAGGAGGCTCGAGCTTCCTTCTCTACCCTGGAACAGAAATATTCAGGTGAACAGGAGAGATCTGTACCATTGCAACACACCTGTGAGCTCATGACCTTTCTCCACTTGAGTAAGGGAAGAAGTGGTGAGCAGTGAGGCTGGGGTGGGTGTGGGGAACTGGGCCGGGTTATGAGGGGTCTTATGGAGCACAGTAAGGAGCTTGGATTTTATCCTCTACTCTGGTAAGAGATAAAGGCCAAATGGCTGGGTCCCATTACCTAGCTAATCCAATCAGCTGGCCTGGACACCTAGAGATAAATTCCAAAGGTGAAATTAAAGTAGATGAATGAAGCTTTGTTGTTTGGTTTCCAAGGACAGAGTGACAGATGAAAATGGACATATTAATTAGCTTTTGTGACTTGAAAAGCTTGTTCAAGGGATGTGATTTTTATTTTTCCAGTTTATCCTTAAGACAGTTTTAGTATTCTGTTATCTAGAATGATAAATGTAATCATAAAAGCAATGAGGAAAACTCGTGCTGTATTAAAACATTTAAGGCAGAAGTAGATACTGATTTGAGATTATGGAGTTAACATTCCTAACATGTTGCTGTTTCAGTGTGGGAGTCACTGCCTTTTCTGGTGTTACTTGCTTATAAAAAAACACAAACAGAACTTTTGGTCCCTAAAACAGAGGAAGATGTGACTGCCTAATACCTCTGTTTATTAGATGTTATTAGATGTCTGTGACAAAATACAAGGTCTGGAAAACCGTGGAAACCAACCCATCCCAGAGAACTCAAGGCCTTCAAACTTCAGGAGCGATGTTTCACTCTTCTCTTCCTCACCTTCCCCTTTCTGCACGGGATGGCTGGCTTAACCAGAGACACACCCAAACACCAGGGAGGAAGCTCAGGATCAAAATCTAAAATCTGTACTCTGGAGAGAAACAGTATGGAGGCCAAATTTGCCTGCTTACATAGTTGAAGCTAGTTTCTTTTTTTAGTGTCATCTGCCTTTCCCCCCCTTTTTTCAGACACTAACTTTCCCATCAGTACCTCATCCATCCATCCATCCATCCATCCATCCATCCATCCATTCACTTACTGTGCCTCTATGTTGTGATGGGCACAGAGCTAGAAGCGGGGTATACAGTGAGTGATAAACCAGACAGAACAGACACAACCTCTGGTCTCTTCGAACTTACGGTCTAATGTGGGAGATGATCAATAAACAAGTGAACATCCCAGTAAATATACGAGGACTACTTGTAGAGATTGGGAAGCGACAAGCAGGGGGCCATCTGTGATAGAGAAAAACAGGGGTGAGGAGGTTGTGCACGCTTCCTGAGCAGGTAATATTTAAGGAAAGAATTAGCATGCACAGATCTGTAGGAAAACTGTCCAAGCAGAGGGAACAGCATAGGGAAGAGCCCAGAGGCAGGAACAGTTTTAACAGAGAAGGGGGTTATCTGGAATTGAGAGACCAGCAGGCTGAGGAGACTGCCAGTGCCGGGTCCTAAACACTCCAGAATCTAACGGAAAGTTATTGAAAGGCTTTAAAGTGGGAGGTGGTCAGTTGTGTGTCTCTGGAAGATGACTGACAGATACACAGACATTGAGCAACTAGCTCTGCACAGGCACCTAAAGATCCAGTCACTGTGGTTGCCTGTGGACTGAGGAAGTAGGTGGCTGGGGGTCAGAGGTGGGAGGCAGAAGTGTTCCTAGGGACTCTTTGTTAACTTCTGACGTTGGAAGTGTCCTGTGTATCCCAAGACCGGAAGCAGGAACAGGAAGAAGGCCACTGCAGATGTCCAGGACAGACCTGAGACATCCGGGAAGCTCCGTGATCAGACTGTGGGCATGAGGAAGGGGTTGGCATTACGATAATCCCTGTTTTTGGATTCAGGATTGAGTGACTAAGTGGATGGTGATGATAACTGAAATTCGGGAGAGGTGAAGAGGGTTTTGGGGCACGGACAGTTCCAGAATTTCTATTTAGGAGAGGCTCAGGGGTGGTCAGCTAGTTGGAAGCGGAGGCTGGAAGAGCTGTGTCTTAAATATGCATTTGCACAGCATTTATATAATCAAGATAGGTTCGATTATAGTGTAGTAACCTCAAATACACAACACGCACACACCTCAGAATTAAAAAACAGCAAAAATCTCGGGGACTTAGACAACAGTGTTTTTCATTTTTTTTCCTTGTTCACCGTGAGCTACAGGTCTAGATGATTCTCTGGGCAACTGTCCTACGCACGATGGCTCAGCATTCTGGGCTGCTTTGATCTTAGGCATCTGCATCGCAACACATGATAACTTTGGGACAAAGAAAGCGGCGGGGCGGGGGGTAGACACTGAAGAGAATTGTGCACCTAAATATTTCCTAAATATTTCCACGCAGATGCCATATGTGTAATTTCCCCCACACTTCAGTGGCCACGGTGACTGCCGTCACTGAGTCTAACTGCAAGGAGATGGGTAAATAGCATTCTTCCAAGTGTCTAGGGAAGGAAGGAGAACTGGTAGAGCTCTAGTGCTGTCACTATGAAACTTACGTGAGAATGAAAGAATTTCTAAAGTTTGTCTCAAAGAATGGGGTACATCAAAGAAAGGGGGGCACCTGGCCGGCTCAATTGGTGGAGCGTGTGACTCTTGATTTCAGGGTGGTGAGTTTGAGCCCCACGCGGGGTGTAGAGATCACTTAAAAAAAAGAATGGGAGTACAGGTTATGCAGAGTTGAAATATGGGCCATCAATGAGCAGCTCTCCCCCCACCATTAGTGTTGTTTTTTTTGGTGTGTGTGTGTGTGTGTGTGTGTGTGTGTGTGTGTGTGTGTGTGTGTTTATGTGTGTTTGTGTGTGTGTGTGTAGGGGGACCCAAGAATCCCAGTTTTGGACATGTTAAATTCAAGAAACTTCCATCCAAGTGGAGGTATCAAATAAGCAGCTTAATCAGGAGGTCAGAGGATAGGTCTGGGTTAGAAATAGAATTGGGGAGATTAAAAAAATATATGTATCTGCATTTCAGCATTGGTGCATGAGAGTGTGAAGTCCAGTGGTCTAGGCCAGTGTGGTTAGGAACACAATGGTCTTTGGAACAGGTAGAGGATCAAAGACAGCTGTGGACAGAACCTGCTGTCACCCACAATTAAAAAGGGGTCTGAAAAGGAGACTGGGAAGGAACAATCACAGAAGAAGGGGAGAGTCCAGAGTGACTCTGCTACAGCTAAGGGGAAGAGCTTTAAAAGGTGTATTTCTGCTCTTGTCAACGCAAACTCCCCCACTTGCATGACAGATCCCTGCCCCTTCTGCACCTCAGTTCCCGTCTCTGCACTGAGTCAGATCTACCAGCACTTCACACGCTCTAGTGACCTCACTGTGTCTTTTATAGCTTGGAAGGGGGCAGGGGGTCTCTGTGGGGTCTCTTTTGTAAGAGCACTGATCTTACTATTCGCGAGGGCTCTGTCCTCAGACCGGATCACCTCGCAAGACCCCATCTCCTAATACCATTACCTCGGGGGATTAGGACTTCAACATATGATACTGGGGGGAACATGAACATTCAGATCATAGTGGTGCTTGATATCACATTGCCCTGCTCTGTTTCCTTCACGTCATTGACAGTTCTACACTTGATCTTAGGTAAGATCATTTAGACTAGCATTTACAGTCCTAATTGTTAATTGTTTACTTGTGTACTGTGAGTCTGACCCCAAGACCCCCAATATGAAGCAAGCTACAAGAAGATACAAGGAAAGCTTAGTTGGAGTTGGGAATGAGGATTGGGAAGCATAAGCAGTGGTTACTGCCTCTGAAAGTACCACATTTTCAGCAACTTTAAGATACTATGTTGCTAAGAGATTTGTTAATTATACGATGACAATAGCATTGGAGCGGGCAGTCTGAAATTCTGATTGCGAAGCAAGCAGAGAAGGTAGTCACATACTGGCACCTTTATGGGGGCTTTGCTGTCTCATCAACCAAAGTCTCATGCCTCCTGACATGGCCCTGGAATAGAGAACTCCGATGTTAAGACCTGGCTACAGCCTTGAGACAGGATCTCATCTACTCTACATCACAGGGCCTAGAACAGTGTCAGCCAAATAGTAGGCACTCAATAATTATTGAATAAGTTTACATAATCTTAGACAAATTATTTTGTTTCTATAACCAGATAACATACATTACTTCATTACTTACACAATAAATAAATAAAGTTGTAAATGTTGCCAACAGCTTAGTTGGATTTGGGCTGAAAACTACCCAGTGATTTGGACATGAACTTCACCGCTAATGTCAGTGTGACCATTTGCAGTCGGGGATTGGCAACACGGCTGGACGGCACGGAAGGAACAGCAAGGGAAGAGAGGAGTGGGGCCAGGGAGACTGCTCCTTCCAGAAGCTGGAAGCAAAGGGAAGTTAGAATAAGATCATGAACCATAAGATGCAAAATGAATAGAGTTTTGTTTTGTGTTAAAAGGTTGAGACTTCAACATTTTTTTGTGTGTGAGGAGAACAGAGCCAGTAGAGAAAGAACCAAAGACGCATGAGAAAAGAGAGCTGCTGGTGTGTGGACAAGAGGAACCTGGCATTTATAGAACCAGGAATTCCCTTTCCAATGGGATACTAAGGAAGTAAGGACAGATTGGGAGTCTGGGTCAGGAAGCCCAAGGGATGGGCCTGCCACTGGCCTTTCTTTTCTTTCTAAGCACGAAGGGCGTAAACATCACTTCCCAAACTACTCTTCAATTTCTGCTCTTAACCAGTTCTGCTCCCCGTGTGCTCACATATCCGCTTCACTTCTGCCCTTTAGGCTCTGTCTGTCACCTCTTCCCCGCTCTGGACCGGCCTGCAGCCCCTAGGCCTTCAGCGGGCTTAGCCTGCGACCGTGGCCAGTTGTTTGGGATTGTCCTGCTCTTTGATCCCGAGATGACAAAATCTCCCGTCTTATGAAATTGTTGGAATTCCAGACTTTTATCTGATTTCTCTCAGTGAGAATTCCCAAACCCTGTCTCCCTATTTCTGAAACTGCGTTCGACTTGGTGTAATTATTCAGCCCAAAGATGGCCACAAAACTCTCCCTTAGTTTCCTAAAATATAAGCAAGATATCTGAAACAGGACTGCATTTGAAAACTCAGCGATAACAGAAGGGAATAATAAGAAAGAAAAGTAAAAAGGTGTTGTAACTCAAACGCCCAGACCGTTTTATTCTTGCTTTACCTTGAGATCATTTTCTCAGATGTCAGAAAAGCTTATTTAATTGCAAAAACACTGTTGATATTCCTTATCACACAGAAAAACTTGCTAAAACTCCTATTTGAACTCTTGTGCACTTCCAAGTTTCTCTCCCTACCTCAGCTGCCCGGTCCCTTCCCTGTCCTTCCAGAAGTTTCCTCCCACAGTGCATGGAGATGGCACGGAGATCTCTGGTCTTCAGCAGAGCCCTTCTCCAGTCATACCCAGCTCAGCTTTCCAGTCATACTCCTTCCACAAAACTGGAGGAAGAGATCTCTGCAAAACAAAGGCCCCGGTTGTTACTCAAACCTGACCGAGTCTTACACCTCCACACCTGGAAATAGACTAGGAGGTTTTTCCTGAAGTTTCTCTGTGAATCCCCAGCATCAGAATCTCCTACAGTCTGGGAATCAAACCAGAACATGTTTGCCTTGTAATTGTTTTAGACAACAGCTTTAGGAAATTATTATGAATCAAACGCTGAGTTTTGGGGCCAAATTGTACTTATATCTATATATGCACATATATGCACATTGCCTTATCACCCTGTCTCATCCTGTAACCCCCAAACTTAAGAAATACAGTGTTATGTGGGAGATTTTATTTACCCGTGGCTGGTGCCACCTAGTGGACATTTCTGTCTAAACAGCTTGGATTCTAGGATTTTTTTTTTTTTTAAATTTTTAATAAACACATGTGTTTTTATTCCCAGGGGTTCAGGTCTGTGACTGGCCAGGTTTACACATGTCACAGCACTCATCATAGCACATACCCTCCCCAATGTCCATATCCCCACCACCCTCTCCCGTCCCCACTCCCCCCAGCAACCCTCAGTCTGTTTTTTGAGATTGAGTCTCTTATGGTTTGTCTCCCTCCCAATCCCATCTTCTTTCATTATTTTCTTTTCCTACTCCCCAAACCCCCCATGTTGCATCTCCACTTCCTCATATCAGGGAAATCATATGATAGTTGTCTTTCTCCGACTGACTCACTTCGCTAAGCATAATACCCTCTATTTCCATCCACATCGTTGCAAATGGCAAGATTTCATTTCTTTTGGTGGCTGCATAGTATTCCATTGTGTATATATACCACCTCTTCTTTATCCATTCATCTGTTGATGGACATCTAGGTTCTTTCCATAGTTTGGCTATTGTGGACATTGCTGCTATAAACATTGGGATGCATGTGCCCCTTCGGAGCACCACATTTGTATCTTTAGGATATAAACCCAGTAGTGCAATCGCTGGGTTAGGGTAGCTCTATTTCCAGTTTTTTGAGGAACCTCCACACTGTTTTCCAGAGTGGTTGCACCAGCCATTTATAATTGCACCCAAAACCATAAGATACCTAGGAATAAACCTAACCAAAGAGACAAAGAATCTATACTTAGAAAACCATAAAGTACTCATGAAAGAAACTGAGGAAGACACAAAGAAATGGAAAAATGTTCCATGCTTCTGGATTGGAAGAATAAATACTGTGAAAATGTCTATGCTACCTAAAGCAATCTACACATTTAATGCAATCCCTATAAAAAATCCCATCCATTTTTTCCCAAAGAAATAGAACAAATAATCTTAAAATTTATATGGAACCAGAAAAAACCTCGAATAGCCAAAGGAATATTGAAAAAGAAAGCCAAGGTTGGTGGCATCACAATTCCAGACTTCAAGCTCTATTACAAAGCTGTCATCATCAAGACAGCATGGTACTGGCACAAAAAAAGACACATAGATCAATGGAACAGAACAGAGAGCCCAGAAATAGACCCTCAACTCTGTGGTCAACTAATCTTTGACAAAGCAGGAAAGAATGTCCAATGGAAAAAAGACAGCCTCTTCAATAAATGGTGCTGGGAAAATTGGACAGTCACATGCAGAAAAATGAAACTGGACCATTTCCTTACACCACACACAAAAATAGACTCAAAATGGATGAAGGACCTCAATGTGAGAAAGGAATCCATCAAAATCCTTGAGGAGAACACAAGCAGCAACCTCTTCGACCTCAGCCGCAGCAACATCTTCCTAGGAACATCGCCAAAGGCAAGGGAAGCAAGGGCAAAAATGAACTGTCAGGATTTCATCAAGATCAAAAGCTTTTGCACAGCAAAGGAAACAGTTAACAAAAGCAAAGGAGTCTAGGATTTTTAACGACCTGGGGTAGGGATGAAGAGGAAGATGGCTAACAGTTACTGTTAGATGTGATGCTAATCTGTATAAAATTCATCAGCTAATTTAATCTCCAAAACAACACTAAGTGATGGGAATCACCATCCCCATTGTGCAAAAGATAGAATGTGAGACAAAGAAAGCTTGAGACTTGCCTTTCAGGAAGTAAATGGCAGAGCGACAACTGCAGAGTCCAAGGCCTTACCTGCTGAGCCAGTGTATTTATACAGTGGAGGGTGATGTCACTGGTGTGGTTTAGCCCCTGGGAAGTGGGGGAGGTGCCTGAAGACCACCTAAGTATTAACAGGTTCCAAGGAAGTAGCTGTCACCCCCTGAGGCACTCAGAAAGGCCAAAGAAATGTCCTGCACTGAACACTGGGCAGACAAGATCCACTCCTCTGCGTCCTAAATTCGCCTGCAGGCCACAGTGCAGGCACGCTAAGCCTGCATATTTTATTATCTTTTGTTGCGAGAGAGAAGCAAATATTCCCAGTCAGTGGGATAGCTGAAGACTGATGCTCTCCCTCCCCACACATCAAATTAGGATGTTCCGGCCCCCTTCTGACAATCCTGAGTCTTTATTCCTGACAAAGGGAGAGTGTGTCACTCTCCAGCATCTCAGTGAGCAGTTCGGTGGGAAGGAGGGCCTTTTCTCTGTGGCGTAGACCTCAGGTGCTGTCAGACCTTTTCTGTGGAGTATGGAAGAAGTAAGTCATTCCCAGATGTCTTAGTCAGCTGGGGCTGCCATTACAAAAATCCCACAGACCCAGTGGCTAACACAGCAGAAATTTATTTTCTTTCTTTTTTTTTTTTTTTAAAGATTTTATTTATTTATTTGACAGACAGAGATCACAAGTAGGCAGAGAGGCAGGCAGAGAGAGAGAGAGAGAGAGAGAAGCAGGCTTCCTGCGGAGCAGGGAGCTTGATGCGGGGCTCGATCCCAGGACCCTGAGATCATGACCCGAGCCAAAGGCAGCAGCCCAAACCACTGAGCCACCCAGGCGCCCCAGCAGAAATATATTTTCTTACAGTTCTGTCCAGTCTCGGTGTCGGGGTGTCAGGATTTGGTGAGAGCTCTCTTTCCGCCTCATGGAACCTTTTCTGGGTGTGTGTACAACAAGAGAGAGCAAGTTCTCTGCTGTCGTTTCTTCCAAGGGGACTGAGACTATCACAAGGGCGCCAACCTCATGATGTCAATCTAATCCTAATGGCCTTTCAGGGGCCCCACCTCCAAACATGATCACACTGGAGGACAAGACTTTCAATATAGGAATTTGGGGAGGGCACAGATATTTTGGGGAGGGCACACATATCTCTGTGCACAGATATGTGCACAGAGGGCACATTCTGCCATGAGACGACCAAAATTCACTTCCTTATCACATGCAAAGCACATTCATTCCATCCCAGCGACTCTGAGTCCTACCTCATTCCATCAACTCTGAAGTCTAAAGCCCAACATCTCACCTAAATATCATCTAGATCAGGTATGGGTGAAGCTCTAGATCCATCCTGAGGTAAAATTCCTCTCCCGCTGTGAATCTGTGAAACCAGCCAAGTCATGCGCTTCTAAAATACAGTGGTGGGACCGGCATGGTGTAGACATTCCCATTTCCAAAGGGAGAAACAGGAAGGAAGGGGTGATAGGGTCCCAGCCACTCTGAAACCTAGCAAGACAAATTCCATTAGCTCTTAGGCCTGGAGAATAAACCACTTTGGTTCGCTACTCTGCCCTGCAGGCCCGCTGGGGTGGCAGGGTCATCCCCCAAGCGTGGCTCTCTGTGTGGGCCCTGTGCATGAGGTTCTGCTGAGCATTTTGAACCCGAGGTGGGGGCAGCCTTGTGCCCTTTGCACAGCCTCTCCTGTGTACACGGGGGCTGGAGTGGGAGTGGCAGCCTTGCTGATCTCGGAAATCACCTGTGGGCTTCTTTCTCCCTCTTCTTGAAGGGTAGTACCTATGTCTTTGGCCAAGGAGTTCCACGGTCTCATCCTGGAAAATCCAAGGCATCCAGCAGCCATCTTTCATTCCATCCCGTCTTCTCTGCCCCTGTCAGTCCACACGGGCAATGTGTCTGCTGGTACAATCCTACCTCTGTGTCCTGGTTCCTGTTGGGAAGGCTGAGCAAGTCTACAAGTTACTGCCCCCGTGATCTCTGTCAGATGACTTTCGAGCACCACCTTGGTGTTCTCTTCAAAACAAACTTTTTTTTTTTTTAATTTATTTGAGAGAGAGAGAGAGCACACAAGCGGGTGTGGGTGGGAGAAGCAGACTCCGCACTGAGCAGGGGACCCTACGTGGAATTTGATCCCAGGACCCTGAGATCATGACCTGAGCCAAAGCCAGACACTTAACTAACAGAGCCACGCAGGCGTCCCAAACAAGCCTTTGCATTTTGTGCAAGAGGGATAGGCTGAGAATTTCCCAAATCTTCACATTCTGGTTCCTCTTTGCTTCACTGCCGCTTCGCCTCTCTCATTTTGCATTTCCCTGTGAGCAGTCAGGAGGAGCTGAACTGCTCCTCTCTCAGTTGCTTGGAAATCTCCTAATCCAGTTGTGTCACTTGCAAGTTCTACCTTCCCCAAAACCTTAAAGCAAGTCTAGCCAAATCTCACTTTACGTAAGGACCGCCCTTCCTCCAGTCTCCTCCAGTAATACGTTCTGTTGTCTGCGACCTCACCAGAATCGCCCTTTATGTCCATATGCTTTGTGTGTACCTCAGACTTCTCCCATATTTAGGTATTTGATAGAGCAGCACCCACTTCCTGATACCAGAATCTGTGTGAGTTAGCTCGGGCTGCCGTAACAGAATCTTGTCGCCGGGGTGCTCACACAGCAGAAATGTATTTCCTCGCTGTTCCAGAAGCTAGAAGTCTGAGAACTGGGTGGCAGCACCGTCGGGCTCTGGTGAGAGCGCTCTCCTGGCTTCTCACTGTGCGCTCACAGGACCTTTGGAGAAGCGAGAACCATGTTCTCTGGTGACTCTTCTTACAAGGATTCCAATCCCATCATGAGGGGCCCATCGCCATGACCTCATCTACCCTTAATTACCTCCCAAAAGCTCTACCTCCAAACACCACCACACTAGGGGGTCGGGGTTTCCTCATGTGAATTTGGTGTGGGGGACACAAAGATTCAGTGCATAACATCAAATATGATTTTAATTTCTTTGCCATTTATTTTTATTGCAAATGAGTCTATCTAGTTTTTTTCCCCCAACTTTTTATTATTTTAAACACCTGAAAAGTTGAAAGAAGAAAACAACAGTACACCACTGCCTACATCATTAATTGCCATATTTGCCTTCTCTCTCTGTCTATATACCTCTCTAGCTGTCTATTTGTTGTTCAAAGTCTCTTATGGACATCATGGTCTTCTACCCTGTCAGCATGCATCTCTTAATCAAAGTAGCATTATTACTCTTAAGCAATTCCCTTATATCATATTTTAGCCAATTCAGATTAAAATTTCTCCAGTAGCTTTTGTAGCTCTTTCCCTCTGAATTTGGATCAAATGAAGCTTTAAGCATTACATTTATTTGGTATAGTTCTTTAGTCTTATTAATGTAGAAAAGTACTCCAAAACATTTTCCCCTCATGACATTGACTTTTTGAAGAAACAATGTAATGATATTGTGACCATATGAACTCTTTGAGATATAAAAAAATATTTATCAAGGAAATGGGGAAAATGCTGTTACAAAAACACAAGGCATAATTAACTGGCCTCATGTTTAATTTAAACTTCTTAACTGAGTGCAATCAGAAAGCTTATCTGTTGCAGAAATTAACATATTGTTAATTGGTAATAGTACTAGAAAACACTATATGTTCATGATTCTAGAACTCTGCCTAAATTTACCACAGTTTTAAATTGATATTCACTGGTGGTTCAGCTCATCAAAATATGTGGATGAATAATTTTAAAAATCCAACTTAAACAGTACAGAAAAATACAAAGTTGTAAGAATCACTCAAAATCAGTCTATCCATAAATAACTAGTATTAATACTGGGTAAACAGCATATGCAGCTATCTATACATCTATCTGGAGAGATAGGTAGCAATACTTTTATAAAAATAAAACGGTACTCTTGGGACACGTGGATAGCTCAGTGGGTTAAGAGTCTGCCCTCAGCTCAGGTCATGATCCCGGGATCCTGGGATTGAGCCCCACATCAGGCTCCCTGCTCAGCGGGGAGCCTGTTTCTCTTTCTCCCTTTGCAGCTCCCCCAACTTGTGTGCTCTCTCTCTCAATCAAATAAATAAATAAGTATTAAAAACAATAATATGGTACTCTATATCCCTTTGTCCCTTCAGCCTATGGGCTCAGTGGCTTCTGACTCTTACACTAATCAGCGGGTTATCTCGGTCATATTTGACATCTTGCTTTTCCATTACCTGTATAATCAATTCCTTGCACTAAATTCCCCTCACTGGAAATACCTGAAGCAGTTTCATGTTAGACCTTGACTACTCTATGGTAGATGCTCTTTTTATTTTTTTTAATTTATTTTTATTTTTATTTTTTTTAATTTTTTATTTTTTTATAAACATATATTTTTATCCCCAGGGGTACAGGTCTGTGAATCACCACAGCACTCACCAAAGCACATACCCTCCTGAATGTCCATAATCCCACCCCCTTCTCCCAAACCCCCTCCCCCCACCAACCCTCAGTTTGTTTTGTGAGATTAAGAGTCACTTATGCTTTGTCTCCCTCCCAATCCCATCTTGTTTCATTTATTCTTCTCCTACCCACTTAAGCCTCCATGTTGCATCACCACTTCCTCATATCAGGGAGATCATATGATAGTTGTCTTTCTCTGCTTGACTTATTTCGCTAAGCATGATACGCTCTAGTTCCATCCATGTTGTTGCAAATGGCAAGATTTCATTTCTTTTGATGGCTGCATAGTATTCCATTGTGTATATATACCACATCTTCTTGATCCATTCATCTGTTGATGGACATCTAGGTTCTTTCCATAGTTTGGCTATTGTGGACATTGCTGCTATAAACATTCGGGTGCATGTGCCCCTTAGGATCACTACATTTGTATCTTTAGGGTAAATACCCAATAGTGCAATTGCTGGGTCATAGGGCAGTTCTATTTTCAACATTTTGAGGAACCTCCATGCTGTTTTCCAGAGTGGCTGCACCAGCTTGCATTCCCACCAACAGTGTAGAAGGGTTCCCCTTTCTCCGCATCCTCGCCAGCATCTGTCATTTCCTGACTTGTTGATTTTAGCCATTCTGACTGGTGTGAGGTGATATCTCATTGTGGTTTTGATTTGTATTTCCCTGATGCCGAGTGATATGGAGCACTTTTTCATGTGTCTGTTCGCCATCTGGATGTCTTCTTTGCAGAAATGTCTGTTCATGTCCTCTGCCCATTTCTTGATTGGATTATTTGTTCTTTGGGTGTTGAGTTTGCTACGTTCTTTATAGATTCTGGACACTATTCCTTTATCTGATATGTCGTTTGCAAATATCTTCTCCCATTCGGTCAGTTGTCTTTTGATTTTGTTCACTGTTTCCTTTGCTGTGCAAAAGCTTTTGATCTTGATGAAATCCCAATAGTTCATTTTTTCCCTTGCTTCCCTTGCCTTTTGCGTTGTTCCTAGGAAGATGTTGCTACGGCAGAGGTCGAAGAGGTTGCTGCCTGTGTTCTCCTCAAGGATTTTGATGGATTCCTTTCGCACATTGAGGTCCTTCATCCATTTTGAGTCTATTTTTGTGTGTGGTGTAAGGAAATGGTCCAATTTCATTTTTCTGCATGTGGCTGTCCAATTTTCCCAGCACCATTTATTGAAGTGGCTGTCTTTTTTCCATTGGACATTCTTTCCTGCTTTGTCGAAGATTAGTTGACCATAGATTTGAGGGTCTATTTCTGGGCTCTCTATTCTGTTCCATTGATCTATGTGTCTGTTTTTGTGCCAGTACGTAGATGCTCTTTTTAATGAAAATATTCTAATTTTAGTGACTTTTACTTGAAATTAATACAACAAAAGAACATGAAGTAGAAAACTTTTTCCTTTAACATGAGGGGTGTTAACATTCTAAAAGCTCTTTCTAGGTTAAGAAAAGAAATTATGAAAACCTCTTCAAGTTGGAGTTGTTAGGCCTAATATTTTTAACTGCTTTTCAATTTTAGACAGTAAAAGTAGACAATTCATGAAAAACTAGTACTCACAAGCTTTCTGTTTACTTATACTTATTTTGTTCAGGTTTGTAACATTCATATTCTAGAAAACAATTTCCACTGTTGCTCAGTATTAGTGAAGTTACATTTTTAAACTGGCTCTATTTCACTACAAAGTCAGTTTCACGCAGCCAATGCGGGTTACTTGCTTTGTTCACAGATACATTCAAACAACAGGAAGAGTGTCTGGCACAAATAAATGCTGGTTGAATAAATTATTTACCAAAACTATTCACCTTCTTAAATTTTAAATTAGAATTTCCCACCTAATTGGCTGGATTTCATGGCTGTGTATGTAGATATGTATAAACACACTCTTAGACACAGTTTTTTCCTCATTCAAAGAGAATCTTGGCCACACAGTGCTGTTTGAGTCTCTTCCTGTTTGAAGACCTGACCCACTGTCTTCTGGCATTATCCGTTCTCTCTCATTTTATCCAGTGTACTCTGAATATGGGTGTGTAAGCTGTCACAAATTCTTTACAATCCTAGTGGCCAGTGCCTGCCTATCATCATTATTTTATACTGTAAGCTTTTGTCCAGTTGTCTGCCACATTTGTGGGCAGAAGTTTAAAATGTGTCTTTTTGTTTTGATAGGGCTATGCTATTTTTGATGACATTCTTCAAGTCAACAAATATTTTGTACACCTACTGTGTACGCAAATACACATACTGTGTACGACACAAATATAGATGGCCAATGGACCCTATCCTCAAGGAGCTGGTCCTGTGGGGTAGATAAAATAAATCTGTTGATACAATATGAAGTAGAGAGTCAGATCTTAGGAGAAGGACAGTGCCTGGATGTTTTGAAGAGACAGTAACTACCAGGAGGAATGAAGGAAATGGACACTGACAGAAGGCCTGCCTGTTATTGGCATGTAAGGAGGAGCCTTCCTACCGGTCATCTCCTTTCATCTTCAGAATAATTCTGCAAGAAAAATGATCATTATTCCCATTTCACTGATACAGATACTGACCTTAAGTAATTATCCAAAGTAACACAGGGAGAGTTGAGACTGAAATCCAATTCTTCCTGATTCCAAAGCTGATACTCTTTCTCATGACCTAAGCCAAAGGCAGAGGCTTAACCAACTGAGCCACCCAGGTGCCCTAGGTAATAGTATTGATTCACTCCCCACCACCGCCCCCCTGCTCCAAACTGAAGTTCTGCTCATTTAAAAAAAAAAAAAATCTTGCTGAACTATGCTGTTTATATGAATAATATATCAGGCTAGGTTTTGTTTATGTACTTTTTTGTAATTAAAACTTTTTTTTTTAAGATTTTTTTTTTTTTTTTTGACAGAGAGAGATCACAAGTAGGCAGAGAGAGAGAGAGAGGAGGAAGCAGGCTCCCTGCTGAGCAGAGTGCCCGATGCGGGACTCGATCCCAGGACCCTGAGATCATGACCTGAGCCGAAGGCAGCGGCTTAACCCACTGAGCCACCCAGGCGCCCCTGTAATTAAAACTCTTAAAATTAAACTCCACACCACATATGGGGCTTGAACTCATGATCCTGAGATCAAGAGTCACATGCTTTACCAGCTATGCCACCCAGGCATCCCATGTGTTCTTTCTGAACTGTTTTTTTTGAATCTTACTTTTCAAGTTTCTGTAGAATCATACCTTAATTTTATTTTTCAGTACTCTCAGACATGGACTAACAATGCAAGTCAAGCTGATCACTGTCCTCTGTGTAAGTTACAATACTCAGTCTGGGCCCTTGCTCCTATTTGATAAGCCTCTTTCATTGCTCCCCTACTTTCCAAATCCTGTTTGTTCACCAAGGCTCAGCTAAAATCCCTCCATAAAGTCTACATAACTCCCCTCAGTCCTACTGCTTATTATTTTCTCTGAATGTATGTAGCACTGCATTCCCTCAAAACACTTAGAATTTAATTGTATGTGCTTTTAATTATTTCTATAAATGCTGCCAGTCTGATCCTTGTAGGGATTGTTATTTATTCAGTTCTTGCCTTCTGCTTAGTGTGATGCCACCAAAAGAGCTTAGGGAGATGTCCTGGCCTGGTACTGGAGTTGCAAGCAAGCTCCTAGGACTTGAACTCATGACCCTGAGATCCAGAGTCACATGCTTCACCAACTGAGCCAGCCAGGCACCCCTATGTGCTCTTAACTGTTACTCTGGAATCTTACTTTTCAGGGTTCTGTACAATCATACCTTATTTTTCAGTATTCTCAAACATGGACCAAGAAAGAGCACAAGTCAAACAAGCTCTCTGATACCCAGCCTATTTTTCTCTTAGTGTAAACAGTGCTATGCAAATGGAAGGTTACCAAAACATCTTAAAGAACATTAGCTTATAATTCGTGGGCCAGCAGACGGGTCTGTCAGCAAGATGCAAATACACACCTCAGTGCTTTAGATCACCCATTATTATGCTGTTTGGTTTTTATAAACCTCAGGACAGCACCAAGCTGTAAAATCAATATGAATGTCAATTTTTTATTGTTGTTTTAAATTGTGCTAATTTTATTTTTAATTTTCATTTTATAAAAGTTGTTTAAGTAACAATAATAATAGATTATTACATAGAAGGCATGTAGAGCGTACTGAGAATGTTGACTTTTAATAAATTGTGATTACAGCACACAGGTCAACAACAATGGATACCAAAGGGCAGTAATCAAATAAAAGTCTATGTACACTTTCACTTATCAGTTTAGGTAAAGACATTAATTTGTCACACTGCTACTGCCCTGATAAAGTGAGGCAACTACAGTTAAGGGGAAATGAATACAGAACACAGATGCTATAAGCAGTGCATGAAAGCAACAGATGTCAAACAAATAATTCAACAAATGTTTGTCTAACATTTTATCAACAGGAAATCTAAAATAAGTGAGTTTCCCTCAGTAAATTTTCATAACTGTATGCACCATTAAGTGCTGACACAAATTCTGATTTACAGACTAAATTATGTAAAATATAGTTTGAAGGCCCTTATTTATTCTAATTCTTTAAATATGAGCACTGGCAGAGGCTAATTTGAACCTGGATTTGCATTAATTTGAAGTATGGCTGACAGGCTAAATAGGAGGAGAGGGGAAAAAACCCCCCACAAAGAGAGGACTTCCTAGGTGAAAACTATCTTCCTTTGTACCCCAAGTGGGTGAAAAATGCCTGATCATATTAGCACGGTATTTAGAGAAACAGTCAAGTATGGTCAAACTTCCTCCAACCTCCAAAACAAAAAATAAGCTCAGCAATTGAAAACATCTTGGAGGGGCATCTGGGTGGGTCAGTGGTTAAAGCCTCTACCTTCGGCTCAGGTCAGGATCCCAGGGTCCTGGCATCAAGTCCCACATCGGGTTCTCTGCTCAGCAGGGAGCCTGCTTTCCACCCCTTCCCTCTGCCTGCCCCTCTGCTTACTTGTGATCTGTCAGATTTTAAATAAAATCTTAAAAAAAATTTTTTTTTTGGGAAACTACTCATTAATACAGAAATGTACATTTCAACAAAAGCAGGGGGGTACCTCTGATTCACAATTATCCTCAGCTGTTAACTGTTATCTAAAAACTTGATTATAACGCTTCAGATATAGCGGGGAAGTCTTTTAAAAAAAAACACAACAACAACACCCCACTAAAGCATTCAGCAGATAACAGGGAACACAGGTCTGATCTTTTATGACTCAAAGCTGTTACTGCATAACTCTAGATACAACACACCGCTGCACACCCTGTGTCCAGAATTCAGTACCGCGAAAACATCTCTACTAGGAGGGCAATATAACGATAATAACAACAACAACAACAACAACAACCCTCTATTGATCCAGGAACTCTGGCACTGAAAGCGTGAACAAGCCAGGGTAATGATGTCACCAAGGGACGACAGGAATAGAACCCAAATCCCTCGGCTCCCAAGCTCGTGTTTTCTCCTAATTGTGCTCCTTTCTACTCATCCCCGAGCACCAAGTGTGAAGGGTTGGAGAAGGGAGTGGACACACATGAGCCGAGTCGGCGAGGTGGAGGCCGCACTGAGGGTCCCCAGCAACCACTCGGTGGCACTTTCCTTTGTTTTGGCTGAGGACGATGAAGGCAGCCGCAACCACAGCCCCCGGGGACCAAGAACTGGAACTAGGTACTGCCCGTGTGCTAATTCTCCCTTCCTCATTTTAGGCCTTTCCTTTTCACCCTCTCCCTTCCGGCCGGCCCCGCCGCGCTCCCCGCCGCACTGCGCGGGCACCCCCTCTCCGGCTCCGCTCCGCACTTCCCTGCCGCCGTCCCCGCCGAGGGGCAGCCGCGGCTCCCCCGCGCCCTTCGGTGGTCCGGGCGCTCCCGGCTAGGAAACCCGAGCGCGGGGCGAGCGTTCGGCGTTTCCACCCTTAGAAACTCAAGCGGTGGGAACAGGGCTGATACCAAGTCGGCTCTGCCGTGGGTCTGTGGAGCTCGCCAGGACAAAGCAAATTGGAGACAATAAGCAAAGAGCCTTTCTGTCCTCTCCCCGCCCAGCCATCCCCTGGGCAACCTCCCACTGGAGGACGCCTTCCCGAGCGCGTGTTTACACTTTCCCTGCACGGGGCGGAGGAGACGAGCGCTCGCGCACTCCGGGGGATTCCAAACCGTTACTCCGCCCGCCGGGGTGGGGCCAGCCCAACGGCCGAGCCTGCGCAGTGGGCCTGACCGGCTCCGGGGGCCCAGCGCACTACAAGTCCCAGAAGGCAACGCTCTGCGGAGGCGGGCAGGCGCCTTACCTGCCGCGAGCTTATTCCTCCGGCTACTACTGCTCTCCCCCTCCCCTGCTTCCGTGTGTCTCCCTTCCGTAGTTAAAGGCTATTCTCTCTTGAAGCACCCGAGGAGAAGGCTCAGCAACCTGGACTTGGAAGCTCTTTGCTTAACCTCTTTGTCCCCCTCTCCCCGAACTATGCCTGACTCCCTCACCGGAGTTGGGTAGTGGATAAGAGAGCAGGAAACCCGGGGAGGCCAAAGCCGCGGCAACTTGGTCGCACTTCCGCCTCCCGGGCTCCGGAAGGTAGAGCGCACGCGCTCCCTGCGACTCCGGCGCGGTTGACTTCCGCTCCCACTGTGCCCCGCGAGCCGAATCATGGATCACACTGGTAAGGAGGCGGAGGCAGTGGGGGTCCCGGTTCCATGCCCCCTTGGCCGGCCTGGGACTGGTTGCCCAGCGGGCAGAGAGGGGATACGCTCGCCCTACAGGAGTGGGGGGTGGCGGTGAGGAAGAAATCTTACAGACCCTTCTCCGTGCCCGGCAAGGGCCTGCTGCTTCCCGGCCTACCGTCCGGTGTGGTACCTACAGCCTCGGTGCCGGCAACAGCCGCTTCTCTGGTTCTGCTGAGCTCCCAGCCCAGACGGTGGGCGGCGCGGGCCTCGTGGGGACGAGGGAGCCCTGGCTGCTGCTGCTGCTTCTTTTTTTCTTCATCCCGGGTGCTCTGCTCTACGTATTGGGGACTGGCGGGTAGATTCCAATCTCAGTCGGGAAAGCTCATTACGCTGGGAGTCGATGCGCGGGAGTGGGTTGGAGACTTCCTGCTGTCTCAGCCAGCCTTGGGCGGGTGCTGCGGTGATCACTGCCGGTCGTTATTGTCTCTCCGGTCTTTCATGGGCTAGAGGTGGGAGAAGGGAGTCGGATATGGTTTTCGGAATCATACTCGGAGCGGCTTTTTCTGCCTGAGTCCAAAGCATGCCCCGCGCTCCGGCTGTGGTCCTTACTCATCATTTGGGGGCGTTTACAAAGGAGAGCATAAATTCAAGATATTCTGATCTCTTTCTTCAAGTAAGAATGACTCCGCTTTTGGTTATGTGTTGTTTGGCTTTTCCTTCTTTGTGGTTTTTGGATACTGAATGAGTGCATTTGGAGTTAGTGTTCCGTACAGTTCTATCAGCTGTATCGTAAATAGGAAAAAAAGATATTTTTTGTATTAACTATTGGTTAGGATGCTCTCAATCATCAAATACCTACTTAATTTTGTACATATAGATATAAAATTATATCTCTATAAAATTTAGTGAATGCTAGTCAGCACAACATACACTAGATACCTGTATGCCTGGAGATGGAATGATGGAATTGTAAACTAGACGGACTGAGTCCCTGACCTCATGGAGATTACATTCTGTTGGGGAAGACAAGATAGACAAGTTTTTTTTTGTTGTTGTTGTTGTTTTTGTTTTTTTTTTAAACGTGAACATTACAGATCATGATGAGTGCTTTGAAAAAAACTGTGGTAAAGACTAAATAGGAGGAAGCTTCAGAGAGAGTGGTCAGGGAGGGTCTTTCTGTAAAGGTAGTATTTACAAGCTGAGATCTGATACATGAGAAAAATCCATCCATGGAATTAGGAGGAAAGCATTTCTAGCAAATACAAAGATTCTGAGGAAGGAAAAATAGAGGTTAGTCAGCTCCAGCTTAGCAAGAAGAAAAGGGACCTAAGAGATTGGAAAGGAAAGCAGGGGTCAGATCATAAAAGACTTTGAAGGCCATGGTAAAGATTTGATTCTGTTTTAAGTGCAATGTGAAGCCATTGAACAGGAGTACAGGAGAAACATAAGTTCTTTTAAAAAGACAATAGGTTGTTCATGCGGAATGGCATAAGAGAGGGAAGGAAGAATAATAGAAAATAGACAGTTGAAACCGTGATTGCAGTAGACAAGAACAGAGGCTCAACTTAGTGAAGTTGGCTTTGTTTAGGGAAAAGGGAAATGTGCAGATTCCATATTTTCTTGGTAGAACTCAGTAGAAGCTTTGCAAGGGTGTCTGGTTTGACAGCTAGGTAGTGTCTGTTACTAAGTTCGAGAAAACTTGGAAAGTAAACAGACTTTTTTTTTTTTTTTTTTTAAGTGGTAAAGCTGAGACCTGGGAACTTGGGAATGAGATTTTGGACTGCTAAGTATGAGCTGTGTACTGGGACATACAAGGGAAGATGTTAGGTGGAGATCAGAGGAAAGATGTGGGTTGAAAAATACATATTTGAGACTTAGGACCAGATAGCTAATATTTTATGGAATGAGGATGGATGAAATCACTTGAATGAGAATACAGAGAAGAAGAGGGCCAAGACCCAGGCTGTATGTAAGGAACTCTAGTATTTGGAAGTTTTGTAGAATTGAAACTCTGGGACCTTGGTGTTCGAGTAGCAAACATGCAGCTTTAGCAAAAACAGGTATCATTAGAGCCTGTTACTGGAATTGGGGGTCAAGCCCATTGCACAGTTTAGAGGATGTTATGTTGGGAAGTTGTAGTAGGGCTGGGCATGTCTCTGAGTATTTGTTATCCCTAGTTTTTAGGTTAAAATGTTGCCTAAGAAAGGAAAGAGGCATCCTGACATGAAAATATTCACAAATGAGTTGACCACCTAAAAAATTAGTTCTTACTCAGATAACACTGCTGCTCCTTTTCTATTCTTTTTTTTTTTTTTAAGATTTTATTTTTAAGTAAGCTCTACACCCAACCTGGGACTCCAGTTTACAACCCCTAGATCAAGAGTCACACGTTCTACTGATTGGGCCAACCAGCCACATCTTTTTCTATTCTTTTAATTTTGTTTCAAGTCATTTTCCTTGCTTCGTTATAAACCTTGCAAAAGATTTAGGTTTTCATGGGATTCTTAAGCGTGAATTTGGTAATTGTTTAAATCGCAAATGAAATCATTGGCAAGTTGAGGAAATGCCAGTTGATTGAAGACATTATGATTAGGTAGGCATCTTAAAAGAAAGATTTTAATGTCAAAGGATTAAGAGAGGGTCTTGGGGAAATTGAGGATACCCTTGAATATTATACACAAAATTGACTGAATTTATGATTACGCTGAAAAGTCAAACATAAAGTGAAGGCTATCTTGTAGTGTTCTAATAGAATTTTGCCAGGAAAAACTACTTCAGGAAAGTATGATTTAACCTTGATTCATTCTTTGGTCTTTCTAAGAATCAGCTCTTGGTTGTAACTGAAATCTAAATTTGGTAAGATATTTCTTGGTTCCTTTATTTCAGGATAAAATTCTAAATGAAATATAAAAAACTATAATATGAAAGTGTTACTCCTTTTTAAAGTGGATTCATCTTAAATTGCCTCAAAGAGGTGCCTGGCCAGTTCAGCCGGTAGAGCATGTGACTGACTCAGTCCTGGGATTATAAATTCAAGGCCCCCTCCCCGATGTAGAGAATACTTAAAAAGAAAATCTTTATAAAATAAAAAAGAAAAATAAACGACAGGGATAGCTTTAGTTCTCATTTTCTCTCTAATATCCAAGGATTTGTGTAGTTACGGGCTTTATATTTTTAGTTGGCGTATTCAAAAAGAAATTGTGCTGTATTTTCTGATTTTTAATTAAAAAGAGAGACAAACGCAGAATGATGTCACTCTTAAATGTTGTACTTTGTTTATGGGCTTGCAATCTGTGAAGTAGGCGGCAAGGTGTTAAAGGGCAGTGGACTTCCTAAAAATTGTGGGAGACTAAGCAAGCTACTGTTGTGACACCTGTTCCGGATGGTGGGAAAAGGATTTGCCATAATGAAGTGTTGGTATTTTGGTCATTCCTCTAGGTTAAACCATTGAGTCCTTCTAATATCTGAAGGACAACACTGAACTGTTAAATTTGTCTACATTAACTTGCTTTTTTATTTTATTGAAAAATCAGGAATACCTTGTGAATAAGAAAAAATTGATTCGTGTCTGTCCTTTGGCTATTACATTGCTTGTAGGTACTTTTACATAAATAACTAGAATGGAAGCAGATGAAATCTATTATTCAACTTGTTAATACATTTTGTGAAGTGTTGAAAGTTGACCAAGTTGGGTTTATCGTAAGTCAAGAGTTTAGCTAACCATGTAATTCCTTTCCATGAATTTTTTTCTTTGAGGATTAGCTATTATAAAAGTAATAATAGAAAGTAGACTGAAAATATTTAATTAATTGTTATGAACGTATCTTGAATTTTGTTCTAAATATTGCTCAGAAAGAGGGGCACCTGGTTGGCTCGATCAGAAAAGCATGCAACTCTTCATCTCAGGGTTGTGAGTTTGAGTCCCATGTAGGGTATAAAGAATTTGTAGATAAATACAACTTAAATAAATATTGTTCAGGCAGAGTGCAAATTGATGTGAATTAACATGTGTCTGATCCTACTAGCCTTGGAGGTCATTAGTACTAGGTTACTTTCCAAATTTGGCTTTTACTGAATGTGATGTGAACAGTGTGCCTATCAGTCGTGATGGTAATATCTCCTGTGGGGGCAGTTCAGTAATTTTCACATTTAAAACATTACTATTTTTAAAAATTATTTTATTTGCATTTCCTATTTTAGGGCATTTCCCTTTGTGTCTTTAGTAGGTAAAGGTGAATATTTTCTGTATTGTAATATTTTGTCATAGACTTAAAAAGGGGAGACAACCTTCAGATGGAGTCAGTTCTATGAAATAATGCTCCCATTACTCATGAGAAATGAGTTAATTTGTTTCTTAGCTAATAACAAGCAGGGACTTAGAAAGTGTCCCTTGTTTAGATCTAGTTTAATCACAGAAACCTTGCATCCTCCTAAACTCTAACTTTCCATTATGATGCTGTTCACAATAACACACTTGTATTTTATCTCTAGGAAGGGTATAGCACAAATACATTATTGAGTATTTCTACTATTAAATGGTGTAGTAATTTTTGCTGTTCTTGAATAATTTTTAGAAAAACCATTTTACACTTAAGGAAATAATCACCTTCCTTAAAACTGACCTCATTTTCAGATGCATTATTTATTTAATTTTGCCATTGTCAGTGTTAGTTTTGTGTTGGTTTTGATTGTCCTAATGTAGATTCACTTCACAGACTTAAGTGTTTTGTGTGCTTGGTGGAGAATAGGGATGGTTTCTTTCTTCTCCTCCTTCTCCTTCCTCTTATTCTTTTTTTTCCTTATCTTTTTTTGTTTGTTTGTTTGTTTCCTTTTAAGAAAATCTCTTCTGGTTAAAGACAGGAATTCTTATCTTGGGCCTGTGGGTTTTATGTTTTCTGTGAACTCTTCTGGAGTCATGAAAATTTTTGTCTACTTCAGAGAGAGGTTATATAACTTTTGTCAACTTTTTAGAGTTCTGTGTCTCAAAAAGCATTCCTTTAAGGTTTTTTCCAGTACAGAGAAAATTAGTGTTTAAACTTATATAACATAATATTTAAAATCAGAGCCCAGATATTTAGCCCTTGATCATGTTGGGTATGTGATTTTAATACCTGTGTCAGAATAACCTTCAGAAAAGGATAACTGAAAGAAATCACAACTTTTTTTCTTCTGACATAGATAATGAGTTACAAGGCACTAATAGTTCCGGATCGTTGGGTGGTCTTGATGTTCGAAGACGCATTCCTATAAAGCTCATCTCCAAACAAGGGAATAAAACTAAAACCGCACCTCGAGCTCCAAGGACTATAAACAGGATGCCTGCAAAGGCTCCACCTGGGGATGAAGGTAATTTGTTTAAGTTGAGAAGTCCGGAAGTCTCATTCCACCAAATAATCCATGTGCTCTTCTTTATTTATTTAAGATCTTTTTTATCTTACTGTCTTCATATTTTAGTCTTTCTGTTTGACTTCTCATTTTGGCATGTACTTTTCTCTTCCTTTATAATATTTTTGTTTTTTTTTCTTTTGTTATTAAAAGTAATACTACCTGTTGTTAAAAGAAAAAACTAAATAATGTTGCCGAAAACGTAGTATTAAAAGTGAAATTTTTCCTCTCCCTTGACAATACTTCACCAAAGTAATTTTTTATAGTAACTTTTTAATGTATAACTGCCGTTTTTGCATGTAAGATGCATTTGAAGTTTTGCAGTTTATCAGGATGTACAGTTGTGCTCATTTAAGAAAATAGGTTTAGATATTTTCTTAATGGATGTGTCATAATTTAATAATTTTTCTAACTTTTTTGCTGTTGAAAACAATGTTGTAGTAAATATTCTTGTACATATAGCTTAGCATGCATCCTTGGTTTAACATTTAAAATTTAACATTTTGCATGATTTAGGTATTTTATAACTTGATAGATACTGTGCATTTTAGAATTTAATGAATATTGCCAAATAGCTTTGCCAAAAAAAAAAATCAGTTTAATTCCCACGCACCAATATTGGGACTATTAACCTTTTAAAATTTTTGTTTTGACATATATTTTTTAATTATGAGTGGGGTTATATATATGTATATATATATCTATCTTTTTATAGTATTGATTGTTTCTTTTGTGAAGGATCTACATGTTCATATCCTTTAATTTTTTCTGTTTAGTTTTCTCTTTATGAGTTCTTTATAAATTATTTTACCATTTGGCTTTTATGACGACTTTCCCAGTGAATGCACAGATTGGCTCTTTGTCATATATTGTGTACATTCACCATTTGTCTTTTACATGTTCTATATACAATTTTTATTGTATTGAAGTTTGGAGATTCTGTGTAGTCGGATACCAATCCAGTCTTTTCTGTTATGACTTCTGGGTTTTATAAAATCCTTAGAAAGGCCTTTTCCCTATTTCATGAGCATGAATTAGTTTTCCCATCTTACACTTCAGTACAGGGTCAGCAGACTGGCGTGTGGACCAAATCCAGCCCAGTTTTTGTAAAGTCGTATTGGAACACAGCCTTGCCCGTTCATTTAAGTTCTGTTCATGGCTTCTTTCACACTGTAATAGCATAGTTGAGTGATTACAAGAGGCCAACACAGCCTAAAATACACACTATCTAGCCTTTTACAGAAAAAGTTAGCTGGCTACTAAAAAAATAAAGTGGAGTTTGGCTGTATTTATTTTTTCTCTAAAATAGCTGGCTATTTGTCCCAACTGTTGAATGATCTGTCGTATCTGTGCCAAATAGGAATCCCATCATTATCATACATTAAAGGTCTAAACGTATTTATGTCTGTTTCTAGATTTTCTGTTCTATTCCAACAGTCTATCTCTATATCTTTTTGGAATCAAAATAGTCACACTATCCATAACCTAGGGTGCTCCCTCTTTGGTCTTTTGGTTTCTTTCAGTAATTTCTAAAAACTGCATAGTAGTATGCAAGTAAATTCTTATTGTAATAATCCAACAAGGCAATAAAGTTACAACCCCCTTCTATCCTTTTCCTCTCAAATATCCCTTCATTCCCTCTCCTCTCACCCCGCAAGCCCACACCCTTTCTATAAGGAATTGTTACTGTCCTCTCTCTTAATAGAGCAAACTGAGGCTGAAGATAATGTTTGACTACTCTAGATTCACTTATTTGGGGTAAAAAAATAATAAGTGATTGGTGCTTTTCCTAGGCATTTATCAAAATAAGGAGTTTTGGGTTCTCTTATGATACTTATATGAATATATATGTAATTTTAAGAATGGGAATACAGAGTGAACTACTTTGAAAAATGATTATATGTTCCTCATTTTCTTGTCTGTTGTTTTATGCAATAATTTTCTGCATTTTAGATAAATAAGAAATTGATTTTTCTTATTTTGAGTTTCGATGACAGCAGCTTTTATAAGGTATAAATGGGCCTTATAAAACTTACTTAAGGTCACTTATTTGTAACTTTATAAGAACACTCTTTGAACTCTACTCTGTATTGGAGATCATTAGTAGTGCACTGAGTATCTAGATCAGCTTTGAAGAATCCTTGCATCACTGTATTTGTGTGTATGTCCATGGACCACTCCATAAACAGGTGCTGTAATTTAGCCATGTGGGTAAAGTTAAAACTTGTGTGCTTGGGCTACTCTGTTTACCAGTTCTAGGGCCAAAAGAGACTTGAGAAGCCTGGCATTTTGGAGGGATAGATGTGTCGTCTCAGCTTTACTTTAGGTAATTGGATTCTACCTAGAATTACCATCACACTGGCCATTAATTTTCTCTTCTTTTGTGTGAGATGAGAAGATTACAGTCAGGGTCAGAGAAATTGAGCCCATTTGATCTTTATAACTTTATTGGTATATGCAGTGTAGAGGAGGATCCTTGTGAATAGATATGATACGGCTTCTGCTGTTTGGTTGATAAACCAGGGAGAGGTTTTAACTGAAAGGATGAGGTATGTCTGAAATCAGGCTCAGTTTTAAGACTAAAGGAGAGGATACCTAATTTTAAGTTGTAAGAAGAAAACGTGAAGAATTCTTTGTTTCCATTATATACTTTTGCAATAAAACCAGCCACTTGCGGGCGCCTGGGTGGCTCAGTGGGTTAAGCCTCTGCCTTCAGCTCAGGTTATGATCTCAGGGTACTAGGATCCAGTCCTGCTTCCCTCTCTCTCTCTGTCTGCCTCTCTGCCTACTTGTGATCTCTGTCAAATAAACAAATAAAATCTTTAAAAAGAAAAAATCAGCCACTTGTAACATGATACCACTTTTGTAGGTAGATTAGAATAAGTGGTGATAAAGTTTGTGCAACAGTGTGATGATGGTAATTAGTGAAGTTTTATGTTAGGGATAGTCTGTTGAGTTAATAAGAGCACTTGAGTGAGAGTGAAGATTTCTAGAGGTCTGTTTCTGGCTCTACCACTAGTCTGTGTGTTATTATGGGTCTCCAAACTACAATATTCTCAAATGTGAAGTAAGGGAATTGGACTAGATGGTTGCCAAGATCATTTCTAGCTGATATTTTAAACTCAATTTAAACTAGTCTTGATTATCTTGTCCTTAGAAGAGCTTTGAAAGGCGTCAGATGGGCTTTTCGGTGAACAGGTCTGTGGTGCCATGTTGCATGTACTTCCAAAATGAAATTTAGGCTGTGAAAAGTTAATCTTTAACACTTTCTTTTCTCAGAAGGATTTGATTATAATGAAGAAGAACGGTATGACTGTAAAGGGGGTGAACTGTTTGGAAATCAGAGAAGATTTCCTGGACACCTTTTTTGGGACTTCCAGGTATAACTAAAAATAAATTTTATTAGAACAATAAAAAAAAATCAGAATATACTTAAAGAATGGTTTGGGCTTTTATTACAGCTATTACACTTTTTAGAACACTCAAATGATGTGTTCATTAATGTCCTGTTTCAACTATTTTAAAAAATAATTTGAAGTAATTTTCAGTAAAGTCAAGTAAAATCAGTAACCTTAAACACTAAGAGAAAAAAAACCCTAATAGTGGCACAGCTAATGATATGGAATATATGGGAATTATACCCAAAAAACCTTAGTGGCTCTAACAGTTTTTATAAATACTATCCAATTCATTGCATAAATTATAAATATAATTTTTAGAAATGCTTAAAAAGGAAATTTTAATTATATCATTTCAACAGATAAACATCTTAGGTGAAAAGGATGATACACCAGTTCATTTCTGTGACAAATGTGGATTGCCTATTAAAATCTATGGGCGAATGGTAAGTATTACTAAATTAAATGTTTTAGTAAACGTAAACATTTGCGTAGAGATAGGATTCTGAAATTTAAGTAGGTAGGTTTATCATGGTTCAATGACTAAGTTTGTGACATTTTTAAATAAGTATGAAATAGCTAAGGGAAATTTTGGGATAACATGCATTTAACTGACAAATTCTTGAATTAGTTGAAAAATACTAAGGAAACTGATTTCTGAAAACTTACTTCTTTGGACTGTTTGATACCTGTTAGTGTACATTTATTACAGTTCATTAAGGAAAAATTTTTTTCTTGTTTAAAGAGTAAAATCAGTTATTCATTTTTGATGGTTATAACTTAATGTAAAACTAATACTATTTAGAATTTTGGAGAATTGGACTAATAATTAAAAACAATTACAACCCCCAGCTGTAATTTTATAGTAATTTTGACACATCCTCCCTTAAAAAAAGGTAATTTCACATTTGTGTTTGAAAAAAAAAAATTGAACTCAGTAACATGTCTGCTGGTAGAGGGCATAAATTGTACTCACTTGCTTTGCTGTATAACATAACTAAATAACAGTAATGGATTGTGAATTTTAAAATGGTTTAACATCATTTTTGTTTCCTTTTGATTTATTTTTAGAGTTTTATAGGTTCATTAACTGTCAGAGAAAAATGCTATTGGAATAGTTTCAGGAGGAACAGGATAAGATAAAACATGGTTATAGTATTCTTTGGGAGCTTTTTAAAAAAATTTTTTTTTTATTTTAAATTTTTTATTTTTAATTGAAGTATAGTTGACGTTAAATTAGTTTCACGTGGGCACCTGGGTAGCTCAGTCATTAAGTGTTAAGCGTCTGCCTTCGGCTCAGATCATAATCCGAGGGTCCTGTGATTAAGCCTGGCATTGGACTCCCTGCTCAGCAGGAAGCCTGCTTCTCCCTCTCCCACTCCACCTGCTTGTATTCCTTCTCTCACTGTGTCTCTCTCTGTCAAGTAAATAAAATCGTTCAGTAAATAAATAAATAAGTTACAGGTGTACGACATAGTAGTTTGACAATTACATATATTACACTGTGCTTACCATGATGCTTTTCATTCCTGTGACTTGTTTGTTTCATAGCTGGAAGTTTGTACCTCTTAATCACCTTCACCTATTTTGCCACAACCACTAATGTGTTCTCTGTATTTATGACTGTTTCTCTTTTTGTTGTATTTGTTTTGTTTTTTACATTCTACATGTAAGTGAAATCATATGGTATTTGTCTTTCTGTTTTGTTTTTAAAGATTTATTTAAAGGGAGAGAGAGTGTGTGTGCTCATGAGCAAGAGGGGTGGTGCGGGGGCAGAGGAAGAGAAGCAGACTCCCTGCTAGGTGCGGAGCTTGATGTGGGGCTCAATCTCATGACCCTTATATCTTGACCTGAGCAAAATCAAGAGTCGGATATTTAACCGACAGAGCCAGTCATGTGCCCCTGTCTTTCTCTGAACTAACTTGACTTAGCATGACACCCTCTGGGTTGATCCACATTGTTGCAGATGCAAGATAAAATTCTTTGAGTGTATTTTTTATTATTATATTTTTATTTGTATTATTTTATTGTACTATTGTTTCTATATTATTTATTGCTTTATTATAATTTTAAAATATTCCATTGTGTATATGTACCACATCTTCTTTATCCATTTATCTATCATTAGACAACTTGGGTTGCTTCCCTATCTTGACTATTATAAATAATGTTGTAGTAAACATAAGGGTGCATATGCCTTTTCGAATTAGTGTTTTTCGTTTTCCTCAGTTAAATTCCCAGAAGTGGAATTACTGGGATCATATGGTACTTCAAGTTCTAGTTTTTTGAGAAACTTCCATACAGTTTTCCACAGTGGCTGTGCCAACAGTGGAAAGTGTGGGTTCTTTTTTCCCCACATTCTCACCAGCATGTTCTTTCTTGTCCTTTTGATACTAGCCATTCAGACAGATTTAAGATGGTATTTCTTTCTTTTTTTTTTTTTTTTAAAGATTTTATTTATTTGACAGAGAGAAATCACAAGTAGACGGAGAGGCAGGCAGAGAGAGAGAGGGAAGCGGGCTCCCCGCTGAGCAGAGAGCCCGATATGGGACTCAATCCCAGGACCCTGAGATCATGACCTGAGCTGAAGGCAGCGGCTTAACCCACTGAGCCACCCAGGCGCCCCTTTAAGATGGTATTTCATTGTGGTTTTGATTTGCATTTCTCTGATGGTTAGTGATGTTGAGCTTCTTTTCACATGACTATTGGCCATCTCTCTTCTTTGGAAAAATGTTTATTCAGGTCCTCTGCCCATTTTTAATCAGGTTATTGAGTGGTGTTTGGTTTTTTGTTTGTTTGTTTTGGTGTTGAGTTGTATGAGTTCTTTATGTGTTTTAGGTATTAACCCCTAATTGGATATCTTACTTGCAAATTTCTCCCATTCCACAGGTTGTCTTTTTGTTTTGTTGATGGTTTCCTTTGCTGTGCAAAAGCATTTTAGTTTGTTGTAGTCCCAGTTATTTATTTCTGCTTTTGTTTTCTTTGCCTGGGGAGACCTCTAGAAAAATGTTGCTAAGATTGCTTTCCAGAAAATTGCTGCCTGTGTTTTCTTTTAGGAATTCAGGTTCATGTCAAACATGTAGTTTTTTAATCCATTTTGAGTTTATTTTTGTGTATGGTATAAGAAAGTGGTTCAGTTTCATTCTTTTCTTGGCTGTCCAGTTTCCCATCACCGTTTATTGAAATGACAGCATTTTCCCCCATTGTGTATTTTTGCTTCCTCTGTCATAGATTAATTGACCATATGAGCATGGGTTTATTTCTGGGCTCAGTTCTGTTTCATTCATTTGTCTGTTTTGTGCCAGTACCATCTTGTTTCAATTACTACGGCTTTGTAGTTTAGTTTGACAGCTGGGATTGTGATACTTACAGATTTGTTCTTTCTCAAGATTACACTTTGGCTGTTCAAGGTTTTGTGGTTCCATACAAACTATAGGATTTTTTGTTCTAATTCTGTGAAAAATTGCATTAAATCTGTAGATTGGTTTGAATAGTGTGGGCTTCATTAGGAGCTTCACATGCTAGGAAACACAGGATAAAACTCATAGTGTTTATATTTCCAGAAAGTGTAAGCAGATGCATATGTATACATTTATTGGGGAAAGGGCCAAGGTTTCTATTGCTTTGTTACTGAAAAAGGTTAACTGTTGCTTTTCTAGTACTTATTCTAGTACTTAATAAATGGTGTTTTTGAGGAATAGTTCTCAAGTGCCTTCTATGTCTATTTTTTTATGGAAATATTTTAAATTCTATTGTGCTTAACTAATATGTCTCTGTTCACAGATTCCATGCAAGCATGTTTTTTGCTATGACTGTGCTATTTTACATGAAAAAAAAGGAGATAAGATGTGTCCAGGGTAAGATTATCATTACATTTTTAAATAATAAAGCTTGTGATGGGATGAATTGTAAACTAGGTTAAAGGTCAGGGTATGATGTAAATCAGCAGCAGGATATCAAGTATGCAGACATGGCTCATCTTTCTTGGTGAGCCCAGAGTAGCTCTTAGCCTTCCCCTTAGGATAGGGCTAGGAAGCTAGGTCTTTTCCTTTTTTTTTATATATATATAATTTTTAAATTTTTTTATAAACATATAATGTATTATTAGCCCCAGAGGTACAGGTCTGTGAATCGCCAAGTTTACACACTTCACAGCACTCACCATAGCACGTACCTTCCCCTATGTTTATAACCCCACCACCCTCTAGCTACCCCCTTACCCTGTGGCAACCCTCAGTTTGTTTTGTGAGATTAAGAGTCTCTTAGAGTTTAAGACTAGGTCTTTTCTTAAAACATACTCTGTTTGATGAGCACTTGTAATGTTTTGTTGTCATAAGAGTTCTGAGTTTGGTGGAAAAGCTGACGCTTAATAGGGAACAGACCACAGAGTGGGAGAGATTAAAGGTTCACTTACAGTAACTATAGCTTTTAATCGTGCACTTCTGTTTTCCACAACTGATTTTAGAAACAGGCGTAGCTGTGAAGTTACGTGCGTTGTTTTTATAGTCTGCTTTCAGTAAATCGTTTTTTTCCCCCTTTTAATTTAGCTGTAGTGATCCTGTGCAGCGAATCGAGCAGTGTACGCGAGGTTCTCTCTTCATGTGTAGCATTGTTCAAGGGTGCAAGAGAACGTACTTGTCTCAGAGGGACTTACAGGCTCATATCAACCACCGCCACATGAGAGCTGGAAAACCTGTTACCCGTGCTTCGCTTGAAAGCGTCCATCCTCCTATTGCCCCACCGCCAGCCGAAATCCCCGATCGCTTTATAATGCCGCCAGACAAGCACCATATGAGCCATATCCCGCCAAAGCAGCACATCATGATGCCACCACCCCCTTTGCAGCACGTGCCGCACGAGCACTATACCCAGCCACACGAGGACATCCGTGCTCCTCCTGCAGAGCTGTCCATGGCTCCACCTCCACCTCGCTCGGTCAGTCAGGAAACCTTTCGTATTTCAACAAGAAAACACAGCAATCTAATAACTGTCCCTATTCAGGATGACTCAAATTCAGGTGCTAGAGAACCACCACCTCCTGCCCCAGCACCTGCTCACCACCATCCTGAATATCAGGGCCAACCAGTGGTATCGCACCCGCATCATATTATGCCTCCACAGCAACATTACGCACCACCCCCACCTCCTCCACCACCAATCAGCCATCCAATGCCACATCCTCCCCAGGCTGCAGGTACTCCTCACTTGGTGTATAGCCAAGCTCCACCTCCACCAATGACCTCTGCTCCACCACCAATCACCCCTCCCCCTGGACATATTATTGCCCAGATGCCACCTTATATGAACCATCCTCCTCCAGGACCTCCCCCACCTCAGCATGGTGGTCCGCCTGTAACCGCACCCCCTCCTCACCATTACAATCCTAACTCTTTACCCCAGTTCAGTGAAGATCAAGGAACTCTGAGCCCTCCATTTACACAACCAGGGGGAATGAGTCCTGGTATATGGCCTGCACCGAGAGGGCCACCTCCTCCTCCACGAATGCAGGGTCCGCCTTCTCAAACCCCACTTCCTGGACCACATCATCCAGATCAGACAAGATATAGACCGTATTACCAATGATTAATAGTACTTTGAACTGAAGATATGATGAGGAAAAACAAAAACTTATGTATAGTCAATCTTTTAATTAAGCTTTGACTGTTTGGGGGAAGGAAGAGTACCTCTTACTGAGGTGACCGCAAAACATTTAGGGTCTTGTCTCTTAAAATGGTTTTAAATCTTGACCTTAGGATTGACTTCAAGTACTATACCGTAGTGCAGATGAGTGGCTCAGTTGAGCACAGCTACGTTTTAACAACTTTGTTCCCCTAGTGTGGTAAATTGACCCAGAGGTGACCATTTGTAAAAAATTTGAGAAGAATTTTTCATTGTTCCACTTCTAAAAATACGGCTTTTGTTAAATTCAACATTTAGTTTTTCTTGTGATACATTTTGTTAACCTGTGTAAGAGGATAAAATTTCAAAATGGTTGTAAAAATGCTATTTTTATGTGAATTTAAGTGCAGCCACATACTGTTTTTTAAAACCATATGTTTTACCACTAATTTCCCAAAGTTACAATAAAATCCTAAAAGTAAAAATCTACTAGAATTTACTGTAAGGCAGACTGTTAAATGGTAGAGAATTATTTCACATTTTAGGCACTGAAATTTTGAGGTATATTAAATATATAATGCACTTCACTTGGATGCCTTTTTGTTTTTAGGCAGCCTCAGGAGCACCAAAATACATTGGAATTCCATATTTATGTTCGTAATATTAAAAGGCATTAGTAGTTATTTGGAAAGATACGGCCAAAGCAATTGACTCTACAGGCTCCAAGCTATTGGGGGATACTGTTACTCGTTAATTCTTTCTACCGAATGGTGGGAATCACATGATGCACCACATTTACTAATCTTAAGTAACATTATTTTATAGAACTGTTTAAAACTGTGTTATCTAGATGAAGTGTGTTCTACTCTGCTCATTGTCTTAAACTTAAATATTTAGGCTTTGTATAATTCCTCATTTCCTGGTAGCGTTTGATCTGTGCTTTGAGTGGGTTCTTGTCTATTGGGTTTTAAAGTACAATTTGAATGCCATCGAGGAATACTGTATTAATGAAGGACGTTCTTGTAATCACAAACTTGCGTTGCTCAGGTTTCATTACTGTGTGATAAGGTTTTTTTCTCTAACTTGAAATTTTAAAAGTGTTAATTATTTCCTATTCCTTTCATTGGTTAAGCACTATAAAATTTGGAACGTTTTAAAAGGGAGTCAACAGTGCAGACCACCAGACGATTTTGTATTGGAGAAAAGTGATGACTAAATTGTGAATTTCAGAGCTTTATAAGGTGCCTTTAGAGTCAGCTTTTGCATTATAGGGGCTTGTTACAGTCCAGCTAAGATGACCACTTAATGTTTTATACAGATCTCGTATGTATAAATCAATACTCTTAGGATATTATTTTATATCCTTTGAATAAACCCCTGTGAAGTATTTCCTCCCCCCTAAAATGGTGCATAATATAAACATGAAAAATGTAGTATGCAGATATCATTTATAACTAGTTTGTAGTGCATAAATTTAGAACACTTCTTTTTGACAAAGGGTGAACTGATGGCTAATTTACCATTTAATTCTGTCAGATACAAGCAGAGAACAGTTTCTCATCTTGGATCATCAGATGCAGAGGCGTCTATGAATTTAGAGCTGAAGTTAGAGATGATATCAATGATCATTTCAACCTTGACCAGCTGAAAATAATGAATATGCTTTTTTTTTTTTTAAGTTAATGGAGTGATTTTTCACATCTAGCAGTTTGAGAGTCCAGTGTTAATGCAATAGATGTAGTGAGAAATTCTTGTTACTAGAAGCGTGGGAGTGAAGTATGAACTAGTGTGAAATGGTGGTGGTGAGTGCTTCTATCATATTACTGTAGGTACTTGGACTGGTGCAAACTTGATTCCTTTTCATGCCCCTGTTTAGGAGCTGTTAAAATATTACTGTTGAAAACCCAATACCATTCTTTGTTTCTTGTGATAAGAAAATAGCCAAATTCACTTCAGAGCTTTTCAACTTTCTCTAAGGAGCTCTCCTGTTTTTACTGAAATTCACTAGAGCTGAACGTGGTATGAAACCACTCAGCCTATGTATTGGACAAAACAGTTAGTATCATGATAAACTTCCACATGTTTAAGAGAATTCTCATAGACTTTAAAAATGATTTCTTTTCAGTTAGGTTTAAAAAATATGTGTTATGCAGGGAGGCAGATCAGATGAATGTGTTGCAGCAGACAAAATTTTTAAATGGTGTTAGACTTGAATTCATCCAGTTATTGTTTGAATGAGGGTGGGTGGGTAGAAGGATAACAAAATTACTGTTAGTGTTTCTTTCCTTAAGGAAAAAGATGTGAATCCCAGCCTTATTTCAGGGAAGCCTTTGAAGCTATGATGGACATAAGTCTAAATTAAATGTATGTATGTTTCATTATATTGCTCTTAAGACTACTGAGGTGGCAGTTTAATTCTTAAAAACAATAAAATGGAAGCATAAATACTATTTTGCCTAGATGAATTTTTACCTAATGATGACACATTTGGGTGAATGCCAAGTTTTCTGTGTTGATGTGTTGATACAACTTTTACAGTAAAATTAGATTCACTTTTTTTGAGATGAAACCCAGCAAGTCTAATGTTAATATTTCTTCAGTGGCATGCTTGTTCTCAGTATAATACAGTATTTGGGGAACTATCAGTTGCAAAAACCATGAGAAACTATATCCATTTTGCCCTGTAAAAACCATTTGCTCAAAATTATTGTGTAAATACTAACTAGATACCACTAAAATATAAGTGGAAAAGATAATCTGAACATAATTTTTTAACTCACATTAAGTAACTTTACTATAATGAGGTATACAGAGCTGCTGTAGACTTCGTTCTAACATACGGGAAGAGTGTCCTACCTCTTTCTGGAAAAGTCCTGTAGTCCAATCTCAGCATTTTGAAAAAGTCCTATATCATAAGTACAGTTGACCCTGAACAACGTGGGAATTAGGGGTGCTGGCCCCCCTGCACAGTCAAATCCACGTATAACTTTTGACTCCCCCCAAATTTTAATAATAGCCTGATTATATACACGGTTGATACATATTTAGCATCTTATATGTATTATATACTGTATTCTTAACAATGAGCTAGGGAAAGAATGTCACCAAGAAAGTTAATAGAAGAAGAGAAAAATAGAGTACTATACCATATAGAAAAAACCTTGTGTATAAGTAAGCGGACTCACGCAGTTCAGACCCCTGTTGTTGAAGGGTCAGCTGTACGTGGAAAAAAATCACAAGTACCTATAACAAAAATATACTTTTCTAATTATTAGATTAGCCATCAAATATTGATGTTAATTGAGGTTTGATGTAATCATACTCAAACATACTATATTTTGACCGAAGTGGATTTATTTTTCTTCACTGGTTTGTAACTGTAATCTGTTAAATTTTGGCCTAGAAACTAAGTAGAATTTACTTATTACGGTATATGCACAATCTAATAAAGCAATATTGGATATACTTCGCTTAGAGGGGACAGAGAAGTAAACCAGTGAAAATACTTGATATTAATAAAAACATTTGGATTTTCAAACAATTTTTGTTTTGATTCATGCCCCTTCAGTTTTCTGTTGAGGGGAAAAGTGTTAAGAGAACTCTTTTTTTTTTTTTTTTAAAGACCATTCTTAAAGCAGTATTTTAGTGTTAAGTTTTAATTTTCCCATTTTTTAAGCATTACAGAATCCCAGAATTGAATACTCATGGGTTTAGTTCTCAAACATGGGCAGGACCACGTCTTGATAAAAATCTAGTATTTGGGGGCACCTGGGTGGCTCAGTGGGTTAAAGCCTCTGCCTTTGGCTCAGGTCATGATCCCAGGGTCCTGGGATCTATCCCCACATCGGGCTCTCTGCTCTGCCGGGAGCCTGCTTCCTCCTCTCTCTGCCTGCCTCTCTGCCTGCTTGTGATCTCTGTCAAATAAATAAATGAAAAAATCTTAAAAAAATAAAATCTTTAAAAAAATCTGGTATTTTGAAATGTTATTCTATGACTCAGAATATCCTGTTTCTATTCTCATAGTTGTATGCACCAATTTTCATATTGCATTAAGCCCACTTTCTGTTAATCTACCTTTAAAATTACTCTCCTTTTGCCTGCCTTCAGATTGAAAAATACTGCACCCTTTTGCTTTTCTTCCTAAGCATTACTTTCAAACCTTTAAATTTTTGTTTTAATATTGGTATTTTAATTAAATAATAAATCTTTTGGGAAAAATAGAACAATTAATGCTACAAATAAAGGTATAGATCCCCTTCCAATGAACATTGCCCTTTCGGGGTTAAGTACTTTTACAGTTGTGGTGTATATTACCCATCTATAATCAGTTTAGTTGCAGAGCTGACAACTATAAAGAGGCTCCATGCTGTGGTTCAGCATCTTAATCCATGGTAAATGTATTTCATGACTGAGCACCTACCATTATGTGGGATCTAAACCATTCATTCATTCACTCACTCATTCATTCATTCAAGTATGTGCTTGACAATATGCTAAGCCCTTGGGGTGCATAAGCCTTTAGAGCTAGAGGATTGACAAATTTCATTAAATTACCTAACATGTTGGAAGTGTAATAAAATTCTATGAGATAAAGGAAAAGTAAGGATAATCCGGCAGTGGGAGGTTCGCAGTTTTAAGTGAACTGAAGAGAAGACATTTGAGCAACAATTTGAAGTAAATGGGAATACTTAAAATTTAAAAAAAAATTTCTTTAAATCAGGTGCCTGCCTAGCTTAGTAGAGCCTGCGACTCTTGATTTCTGGGTTGTAAGTTTGAGCCCCACATTGGGTGTAGAGGTTACACCCAAAATTAAAAAAAAAATCCCTGAAGTAGATGAGAGTTAGCCATGTAGATATCATGGGGTGGAACTTTCTAAGCAAACAGGCTGTAAAGGTCAAAGTGGGGGCTGCATCTGGCATATTTGGGGAACAGTAAGGAGATTGGATTGGAATGAGTGAGACGAGCGGGAAGAGAAGGTCAGAGAGGTAATAACAGGGAATGGGGAAATCACAGGCTTTCTGGGCCATCGTAAACTTTGACCTTACTCTGACCTGGGAAGCCTTCGTGGAGTTCTGAGGAATGGAATGATCTGGCTCTTTTTGGAAGGATTATTCTGGCTCTGTGTTTGGAAAAGATGAGGAAGGTAAAGAGAGACTAGTAGAGGTTTTAATAATTTACACAGAAGATGATGGTCATACTTGTGGAAGGATGAATATATAAAGTAATAAATGGACATGATGTATAAAAATGTAATAAATTTATGTGCATAAATTAAGCAGTATATGTATGATATGGGTATAAAATGGTGAATGAAATAGATATGGTCACTACCCTTTAGGAGTTCACATTCTAACTCATCTAGAGATTTTTCTTGGTAATCATTCCTAAATTTTTCTCCAAAGGTTTCTTATATTCTTTTTCAAAGGATATTAGCCCCCCCCCAAAGGAATTTAAAAATGTATCATGAAAATATACATACACATACAGCCATAACGAGGAAGTATTAAGTTTGTTAGATTCTGGGCATTGATAATGTGTTTCCCTAATAGCTTTTCTGGGTACACTTTAAAAAAAATGTTTGATTTATTTGACAGAGAAATAGCAAGAGAGGGAACACAAGCAGGAGGAGTGGGAGAAGGAAAAGCAGTTTTCCCGATGAGAAGGGAGCCCGAAGTGGGGCTTGATCCCAGGATCTCAGGATCATGACCTGAGCCGAAGGCAGACCCTTAATGACTGAGCCACCCAGGTGCCCCTCTGGGTACATTTTCATTGTAGAACACGAAATTAGTGACTTTGGAACAAATTCGTAGAATGCGTCTATATTGTTCCTGAATTTAGTCTGCCTTGTGCTAGATCAGTTTTTAGACAGGTGTTAATTTCTTTAGTGAGTTGATGCTTCCTAATGATTAAGAAGAGCCTGGCTCTGGAGTTGGACTGTCCAAGCTGAACTCTGACTCTGCTACCGGCAACTCTGTAACAGACTAATTACTTACCCTCTTCGAGCCTTGCTTTAGTTTGCTTTTCTAAAAAAATGGGGACAAACGTAATACCCACCTTATGGTGTCCGTTTTGAGAACTGAATGAATTGATTCTAAAGAATTTTTTTAAATTTTTATTTATTTATTTGACAGAGATCACAAGTGGGCAGAGAGGCAGGCAGAGAGAGAGGAGGAAGCAGGCTCCCTGTGGAGCAGAGAGCCTGATGCAGGGCTTGATCCCAGGACCCTGGGATCATGACCTGAGCCAAAGGCAGAGGCTTTAACCCACTGAGCCACCCAGGAGCCCTGAATGAATTGATTCTAGACAGATCTTAAAAGTAGAGTCAATAGAATTTCCTGACCGATTTTTCAACCTAAGCAGCTGGAAGGATGGGGTTGGCATTCGTGGGGGCAATAAAAGATGCTGGTGGAGCAGATCGGAGGAAAAGATCAGTAGATTGATGTGCAGGTGACCATGGCAGAAAAATGAATGAAAGATTCTTATGGTCTGTTCTAGTTTATGCAGTGTATGGTCAAGAACATTTCGTTTGCATTTCCAAATGGTAAGGTACTGCATTTAGACAAGAATGTGTATCAAATACTTAAATCATTAGAAAAATTTTAAGGATAAACTGCTCAGCATGTATTAGCAGCAACCTTTCTTAATTGCAGTACCGTATCTGTCTCTTCACAAGTTGCTCTATCTCCCAGTTGCATCACTGGATATCCTCTTCCCTTCAGTGCTTGCTCTGACTTACGTAAGTTTTCTTTTTGTCTTCTAACATGATCTCTTGGCCTTTTCCTAAATAAGGGATCAGATTTTTTACCAGTTTTCAACATTTGCTCTGAGTTAGGTAAGGAGAGGCCCAACCCCATGTGTTCCCATTACCCAAAAAGCATATCCACATATCCATCTTAGAAGCCTAAGTGAAGAAAACGTTTAAGTGTGAGGATAAGTGAACCTCTTAAGATGTTAAAAGTTGAATAGATTGAAATGGAGGCGCAATGCTTGGAGTGCTCCATGTTAAAAACTGATTAGCAAGAAGCTTATAAAGAGCCCCTTTATTTGGGAAGATGCAGACATCAGCCATAATCCTACGTCAGGCTTTTGCTCCATTCCCAAGCCAAATGATCAGTAAAACAGGCCCATGATCTCAATTTCCACTCCCTGACCTCTACAAAGAGGTCTTAACTCGACATTCATGGGGTTAAAGTCATGGTATATAAATCCTATATAAAGTGTGTGTGTGTGTGTCCCCTAAAGTCCGTGGGGGGTGGATGAAGATCTGTAAGGTATCTATGACTCAGAAATTTAAGAGCTGTTTTTTCAAAGAGTGCTTATACTCTAATTTTTAAGAGTAGCTATATAAATAAACCTTTGTTTTACCTTACTGTCACTGATTTTAAGTCTAATAGACTCAGTAAAGACACTAAGAGATTATAGAAGGGTACTTTGACAGTAAAGCTTTAGAGGTGAGATTTAAAAGGATTGAGACTTTTCTCATTGACAAAGATATTTTTTACAAAGTTACAAATTTATCTTTTACATAAAATAAATACAACTTTGCATCAAGAACAATGCCAGCAAAAAAGAGAAGCGTGTGTGTGGAATCTCATCCTCCAGCTAAATTGAGCTCTAGAACTGACACTCTGCCCTGTGGGTTCCAAATTACCAGCAGTGAAGAGTCAGTCTTTGTCCTACTATCTTGGCTTTCCTCTAAGACCAGGAAGAGCTGGTCACCCGTCATGTTTTCTCTGCTTTCCACCTTCTTGCTTTTTCATTTTCTATCTTCATTAGCTTATCCAATTCTCATACTAAGAGGTGGAAGGAAAGGACTTGCCTTAAAAGCTAGTTACAGTTACAGATAATGGCGTTGGAAGGATTGTGTTTAGACCGGGGTAGGAGGTGGCTGGGTGTGTTAAAAAGCTATAGTGATAATCATGAACTCTGGGCAAAGTTAAGTGTCATTGCAAGGTTTCAGATGATTCTCGTGTGTCAGGTTTTTAGCCAGGCCATTACAGAGGGGACCCACAGCAGGCATATTTCTGAAAGCTAACAAGAAATTTAACAAAACAAGACATATCTACTGTACAATGGAATTTTAAAAAATGGAAATAAATTCATATGAACTATAAATTACAAGAGTCAAAGCAGTGTTATAAATACACTGCAAAATCTATGCATGAAGGTCATGACCTAGATGGGAATCTGTCAGTGCTATAAAAATACATATAAACAAAACATTTTCTTCTTCTGATAAACCTATAAGATATAAAATTAAGAGTATTTACATAATTTTATACTACACATGTGAAAAATGTACCATGCTAGAACAATTTCGTTCCAAAGTTTGAAACATAATTCCATTTAGTAAAAGTGTTCTTCATACAATGTATGAACTTATCAATAACTTCCTGGGTATAAAGTTGTTCTTTATATTACAGGTGAGGATCCATCTGAATTATATTTTGGTTAAAATTTTGTTTCAACTGGTACCTGGAAGAAGATAGAAAGTTCTGGTTCTTAAAAGTTCTGGTCTTAGAAGATGTGTCCCTTTCAATAATCTGATCTTACAGCAAATGTGGTCCATCTTGCTAAAATGAAGACCTAGAATTTACCAGAGTTAACCACAAATTTTTTGTCTTGAATTTTAATGATCACATACCTTCCACTGCTACTTGGTTAACAGAGACCCATGTGATACCATGTTGTGATGTAAGTGTACCTTTCAAAGGCCTAATTTAACTTAATCAAAATGACAGTACAACAGTTGTAGCAATACCCCCCTTCACAACTGTGTCAGTGGCCACACAAGCTGCAAGGGCTCTGTGTGCTGGCCGGGCACATTCAGCTTCCATGTGTGGGTCACCGCTGGTTGCCTGATTTGTCTTTCTCTAAGTAATGTAGTGAGGAGTTCATGTTAAATTGTTGTTGTTGTTGTTTTAATATGTGGAGACAGATACAGGATGGTCCCGACTACATTCTGTTAGGTGGTTGGTTCTGAAGCTTTGATTTGACTCGTTAGGTATACGTTCTGTTTCTACACTTTATCCTTTCCAACTTGGTGATAGTTCTGAATCCAGCTACTGGGGAGAGGATTTCTTGTAAGGCTCTACTTAGAGGGGGCTCAGGCAAGGTGACCCATGTGGATTTCTCTAGAATCCAGCCCTGGAAAACATGGCTGGCTGGAAACATGACTGGTGCTTTCTACGAATGTCTCTCATTCAGGCCTAACTTCTGGAATGGCTTTTTCATTGAACTCTTCTTATTTGGCATAAGTTTTAATAAGGACCTAGGGTTATCTTATTCTAGATACATCTTCATTTCTAATCTAAATTCCTTTTTTTTTTTTTTTTTTTTTTTGGTTTCTTCTTAAACCTTTTCTCAAATAAGAGAAATACCATCAGCCACCTCTCATACTTGATAGCAATCTTTAGATTCTTTCTCAGGATCCCTAATTCCATGAGTCTTTCACCAAAGGATAGAACCAGTGTACCATAGAGAATAGATCCCAGGGCTTGGCATCAGACAGATCTTGTTTCAAATCCTGTTGCTGTCACTTTGGTTGGTGTGTGACCTTAAGCAAATTAGTTAAGCTCTCTGAGCCTTCCCTAATTTCCTCATTTATGAAATGATATTTTCTTCACATATTGTTGTAAGGATGAGATAATGAATGTGACACACCTGCCATGTACCTGACCTGTAGCAGATACCTAATTTGATTTGTGATTCTGCTTTTCCCAGACTGGAGACCTTCCCTTAAAGGACTGAATATTCTAGAAATGAATGTTCTAAAATGAAATAGAACTACCCAGTTAAATGAACTTGACACCTTCTAGTAAGGAAGGAGAGGAGTTTAACTTCACTTTCACTGTTGGCCCAGGCTCTGTCGTGGGGACTTCCCCATGCACCTGGGAAGCAGGAAGTGAGTATGAGCTTCTAAGCGCCATCACTAATTCATCTGTAAGTGGAAACAGCCAAACTTTCTCTGCCTCCTGGATTGTTATAAGAGTAGAATAACATCTTGGTTGTAAGTACTTTGAAAACATAAAGATCTCTCTCTCTGTATGCTCAATATTGCATTAATAGAGACCTAGTATCACTATTTTCTATCTTTTTTTTTGTACTGGTCTGGATTTCTTTTCTCCCAAAGTCCCATGAACACAGGCATTGCTTCTGTTTTCTAGGGAAGAGACCCAGTGGCTCAAACAAGGGCTGGACTTTCTGTAGCCTGCTGGAAGAGGCCTCACTGCTTTTCAGTCTTTTTTGTTGTTGTTGTGATGTCTAGATACAGCTAACCTTGTTGAAGAATCTTACCTGACATTCCCGATTACGTAATCCTCCATTTGTATTTATGGTAAAATCAAATTTCATTTCTTTTTCCTGAGAAAACCAGAATAGAATCATGGGTTAGGAACATTTAAAAAAATGTTGAAAAAGAAAGGGGAATTGAAGTACAGATGGTTTTTATATAAATGTGAAAGTCACCAAAGAGCTGGTACCTGACTGGCATTAAACTTGGAAGCATTGTAGTCCTTTGTCATCCAAATGTGCAAGACAGCATCATGGATTGTTAAGAAGAAGATTGAGTCCTTGACTTCATCGTCAAAAAATTCACACTGTACAAGCTTCTCAATGAAATCGTCTGAAGGGTGGGAAAGAAAGAATAACAGGAAGAAGTAATTGTTCAGCTGCAGGTCTCTTCTTGAGACTGGAGATTTGAATTTCTGTTTGCAAACATGCAGTTTATTGCTGTTTGGTAAGGTGTTTGGCGATCGCAATGGTACGATACCAGTGTACTATTAGTATGGTGTTTTCTGGAACAAAAGGATACCTTTCTAATAAAAGAAAACATTTATTGCCCTAATAAGAAGGAAAATATTCCAATGAGGAAAACTTTTAGTACTTCTCAGAAGAAAATCAACCCATTTTCCTTTAGGCAAAATCCTAGTGAATTAATCTCCCTTGGCTAATGATTAGAGCAGCAAGTATGGCTTATACAAAATTGGGATTCTGCCAAAATAGGACATATGCTCATAGACCAGTGATATGCTCTGGTTCTGGATTGTTGGACCTATTATCTACCAGTTACTGACTATAGTCCATTTTCCTAATAAAGGGAATACATATAAAGTCATATATAATTACTATATTAATATACTAGTATATATTAATATAAATTGTTATTATAATTAATAGATCATAAACAAGACCTATACTTTGGAGAGGCCGTCTATGTTGAGAGTTGGCCATGAGCCTGAAGTGATTGTCAGAACATAAAAACAACTTACCATCACTTCCAACAATATACACATCTACATTGATCCTGATAAATTCTTGCAGAATCTGTTAAACAGAAAGTAGATCTTCCTTAGGAAACAGTTTTACTTGTCAGAAACATAAAATGATCATAATTATGACTTATGGATATTGTGTTACTTAGAGAACCTTTTACATTTTGAAAAGAGATAATCATATAAAGAGACACTAAAATTAACAACAAGGCTCTGTGATGGAAGGAAATAAATCCAAAGAAAAGAACTTTCCTCTTCAGAAAGAAGTTAAAAATGATCATTCCTGTGGGAAGTATGATGGGGAAATCTTCTGTTTCCACTCGCAAGATGGGCTCTGATTTAATCTGAAAACCAGTTCCTTTATGGGATGACCTTGACCAGAGTTTTCTTGCTGCACAGAAGTAGAAAAACCCAAAACCCTATGGCCTGTAACCTTTATTATTCCTGTCCACAGTGACTGGATGTAGTAACACCAGTGAATCTTGATTTGTTTTCCAGGTCCTAGGCTAAGAATGAATACCAGTGGTGATGTGAGTGAGGTCATATAAGATAAGAAGAGTTACTGATGATCATTTTAGATGATCATTAAAATCACTGTCAATCATCAGTAAGCATCAAACCTTTACAAGGCACTGAGCCAAGGATAAGGGCTTTAAAGAAACATAAGGCAGAGTCCCTGTCCTTTGTGCTATACTGTTGGGACCAGAAACAAATTGTGTGTGTGTGTGTTATGTGTGTATGTGTGTGTGTGTGTTTTCTCCAAAGCTAAAACAACTGAAAGAAAAGAAAAAGCAAGCAATTTTGAGGGTTCTGTAATATTAAGATTTTTTTTAAAGTCTGAGGGAAACAAAATCGATTCAGTTTTCTAATTTTGTATTCAGTTCACCCATATTTAATAGACCTTATCTTAGCTCAGTTCTCATGTAGGCAGATGTCTGTGAAAACCCCAGAAAAAGAGGGGTAAATGTGGAATGTCTTAAATTTTCTTTAGTCTCTCTCTGTATCTCTGTTGGAAACCAGTTTATTTTAGAAATGCTCACAGAACCATGGAAAGAAAACAGAGTACAACCTGAAGCTTTTAGTCCTATTTTTAAATCACACATGACATCGATTCTTTCACATAGCTCCTTTTTTGGAGGGGTGGGAGTGATGGGGGGGTGAGGGAGAGGTTTCGGATAGCAAAGTGAAAATTCGTCAGTTTGTAATGGATCAAGACAAAACAAAAGGATCTGCTATTCCACCTTTGTCCAAGATCATCCCAAATGTTCTGTATTTCAGGACAACTTCAATACAGTGCCCACAGGATCTGCAGGTCCTACAGAGCTGGGATTTCATAGGAGTATGGGCATAGTTGTGCAGTGGCAAGTTCAGCATATGTTAGAAATACGGGTGTGGTTGTCTTCAAAATTATATGCCAGCCTCCTGGGAAATGCTCTTTCAAAGAGCTCAGTAAACGCACCCCACCCACTCCCACTCTCTGTGTGGATTATCCTAAAATTACGATTTGCTTCTGGGTAAGTGTGTATGACCTAAAGAACCATCTTTCTTCAACTCTATCTTTTTACCTTTGGCCACTGATCAGTTGTGTTCATTCAGAAAGAAAGTAATTACCGTTTTGAGCCCCCTCATTGAAGAAATGTCAAGAAATGACACCGCTGAAAAGTCAAGAATAAGGCTATGCAGGCTGATTTGAGGGACCACCATGTTGAGAGGAAGATCGGCATTCCAGTCTATCTGGAAGGGCAGGTCACTGGTGTTGATTGGCTGGTCCAGCTCTTCTATCTCATTGTTGTCCAGCTCATTGTCAGAATCTTTAAAGCCATCATTGGTGCATATGAACCCTTTCTGCAAGAGAAGACAAGAAATGCGCTTGATAGCTCTGACCAAGAGAAACATTGTGCGCTTGTTAGCTCTGACCAAGAGAAACATTGCCGGTGTCAAAAATACCCATTGAGGGGCGCCTGGGTGGCTCAGTGGGTTAAGCCACTGCCTTCGGCTCGGGTCATGATCTCAGGGTCCTGGGATCGAGTCCCGCATCGGGCTCTCTGCCCAGCAGGGAGCCTGCTTCCCTTCCTCTCTCTCTGCCTGCCTCTCTGCCTAATTGTGATCTCTCTCTGTTAAATAAATAAAATCTTAAAAAAAAATTTTTTTTAAATGGAAAAAAAAAATACCCAGTGAGTTTCTGAAGCTCACAGTCAAAGTCAGCTCAAGCCCTTTCCTTTGGGGAAGCAACGTTTTCCCAGGAAAACAAAAGTTTTAAGGAGACCCTCAAAGATGCCATTGGGAAAAAAAAAACCAACACCGACACCTGACACATGTGGTTTATCTAGCATTTTACTTAAAGGAATGGAACCAACACCTTGAAATACATTTTACATGTTTTTAGCTATAATACCCAGAAATGTGGTCAAGAAACTTACTGGTTTCATCCCTAGGAAATAATCAAAGCCTCACTGGACTTGAGAGGCCCTTAGGAAAAACAAAGGAGGCCTACAAGATTTTTGCTAAAATGCTATATAATTGGGTCACACAAATTGTCAGATGTATATGCAGTCTACGCTGCGCTAAGGTTTTGTTGGTTCCGGGAATCAGTGCGTGTTGAAATGATAATTCACTTGTGGTTAAATACAAAAATATAATTTTTCCCATTAAAAAAAGAAAGAAAGAAACTTACGGGTGTCACTTGCAACAGGCCTTTCTTCTGCAGCTTCCGGATTTTTTTCAAAGCTTTGTTGCGCTTGCGTAGAATTCGTAGCGGGTTGAAGCCAACCTGAAAAATCCATTGCTGTCTTACAAGAGTGTGGAATAGGATGCTGCTGAATATCCTGAAACAGAATTCTAACAACTTTAAGTGGGATGGGTTGGGATTGGAGCACATAATAACAATATGTGTAAGAAAATGTAGAAGTGGTTCAAACAACAACAGTGATGGCATTGTGTCAATGACTTTGGTCTGCTCAGCCTGTGTGCTGTTACTAACATTCAAAAATTGGGGCTCCTGGGTGGCTCAGTGGTTAAGCATCTGCCTTTGGCTCAGGTCATGATCCCAGGGTCCTGGGATCGAGCCTCAGGGAGCCTGCTTCTCCCCCTCCCTCTACTGCTCTCCCTTCTTGTGCTCTCACTCTCTCTGTCAAATAAATAAATAAAATCTTAAAAAAAAAAAAAAGGTGACTCTGCTTTGAACCTTATCCTAAAGGGCCTTATTTCCCAACATATTAATAGACCCCTTATAAAGCAGTTTCACCTGCTCTGGAACACGGGACCGAAAAACATGAACACAATCCAACTTTAACATATGTGAAATCAGTCACCCTCTGGTTACAGAGCAAACATTTCATTCCTAGATATATGGTGGAATTACCAAAAAACAAAAAAAAAAGTCACAACTTCAAACCTTACAGCATCGATAAGTTTCTGTTTAAAGAAATGAATATTTGCGAAGTAGATGGGGGCCGGACACCTGAAGATCTTCACCCCTTCTGGCTCGTACATCTGTGAGGCAGAGAAGTCACATGAGACAGGCCCACAGGACTCATATTACTATCTGTCAGCAAGTCAAAGTAAAAAACAGATCTTCCTTACGTCCGAGTAATCCTTCTTATTCTTGTAGATGTTGCTCCTTCCGACATTAGCCAGAGTGCTGCATTTTGGACTGTAGGGAAAACCGACACCAAGTGAATCACTCGTGAGCGTGGGTAAGGCCCATAAGGCTAACACTGACTTCTCCTAGCAAATCAAGGCTATGAGCAGGCTCACTTTCAAAATGTAAAAGGCTGGGGAATCAGCATGTCATTGGACAGCTTGGGGGGCAAACACCTTGTTTTACCTCTCCCAGAATAACGCCTTCCATTTACCACCATCAAGCTTACAAAGTGCTCCCATATGCTTTTGCTCTTTGGGTTCAGAATACCCTAGTTATTCAGTGAAATTGATACAATCATCCAGTTGTACAGATGAGGGCATGGAGAAGCACAATGTTTTGCCTACGACTACTCGGTCTGTCTCTGTGATGGACGGGTCCCCGAGAAATGAATGAAAAGATGACGGAATCAGAGGAGGCAGGAACACTTCAACATAAATATATTCCATCAGCCGGAGATTAACATTAACCACCCCACCTTCTTTCCTAGAACTCCTGAGCCACCAAAAAGCCTATTTCTCTGTCACACCATGCCATCCAACATAGGCTGAGACATTATAATGGTGACATTATGGCAGAGATTTAAGAATCAGGAAGATGTTTGGACTGGTTGTTAAGAATCAAGAATGCTAACTAGTCTTTGTGGATTTTTTGGATGATGGGGGCCTTTGAGAAGTTCTCTAGCCCAGCCCCGTTTTTAGATGGGAGAACAATCCAGCAACCTGTAAAGAGGAACAACCCTCTGCTAGACGTGGAAAATTCCACAGTCTTCTCTGGAACCCATTTCCATGTCTGGCAAGACTATGGCAAGACTATGGCAAAGACCTGACACCTGCTCAGAGGATAATGACTTCCAGTTTCCACTGGGCAAAGACACTCTACAGTACATACGATTTCTCTGAATTGGTGGCAAAGCAGGGGACAGATCAATAGCTGGTGGGATCTGGGCTGAAGCTCTGAGGTCAGGACATGTCTATGGCCCTTCAGGCCTTGAGGGGAGCCACACGAGGAACAACGGACCAGCCGGTCTTGATAGATGGGCATGCCTGTCAACTAAACTACTTTCCCCTGAAACTGTGATGTTTGACCCCCTCCCACAGGCAGGTCCAAGTCTGCATGGAGGCAGAGCACGATGAACACTCACAATTGGGTCCTGAACACAATGGTCAGAAGCTGAAATGCCACGCTAGCTGCCAGGCCTAAACCGAGTCCCAGGACAATGGCAAAGATGAAGGTCATGATCCAAATTAGCTGTGAAAAGAAGGCAACACACGCACTACAATTTACTCTGACTCAACCACAGTGTCTTAGGTCCAGAGCTTTGAGAAAGCATGAACGTCTAGAGCCAAAGCAGGGGCTGGAAGTGTGCAGAACAAGCGACCTGCCTCAAGAGATCATTTCTTTTTTTTTTTTAATTGAAGATTTTTATTTCTTTACTTGAGAGAGAGAGGGAACAAGCAGGGAGCAGCAGGTAGAGGGAGAAGCAGACTCACCTCTGAGCAGGGAGCCCGATCCCAGGACCCTGGGATCACAACCCAAGCTAAAGGCAGACACTCAGCCAACTGAGCCACCCAGGCTCCCCGAGAGTGTGTCCTGACCCAGTGAAGGAAGTAACTAAGTCTATATGGCACAATTAAAACTGTAGAACCAACAGCTGTTGGTTAAAATCAGCAAAGTAACTGACGACGCTTCTACCGATTTCTTACTGGTGGCCTGCCGATTTAATAAATGGCCACTATCCACAGACCTGTATCCCTGGGGATAAAAATATAGTATATGTTTATAAAAAATAAAAAATTAAAAAAAAATAAATGGCCACTATCTGCACAAGAATGTCAGCATGTCAAAAGGGTGTTAAAATCCCCAACAATCATCTACCAGGAACAAGAGTAAACCAAGTACAGCTAATTACTTTATGCTTGTTAAGTACTATAGGATATGTTAACAACCTTTTTATGCCCCAGACTTTGATCCTGATAAAATTATGGACTCTGCGTCTCATCACAAGGCATGTCAAGAGCAGGGGGAGACTTTATAGGGTATTTCCAAAAGAGATGTTCAAAATTTAAAGATGTTGCAGATTCTTTGGAAACAAACATCCGATGTAATGAAAAACGAAGGAACCATATCCCACTAGGGTTTCATGGAGCATCTCCTTGCAAGTGGCCTGTCCTTTTAAATTAAAATCCCAAAGAGGGATCATTAGAGTATGCAGTTTAAAAACAGCAGGGGAAGGGGCAGCTGGGTGGCATTGTTGGTTGGTTCGGCCTTGGATTCTTGGTCCCCACTCCAAACGGGGACGTCAGGGGCGTGAGATCGAGCCCCAGTTGGGTTCTCTGCTCAGCATGGAGTCCGAAATCAGCATATTGTTCTGATTTCTCTGTCTCTTCAATACCACCGACCACCTCTACTCACACAATCATACTTATCCTTCCGCCAGAGTCTCCGTATCTCTGTGAACTGCATCAGCATTCCTTTCAAGTTCCCAAGTGCTAACGCCGCCAGGACAGACTGCAAAAAAACACAAACAGCAGATGTACTTGAAGATAAATAAGTCATACAGAAATAAGGGTGAAGGTTGTAGATAAGTATGTCCTTTAAAGGGCCTCCAAGCCAAGCCCAGAACACACCCCTTTTCTGGTGTCTAGTGCCCCACAGGACATAGCAGACCTGAGACTCTGACCTATTCCCAGGGATGCATTTGTCCCCACCATGGTGACAGTGCCGGGCTCTGGGTAGAGGAAAGCACTTACTGGCCTGTACCTTGGGACAGAGGCAGGCAGATCTTAAGACCGATGCTTGAAATAAAACTTTCCCAACCAGAGACAGTCTAATGTGTGTTTATTCATTGGAGGTAGGGAGAAGGGGTTGCTCTTTGTTTAAAAAAAAAAAAAAAAAAAACAAACTTGGGGAACTTGCAGTACCCAGAATCATAATTCAAACCTTTGAGGATGATCAGCATTCAACCATTTTTTTTTTTTTAACAAAGCATTCATTTATTTATTTGCGAGAAAGAAAACATGTGCATGTGAGAGGGGCAGAGAAAGAGGGAGAGAATCTCAAGCAGACTCCAGACTGAGTGTGACAATGAAAAGGAAGTTGCTAGTTAAGTACTGGTTAACTGGTTAGAACTAGTTAGTTCACAAATGAATGCCAGTTACAAAATCGTGAAAACTGAGTAGGGTCTGTGGACAGTACGGTGCCAGTGTCCCTGTCCTGGTTCTGATCATGCACGGCAGCAACTGTAGGATGTCCCCACTGTGCTGGGTGGGTGAGGTGGGTACGCAAGACACTGTAGGCTGTGCCCCTCTGCAGGGGGACCCAAGGATAGAGCATGTCAGGTGCCCACTGCCGAGGAGGATTACCCCTTCTCTTTCCATCAGGCATTTTTTTCTCACCTGGTCAGTATTCCCCAGAGAAACAATTTTTAAAATTTTTCATTGCAATACAGACACAAGAGAGCCCTTTAAAGAGTAAAGATTACAGAGCACTGAGAAGCCACAGAAAGGAAAAGGGACAATTTTTATCAGGAATCAGGTCTCCATACTGTACTTGATGTAAAGGATTAAATGGGTATAAAATGATAAGAACAGGGACACCTGGGTGGCACAGTGGGTTAAGCATCTGGTTTCTGCTCAGGCCCTGACATCTGGGTCCTGGGATCGAGCCCGGTGTCAGGCTCCACGCTCAGCAGGAAGTGGCTTGAGGTTCTCTTTCTCCCTCTCCTACTGTCCCTCCCACTTGTGTCTCTCTCTCAAATAAATAAATAAATCTTTTAAAAGATGCTGACAACTGTTGATGCTTATTCAGCACTCATTTATCACCAGCTCCTCTTGTGGATTATTTTGCATAGTTCACATGACAAAGAGAAGCAAACTAGCTATTCCGGTCAAACAGATACTACAGATACAATGGCCTAAGTAGAACTCATCACACGGATCCTTTGTCAGTGGGGCTTTGACTCACATCACGGACAATGTCCTGGGGTGTGTTTTATTCATGACAGAAATAGGTTTTTAACTGGCATGACTTCTTGAGGTTGGCCAAGTCAACATGGGCAATGTAGAGCCCAGGGGTACCCTTGGGAAGAAGCACAATAGGGCAGAATTCTCTAATAGGGGGGTTGCGCGTGCACTTAGTTTTACTGAGATAGACATTCTATTTCTTTGGTGGAGACTCCATGATTCCTTCAATGCCGTTCCTTTGGAAAGTAGTAGGCTAGACTGTAGAGAACACATATTCTTGGCAGTGAGTACTCTGCATGGCTTGAAGACAGAGTTGTCCAGTGAGGCTCTTTAGGATGATCACACTGTTAGTCTGGAAACCTGGGACCAGATTCACTTTCTAGCTACCAACCAGCAAGGGAAAAGGCCTAGATATCAACCAAGAAACACTATGGGCTGTGTCCAATCTCTGTGCTCTTTGTAGTAAGAAGTATAATATAATGTTTGTAGAATAATAACAATACAATAAATATACTAACAATAATGGCTACATTTATTAAGTGCTTGTCCCATGCAAGTCCTTAATGTGCATTATTTCATTTAGTTTTCACAGCAACTCTGTGAGGCAAGTGCTGTTTTCCTCCCTATTTTTACAAATGGAGAATGTGAGATTCAGAGAGGTTCAGTAATTTGCCTAAAAGCACACAGAGAAAAAGAGGCAGAACCTGGATTAGAAGGAGGTCTCCAGAACTTAAGGGCCAATGTTCCATGGAGCACCTCAAAATTACATCACCTCCACAGAAAACAAGGTATTTACTGTTGTCTGGTTTCCTACAGATCCTTTGTTTTCCAGGGTCTACTGTTACTTCTTTAACTGGGAGGTTGCAGCCATTTACAAAGCATGAAACCAAACCCTCAAAAACCACAGTTCAGGAGAGATGGACCAAGGAGCAAGAGGGTGACGGTGTGAGGTCTGTGTGGAGGGCCCCCGCAGCCTACAACCTGAGAGTGTTGGTCTTGGAGTCTGACCAAACCCTGGAAACTGCAGGGTGGATCCGGGAGAACGGGTTGTGCGGCTGGTAGCACCACTCTCTGAACTTGATAGAGGCCCTGATGACCTTAGCCTCTAGGGGAATCTTCACTTCCATCAATCCACATAGAAGCTGTAGCACCTGGCCGTCTTTCTGTCTAAACATTAATTATTTTCAGGGCTTACAAACATGCGGAGAGCGGAGCAGATAAGGGAGCTGGGGCTTTTGCGTTCCTAGCATTCATAAAATGCTGCCGAAGACTTTGGCCTCAGACTACGGGCCAGGAAGGGTACTCGAGAATTTGCAGTGCCCGCATTTTCCTGTCTAGTTTGCACTTCCAGAATGGAAGAGCCAGGGTCCTTGATTCATCATCACCCGAAGCTGAGAAAGAGAGAGAACCCAAAGAGAGATGAGCGTTACCTTTTGTAGTGGTTCCAGAAGAAATCCAAGGGCTAAGATGACAATCAGCACGATGATAGCAGAGAGAATCCCAGCGATCTGTAAAGATGAAAAGATTGTCATTACAAAATCGACATCCCCCCCGCCCCCAGCTTGGAGTCGCCAGTTGGTCCCAACGCCAGGACGGCCCCTGCATTGAAGACCCTCAACTACCTGTGTTTTGCCCCCAGTGCTCTCCTGAACCCCCGATCTGGAGAGGGCGGTACTCCCAGCAAAGCCTTTGAATGATCCACTGAATATGTTACTCAGTCCCAAGGCTATTAACTCCTGGCAGGAGAACAAAGAGGAATCTTTTTTAGAAATGGCACTGCGATGGTGCGATGTCCACAGAGTATTACTTGAAGTTGCCTAAAGAGGCCCAGCCCAGGTTGTAAACTTACCTGATTGCCATCGATCGGATAATCGTATTTGAGGGAGTAGACACTGGCCACGGAGAAGGCTACCACAAAGCCAACGATGGCAATGCCGAAGCTGTCCCCGATGGTCTCTTGGAAAATCTGCGTGTCGGGTGCGATGGGAGGCTGAAATCTGAAAAGGAAAAGGGGCGAGTCTGAGCATCACCAACCTTCAATGGCTCACTTGTCCTCAGGAAAAGTCCAAATTCCTTAGGGGATTCCTTCCCGATCTATCCCTTCCCGACCCCCACTCCTGCTCAATCACTATCATTCTCGGAATTGAGGCTCCAACCATACCACGCTTTTGTTTGTTTCTCAAAGACATCATCTGGGGGGCACCTGGGGGGCTCAGTGGGTTAAGCCTCTGCCTTCGGCTCAGGTCATGATCTCAGGGTCCTGGGATCGAGCCCTGCATCGGGCTCTCTGTTTGGCAGGGAGCCTGCTTCCTCCTCTCTCTGCCTGCCTCTCTGCCTACTTATGATCTCTCTCTGTCAAATAAATAAATAAAATCTTAAAAAAAAAAAAAGAAATCATCTGTACTCTCACCTTGGAAACTTCTGATTTGCTCTTCCTTCTGCCTGAACTTTTCTCCTCATCACCATCCCTCCTTCTAGAAAGTCTTCTCTCCCCACCAAAGTCAGGGGTAGGTGAAGTTCTCTGTGCTTCTCCAGCCCTGTATACCTCCCTTCCTTACCCCAGCCTCCCCCACAGCTCTCTCCCAGACACAGAGCAGGGACTGTGACTACTTCATCGTTCTGTGACCAAGACCCAGCAGTCTTCTTGGTGAACATCACGTGGTCAATATTTGTTGGGCAAATCCATGAGGGAATGCCATCAAGGCTGAGTTTGGTCTCATTTTGGAGTGCGACCAGCAAGCTTTGAGCACCGCTGCAAACTTTGGAATCTGTTATCTTACTGTTGAAAAGCAGAGCTGCCTGAATTTGACACCAGAATGCAAACCCAGTCCCACAATAGCGGTGCATCTGATATTTTTGCTAGTATAGCCGCATTAGAAGGTACACTTATATCCCGATAAGCCTCATGCAAAATGTCTTAGATTCCACTTGTATTGTTACATGGGATTGAAAAGCATCACCCACAATCCCTCCAGTAGTTACCATGGATGAAGGTCTTTGAGCAAACACAATTAAAGACAAGCAAAGCGAGAGAGTCTTCCCTCCATCAATAAAAATACCTTCCATGAAAAACCCTCAGCAAACAGATGGGCCTTGGACTCTGCCCTGGGACCCACAGGAGTGCTGGAGCCAACCGTGGCTCTGAGGGGGAAGACCATTTATAGTCACACAGTGTCAGGGAAACATTCAGAGAAGATCCTTCTGCATTTGTACCTCATGGATTTAGAATAGTCAAATGATATTTGCTAACTGTGTTATAAAAGGGCCGAGTATCTCCGGGTCAACATCCCTTGACTGAAATGCTCAGTTCCTTCCTGTCAACATGTGCGTCTGACCTAAATCTTATTCAAAGTAAGTTTATTGGAGCCATTTGACTTTTTCTTCATTGCTGTTCATGTTTTATGAATACTGTGTTCACATATTTGCAGCCGTAATTTTGAAGAAGTACCACGAGGTGCCATGAATCAGAATGTTAGTCTGGAATTTTTTTTTTTCCAAAAACATATCCCGAATTGACAATGCAGTTGAAATTTGCTTTTTATACCGAAGTCTCCAGAAGCCTGCTATTATTCTTTTGTCCTAGCCTCTAAATACCAGAGACAGAGCGGAGTGATGGAGATTTACAGTCTGAAAACTGGGATTCGTTTCCTGGCTCTGCTACGTCCCCTCCCTGAGCCAGCTTCCTCCTTTGTAAAGGGAGAATACCACACTTGTTTTCTCTTCATCATAATTTTTGTGAGGGGCGGTGCCAAATAAAATAATAGCCATGAATACTATTTACACACTAGGAGATGTGAAGTGGTTATTAGCTATTATCATCAGGATCCCTCTGGAATCTGAATACATCCTCCATGTCTCCTTGACTGTCTCGATGACACACTTTCCGTGTGTGTTCACAAAACCACTTCCAAGGTGTCATACTTTTAACAGCAGATTAGTAGTAATTAATAGTCATTATTTCCCAATTATATTCTATTAGTGATCACCAGAAATTTAAAATGCTCACTCAGAGTGCCTGGGTGGCTTAGTTAAGCCTCTGCCTTCAGATCAGGTCGTGATGTCAGGGTCCTGGGATCGAGCCCCATATCGGGCTCCTTGCTCAGCAGGGACCTGCTTCTCCCTTTCCCTCTGCCCCCTCCCCCTGCTTGTGCTTTCTTGCACATGAGTGCACTGTGTCTCTCAAATAAATAAAATCTTAAAAAAAAAATGCCCACTCAATCATCACCCAGAAAAACTTGGAGTGGAAAAAGAATGTAAGGAGCCTAGTACTTAATTTAGATCCTAAATCCTTAATTTAGATCCACACTTCCTGTGGGACACTTAAACACGCATGTCACAGGTATGAACACACTCAGTCCTTACAAGAATCCAATGTAATAGCTACTAGTTTTAGCCCCATTTTTAGAACCAAGGACATGGAGGCATAGAGTGTAGTTATTTGCCCCAAATCAAAAAAAAACCTCAGAAGTAAATCATAGGTACGCTGCCTCTAGGACAGGTGAGCTTGCCTACCAGGCTACATGGCCTCTCTGTGGAATGTAATGATTAATAAATGTGAGTTACTCCTTCCCCTGCCCGCAAACACTGTGAATAGAGGTCTGCTGACACTCAAGATTTATTTACTAGGAAGAATCTCAAAGATTGTAACTCAGTGATCTCAAGTTTAAGTTTTATTTCCCAAATCCTTTCTGGCAAGGTCCTCTTTAATTTTGTATGTACGTATCTATGTCTATCTGTCTCAGTAGTTTCTGTCTGCCAAGACTTTACAGTAAAGTGTAATCACTTGCAAGTTACAGGTGGAGAGAAATCCCAGAAATAGTCTTTCAGTTTCAGACGAATTCTTACTCAAAAATCTTTTAAAGGAAAAATGGTGCCTGAGGTTCATTAAGTGTAACAAATGACTATCTGGTGATAAAAATATTTTTGCACGCGTTTCCTTTTTTGAAAAATTGGTTATTTTAAAGTCAACAATGCATATATATGCTGATTCCTAGAATTCTCCAATGCTCCTTCAGCATGGGGAGGGGGGGGTCTTGTCTTTGTTTGTTTTAAACAGGAACATAGCCTGTCCTTGGTAAGCCAATTGGAAGAAATTGATGCTCTGGTCAGAGGACAGAGAGAAGAAAACACAAAACTGGATCTCTCTTCTCAGCCCAATAAGGGCAATGCAATCAAATGCGTTTTCAAAGTCCTTGTATGAACGGAACCTCCTATCCTTCCACAGTGTTCACGGTTGCTCCGGTCTTGTTTTGAATTTGATCACAAGGAAGGACAGAGTGTGCCTATCCAGTTCGCTCAAGCAATGGGCTACGGATATTCCTTCTGTGTCTCGTTTAAACTGTCAGAACTTGGCTCTAGTCACCTCCAACAAAACACTGCACATTGTTTATAGTAATCGATGGGCAAGGAAATCTGGTTTCATTTGGTTCCTTTTTAGGAGGAGAAGCAGGTTTGATTTGCCTTTTTATTTAATTTTATTTTTTTACTTTGACCACTACACTTTCCCTGTGTGTGAATCCTTGCTCATCTGGTTGGTGAGTTCTTCCACAAAGACAGACTTTCTGATATTAAGAACCACAGAGCCTTTGTGGCTCCTTCCTAGAAGGAGAGTAGAGCGCCTTCCTCATCCTCCCGTGGGGGAGGGAGGGTTCTGAGCCCGATGAATGCGTTTGGCTCACAGTCCTTCCCACTTACTGCTCGCTGTCTAGTCAGTGCTGGGAGAGGCCACCATAAAAGACACACTTACCCTCTCTTCATCTCCCCAACCACAGCCACCTTAAACCTGTTTTCGAAGTCAAAGCCATAGGACACACCTGTTGCGATCACAGTCTGCAAAGTTGCAAATTGCCCAAGTTAGAATTATGAGAGATCACGCACAGTCTTCTTAGATCAGAATCTCCAGCCCTGGCTTTGCTTCTTTTTAAAAAAAAAGTTCTGCAACAATTCTCCTCAGCCACCAGAGGTTAAGAATCGCAGCTCTGATGGATCTGCCAAGCCTCTCTGAGGCCTTGTTCTCTGCGCCGTCCTCGTCTCCCACAGAGAGAATTAACCCCAAAATCACAAAGGAAGTCATTCATTCAGAATGAAGAGAAAACCATACTAAATTTGATACCCAGAAATGGCAGAGAGGGCATCCACCCCACTAAAACCTCCTGAAGGTTTTCAACATAAAAACAGGAGACTAATGAATTACGAAGGAAAGCCTTAAGATGATCAGTTACCATGATGAGTTCAATTGGGATGGGCACTGGAAGTTTGGCTTTGTAGCGCTGATTGATTTCTTTAACCACAAATACAATCACTAGGATAATCAAGGAGGTCACAAGGTCTGCGATATTGGTCTTCTCTATTTGCGTGAATACGGAATTCAGTACCTAAAATTATAAAAGCAAAAAACAGCCAAGTGCTACATTTTTTCTTCCTTTTTAAGAATCCTTTTGATTTTTATTTTTGTAATCTTTTTTTAACTTGAGTACAGCTGACACACAGTGCTAGCTTTTGGTGTACCATAGAATGATTTGACATCTCTCTTACTATATTCCCTATGCTGTGCCTTTGTTCCTGGGACATACTCATTCTATAACTCAACCGAATCCCCTGCTCCCCTTCACCCACTTGGCCCAAACCCCCACTCCCAGCCCCTCTGGCAATCATCAGCTTGTTCTCTGTATTTATACATTCTGATTCTACTTTTTGTTTGTTTCTTTATTCATTTGTTTCATTTCTTTCCCAAGCCTTATACCGACGTATAATTTGGATGCAATATTTGATTATTTCCAGACAGATTAAAAAAAATTGAGGCAAGAAGGACTGGCATGGGTAGAAGAGTGATTCCCTATTCTGCTCAAGTTAACCATGATGAGTAAGTTAACATAGCACTGGCAGTCTGCTAGTATAGGGACGCTCGTAGCCTTTTTGTGGGGAATATCTTTGGCTGGTGTCAAAATTCCCTGGTAACTTCTCACAGTTTTACAACTTGTCTCTTCTGCTCTTAGGTCTTATGGGTTATTATTTTATAATCAGCATCATTTCTCCATCCAGGGAATACCCTCTGCTCCCCGATAGTTTTCTTAGCATGTATCCCTTAATTCCTGGCCCTTTTTTTTTTTTTTTTTTAAAGCTTAAGCCCTTCACAATTTATAGTTAACTGTCTGTGTTACTTTTGGAAACTCATTTCCTGGCTAATAGTGCACAGAGCATGGTTTTAATTTTTATAGCCAGTTGGATCCCATATCCATGGGATCCGGAGAGCTCAAGCAGGCCCACACTAGATCCCAAATTGCTCCTCGAACACTCCCCTTCTAGAGTAGCTCTGGATGGGAGTGAGAGAGGGCTGGTTCCAATATGGAGCAAACTCTGTCTCAGCTCCGAAGACCGTCTTGACAGAAGCACCAATAAGCCCAAAATTCATAAAAGGAAGGTGATAACAAAGATCAGAGTGGAAATACATGAATTCGTGACTAAAAGAATGATAGAAAAGATCAGCAGAACTAAGAGCTAATTTTGGGCAAAGACAGATACAACAGGCAAAACTTCAGTGAGATTCAGCAGGACAAAAAGAGAGAACTGAGAATCACTATGCCCCAGGCACACTGTCCTAGTCACATATTGGTTAATTTCCTTTTGCTTTATAAACAGGGATGCATACAGGTGTCTGAAGCACCTCCATTTTCAAAGAACAAGACCTGCTTTTTAGACATAGAGAAATGCTATCACTCAATACACTTCTTTCAAGAGAAGATTTGGGGGGGAGGGGATTTTTAAATCGTGGAACAAAATACTAAAGCCTTTAATAATGAACCTAGATTATTTTTCTTTTAAATAATACTTCAGAGTCAAATCTCAGGGACGTGGTACCTGATTTTCGTTGTTCACGTTAGCTAGATAGATGGTAGATGCGGTTCAATATTCAGTGTTCTTCCCTTGGCCCCTAACTTTTTCTGAATGTGACTAAATTTCACAACCTGTTGGATTCTCGGGAGTGGTCGGGAAGCCCCACGTGGAAGTCATGAAAGGAAAGCCTCCCAGAAACAGGATAGTAAATATCACGTGTTTCGATTTTTCAAGGCCAAAGGACTACTTACTTTGAAAATTGAAAATGGATCAGTGTGTGCTGGGACCGTCAGCTGAAGCATGAACTTGAGCTGAGAAACCAGGACGTGCACCGCAGCAGCTGTGGTGAAGCCACTGATGAGGGACTCCGATAAATAGATCACCAAGAATCCGACCCGCAGGACCCCCATGAGCAACTGGAAAGAGAAGGGCAAAGGCCTTTGGCAGTCTGCCTTACAGGTGCACCTCAGCAACTAGAGAACCAGCAGGGGGAAGGATCCAAAATGTAAAGGTTCCGTCTGTATGTAAATGAAGAAGCAGGTGCCCTTGCCTCCCAGAACACCGCAGATACCCGGTTCCTCCCTCTCCCTCCTTCCCCCATTCAACTCCCGAGGCAGAATGTGACAGAGCGTTCACGGAGCATGTAAGTCTCATCCACCCCAAGAAGCTTCTTCCTTCCTCCCTGCCCTGCCCTCTTCAAGGTGCTGTATCTTTAGAAGACATACCCATATACCTTTCAGAGTTAAATCCTATCCAACACCAGCCCTCATAACTTTTCCCATATAACTTTTAAAAAGATTCTATTTATTTATTTATTTAACAGAGAGAGAGAGAGATCACAAGCAGGCAGAAAGGCAGACAGACAGAGAGGGTGAAGTAGGCTCCCCACTGAGCAGAGAGCCTGATGTGGGGCTCGATCCCAGGACCCCAAGACCACGACCAGAGCTGAAGGCAGAGGCCCAACCCACTGAGCCACTCAGGTACCCCCTCCTATGTAATTTTAAGTGGCTTGCTGGCTGCTATGGCATTCATGGCGAGCCTCTATTCATACACCCTCAAACAAGTTGTTTGACTTTCCTAAGAGGTATGTGACTGTGTACAGAATCTCAGAAGTGCTTGGGTTTAGTGGGGGATCAAAGTTGTTCATTCCCCCAAAGCCTCAGTATTTTGCAATGACATGCACAGACAGAGTCTCCTTCCCTTGGATCCCCGGGTTGCCTTTCCATTTGTGTCTCTGTGTAGCCGGAACTGCAGACATGCAAAGGCACTAGATTCAGAAAAGAATTGGCCATGTTGTCTGTCAGGTGGGCACACCACTAATGTCCTTGTTTAAACTCACTTTCTCTTTATTTCTTTAAGGAATGGTCTTAGCCAATATCACTCATCAGAAACTCAGCCAACCTCTTGAGGAATCCATGCCATTCTCACTATTCACTATTCACCAGCAGTGGAGTCGGGGGTGTGGCTTGGGAGGGAGGCTTTAGCCCCTCCATAATTCTCTTCAGCTTTCCTGAAATCTTTGAGATGGACAGTTCAAAGTGCTTAACCCCAAATCCTTCCAGCTAGATTACATTCCCTGAGGAATCAGAAAAAAAAAAAATGTTCCAAAGACACCAGTCTCATTATGACTTGAATTAGGCATTTCACTTCTCACCACTGGTGCCTCCCTTTTCCTATTTTTCCTTCTCCCTAGACCTGTGTTCACTCACCTTTGCAATGTGGATCTGCTCCTCTGCTTCAGATTGGGGTGAGGAGACCCTCTCCTTTCCTATGGGCCACTGAGAGTGGAATGCAAGCCCAGAAAAGAGTGGGGGCGGGGTGGGCAGGAAGGAGACAGTACAGAAAGATGTGTACCAGTGAGGACAAGCAGCACGGGGAGGGGAGGGCCAATTACACAAGAAAGCACTCACCTGAATGATTCCAGAAAGGACTGTGACCGTGGCAGCCACCATCACCTTATACTCGTCTGTTGAGGAATCATTGCTCATTGAGCTATTAGAGATTTCTAGAGCAGCTGTACTCTCCGATGGGGTTAATTTCACAACGACGGCTCCCACCATCATACTCAGAACTGGAAATGGACCTAATTAACAGACAATGCACTATAATCAATATAGGGATCCCTAAAGCATAGGTGTCTTTCAACCATAATGTGGTGGATAAAGAGATTGCCGCCTGTTCTCCCCTCCTTCCCCACTGGGACTTCCCCAGTCCCAGTTCTTACAAGAAACGATGACTCCTGGATTATGCAGAACTAGAATCAATACAGAGTGTGTCAAGTGGAGTTAATAAAGAAAAAGCCATGTGAGCATTCATTAGCTCACAAATTCACTTACCCACAGATATGTGTTTTGAAGTGCCCAAGAAAAAGTAGACCAGAACTGGGAAAAAGGCTGCATATAATCCATAGCTTGGGGGGACAGTGACCAGCAGAGCAAATGCTAAGCCTGTAAATACAGAAGCATCAGGGTCCTTATTTCAGGCAAAGGAATCCTAAGAGTCCTTCTCGAAGTCTTCAAATATTTCAGATTTTACCTTGAAAGTCAGTTACTTTATTAACGCAAATAGATCGAGGATGTAAATGCAGGAGCTAAAACCATAACACTCTTAGAATAAAACATAGGTGTAAGTCTTTGTGACCTTGGATGAGGCAATGGTTTCTTAGAACTGACACCTACAGTTTAAGCAACCAAATTAAAAGCAGATAAATCCATCAAAATTTTAAAATGTGTGTTTCAAAGATTACTATCAAGAAAATGAAATGACAACCCACAGAATGGGAGAAATGATTTGCAAATTGTATCTTGGATAAGGGTCTAGTATCCAGAATATATAAAGAACACTTACAACTCAACAAGAAAAAGAACCTAATTTTAAAATGTGCAAAAGATTCATTTCTCCACAGATATACAGATTGCCAGGTAGCAACTAGAAAGATGTTTAGCATCATTAGTCATCAGGGAAATCAAAATCTAAACCACAGTTTCAGACTCATGAAGATGGCTAACATAAAGAAGACAGATAATAACCAGTGTTTGCAAGGATATGAAGAAATTTGAACACTTATATGTTGCTAGTGGGTGACCATGTAACAGCAGTCACACTGCTAGGTACATACCCAAGAGAAATGAAACATAGGTTCGCACGAGAACTTGTATACAAGTGTTCATGACAACATTATTTCTGGTAGCCCCAAACAGAAAACAACACAAATGTCCATCAACGGATAAATGGATCAACAGAGTGTGGTCTGGCCATACCATAGAATTTTACCCATCATGCAAAGAAGTAAATTACCCTCACATGCTACAACATGGATGAACCTTGAAAACGTGATGCCAAGTGGAAGAAACCAGACACAAAGCACCACATCTTCTGTGATTCTGTTTTATATGAAATGCCCAGAATTGGCAAATCAATGGAGACCGAAAGTCATTGCCAGGGAGATGGATGGATATAATGGAAAGTGACTCCTAATTGGACAGGAGAGTTTGGGAATGGTGCTGGTGGTAAAAATGTTCTGGAATTAGGTAATGCTGATCATTGCACAACCTTGGGAATATATCAAAGAACATTGAATTCTGTACATGAAAAGGATGAATTCTAGGACATATCAATTACCTCTCAAAAAAAGTTACCTTGTAGTACAGCTACCAGCCCTGTGCTGATTCCAGAAACAATGTCACTGAGTAGCCATTCCTTTATCTGGTAGGTTGGTAACCAAGATGCTATGGGGAACAAAGACAGGGCAATCTTCTTGGCCTTCTGTGTGGAGCAGCTGAAAACATTGAAATCCCCAACTCAGTTAATTCATATCCAGTTGTAAGTTTGGCACCTAAATGCAGTGGAAAATTGGTGAAGATGGTACTATATTCAAGAATGAACCACCACCTTTCCCACTGACACTCGCTTCCTTACCTATATCGAGTGTCCCCCACCGCTGTCACTACCAAAGGATTTTTTTTTTTAAGAAAAATGCTGATTTTCTTTAGCCATGGTAGAGCTTATATGACATCTTCAGCTTGACTTTTACAACATTTCAGTTGAGAACTTTCCTCTGCCCTCATTTCTGAGTGTTCGGATATGGAGAGATTGTGTTGAGAGCTGAGATGGGGTTCATTGGAGAGATTGCCTTTCCAGCCCTGGCAGGGAGTAGGAGGTTGGGAAATCAAAGATAAGAAGACCCTGAAGGTGATGCATTAATGCCAGAAAGGAGAGCTTGGAAAGTTAGAAGAACGTGCTTCATTTATTCCTCATACGAATACCTTAAAAGATATCTTACCTACAACACCCTTTGAGATGATCCAGAAAGGTCTTGTGATGTCTCTGTTTCTTCTTATGTTCCTCCCCGAAAGCATTTGCAGAATACACGGGCCTGGCTACGACGTACTGGTTCCCAATGGGTTCGATCATTTTGCTTTCTCTGACGCCTTTGTTAAGAGGAAGACCTTTGGAACTATGTGGCAAACCCTTCTTCTTGCCTTTAGCAGGTTCAAATGCCTGAAACCAAACAGAGCATGCTTCTTAAATAACTCGGAGATAATGTGATGCAATTTACAGATGAGTGATCTCCGAACTGAATGTTACCACCTTTTGAGATCAAAAGAGGCAGGATTAAGGGACCTAGATTGTGTTTTGAGACAGTGATATCACTTTTTACTCCAAGGAGCTGGACACTGCTCCTTTGGGTAAGTAAACAAGGGCTTTTATTAATTATTCTTAAAAGATCACCAAAAAGCAATAGAAGTTGACTCAGTTTACTCATCAGTGAGTGCATTTTTTTTCTTTTCTTTTTTTTTTTACTTGTTAGGGGAGATCTCATCAAGAAAATAATTCACTTTAGTTTCTTTCTCAGAAATGTTGCCAAGATTATGGCGAAGTCCTGGGACAGATTACATTTAAAATCTACTCCTTGCCCTTTCAATGCAGTCAACGCTGTTCGGTTTCCCCAGCTGAATTTTTGAAAGCTCCGTGAAATGCTTGAAATTTGTGAAATTCAAGGAGACTGTCCACTTATTTTTCTATTGTTTCTAGGAGAGCTTTCCAGTGAACAGCTGAGGGAACTGTTGCACAAAGTTTTATTTTGTTACTTAGTGAGGAGATGTTTTTAAAGAGAAGATCTCAGGCAATTTGCTTAACCTCTCTGAGCCCCGTCCATGTAATTGAGCTAATAAGACTCAGGTTAAAAGGTTTTAACGAAGAGTAAATGGGAATGTTTTCAAAGTATCTAGCATTGCACCTGAAAACATCAGACTTTCGCTAAGTGATAATAGTTCATATCCTAACTATTTGCATTTCCTGGGTCAGATGTTTACATTTTTTGTTCTTATCTCAGCTGTGGTTGTTATGCTTAAGATATTAATTTTGCAAAAAAATCCTTTAATGCATATTACCTATTTGGTTCTCGCAGCTCTTAAAGGCCCTTGCAATTCTAAAATTGTTCTCTTCTTACAATGATAATATAATAGCACCCCCTGCCACACACACACACACACACACACACACACACACACACATCTGAGACCTTTTCCTCAGGACCTAGAGTGAGTCAAGTGTCAAATGTACAGCTTCTGCTTTCAGATTTCTTTGTTGTTTCTTCTATGACACTTACCTTCTCTGTTGTCCTCTGGGATCGGTAAGTGAAGATCATTCCAGCTGTCAGCATTCTCCCCTCTAACCTTGTTTCTGTATTACTACTCACAATACCCAGAGTTTTGTTCCCTGACCTCAGTCACAGTTACTAACCGAATGATCTCAAGCTGGATTGTACCTTGTTACATGGCCCTCTCTCACAGCTCAAGGGATTTCCAGACTGTTTGCAGGGCTCAAGTCAGCACCAGAAATCAGATGCTGGCCTCAATTTGTCCCACCTGTCCTACCTTTGACCACCCATTTCTCTCCCCCACCTAAATCCCTCCCCTCTAAAGTCCTTTCTATTGATCTTCTCTGACCACTGTGGAGGGATTCTGCCCTACCCTCTGGTTTGACCTCCAGCATTTGGGGTGTTCTTGGGCTTTGTTACAACTGTTAGACCCCCTCTGTTCTTTCTGAGTTTCCTCTCACCCCAACAAACTGCTTCTTCTCTAACCCCTCACTCACTCCTCCACCCCAGTTCCAAGTGTCAAATCCCACCAACTATACAATACTCCTCATTGTCAGAAGAATGTTCATGAAGCAGAATGGGCTTGGCTTACTCATTGCTATGCCTAACATGGATTTTTTTGTCCTTATTTGCCAATGACCAACAAAACACTTAAGAGCTAATCCCTGTTCAATGACTCTTGACACCTTAGATCTCTTGGAAAGGCTGTCCAGGGTGTCTTTCAAGAACAGCTTTCATCCTGTGGGCTAGCCAAACGTAGGATGAAGAAGACTTAAGCGCTGTGCATTTCTTTGTCAGATGCTGCCAGGGACAGAAAAAAGAGATTCCACTATTTTGTTGCTTTATTCATTTTTCCACCGAGTTGCTCAGAAAAGCTCATTTTTTTTTTAAACTCTGCTAAGGTATGGTTTGATTTTTTTTTTTTTTTTTTTTTTTTTTTTTTTTTTTTTTTGCCAGTGACAGTGATGGCAGAGATCACTCTGTTTTGCTTTGCTTCCTTCCCTGAGGATGACCTTGGCTGGCTCTTAGTGGGTTCCATCATACCTCCCTTTGGATCAAGGGCCTGGGCTCCTACCATCCTGCCCCACATTGGAAAATGCCTCCTTCCACACCTAAGCACTGAATACAAAGGGAGTGCTCAAGGTCGGGAATCAGGGCAGCTTAAGAAATCTTTTCAGGGGCGCCTGGCGTCTAACTCCTTAGAGATTAGGCTCAGGTCATGATTTCAGGGTCGTGGGATTGAGCCCTGTGTCAGGCTCCTTGCTGGGAGCAGAGACTGCTTAATATTCTCTCTCTCTCTCTCTCTTTCTCTCTCCCTCCCCCCTCCCCCACAGCTCCTCCCACACCCAGCCCTGGCTCACACAACCACTCTCTCCTCTCTCTCTCTTTCTCTAAACAAAACAAAACAAAAAGCCCCACAAGAACTTTACAGAACTTAAAGAGACCTTGAGGGTCACATTCCAGACTTCAGGTTTGTTCTCTTACTGCAGTCCTTGTTCCCAACGCTGCTGCCTCCCGGTCCGCACTCAGCACACATTGTGAGTCACTGAGTCAACCAGCCCCATGGTGCCTCGGCCCCCAGAGGCTCCAGACAGTCCTAAATTCATGTCCTTCTCCATGTCCTCATCTCTGGGCTGTTTAGTATGATCTATGTCAGTTAGGAATTCAAAGCAATCAGCTTAATCTCTCTCTCTCTCTCTCTCTTTTTTTTTTTCCTGAACAAATTACCTTCCCCCAGAAATTCTTGAAAAAATGTTTCTCGGTTCCTAGAAATCATAATTCCAGTCTCAAATATGATACCCATATTCACATATGCCTTCCCACGTTCTGATTTATCTTCATGCCTCAGATTTTTCTCTGGGTTTCCTTGGGCACAAGTGGCTCTTCGGGGATTAAAATTTACTCTCAGGCCTCTTTCTCCTAATGCTTTTAGAACTCGTTGGTATACATTTCCACTTTTATTTTTTTTTTCAATGATGTGCTCTTTTAAATTTTTTGGGCCTTTATTACATATGTAACTCTCTACATAGACATGCTCTCATATGCACACACACATCTGCTTACTTTGGTCCTGGGGTTTAGTTATTTTACACTTGTCTTTCTCTGCTTTTTTTTTTTTTTTTTTTCTGAACAGAAATTTAATTCCTGGATTTTCTGAAGTTCAGGTTTTTTTTTTTTTTTTAATTTAACTATTCTAGTTGATGAATAACTTTGATATTTCTAGTGGTTAAGGATGGTCATATGCGTGACCCCTGAACCCCACCCTGCGCCCCGTTCCGCCCATCTCCAGTCCAGTGCCAGGCACCAAGTGTCGCTGCCTGCCTTCCAGTGACCCCAGCACCTCCACGCTGCCTGCTTCCTCCATGCAGAAGTGTCTAAGGGCCTTGACTTTTTTCACGCCTCAGTTTTTATCTATTTAGAGTTCTCATCTCTCAGAGGGCTGCCCTATCTGCTAGGAAACAGCCGATTTGAATCCAGGTGCTCCTAAGCAATGCTGGTATTTTTCGTTTATTAGTGCTAATTTGAAACCCGAGGCAAGCAGGTATGCGGAGCATTTCCCAGCCCCTCCCCAGCTGCAGTAGATACCCCCACCATCGTGATTCAAGGTGGGCCCCCAACGATCCCGCCCTTCGGTAGGATCCCCATCCCATAGCCCTGTGCTGGTCCATGGGAAACCAGAGGATGCCAGCCCTATGTCACAAACTGCTCCTCAGACGACAGGGAAAAGAGGTATACCTTGAGAGCTACACTTAGGGGAGGAGGGACGGGGTTGGGGGGTGGGGGGGAACAAGCTGAATCATTCTCCAGCAAGCACCATAAGAGGGACCCCAATCAGGAGCCACAGATGAACCCGAAAGTGAGGGCATGTAGAGCCCCACACTGTGGTTGGTGTCAGACTGGAGGGAGTCAGGGAGATGGTGGCACCCAAATCAGAGAAGTCCCGAATGGCCATTAGGAGTAACTGGGCTTGACATGGGTTGGGAGGGAGGAGGATCCATGCTGATGTTGATAAAGAGAGGTTACAAGGGGTCAGGGGCAGGGGCAGCCAATGATTTCTAGTTAAAGCTGTGATTCTGTGTTCCATTCTTGAAACACAGCAGGGTAATTAAGGAGGCTATATTATAAATCTGATCCTAGAGCTGTTTCTTTGGGAGAAATCAATGGGTCTATTAACATTTAGAACACGAAAACCCATTTTTCCTTTTTCCTTTTTTTTTTTAGTGATGATCTTTTGGAAGCTATGGGCAAGTCATAAACCCTTCCAGATCGTTTGCGAAGCCAGAGTCTTTCCATCGAGGGAGGAGATAAAGTGACATAGAAGCAATTAAAGATGATGGGACCAGGGTTGGGCTCCCAAGGTCATGGAGTAGTTCCCTCAGAGAGTCTCAAAGCAAGATGCTCAAAGGAAAAGGTTTGAAATGCCTTTTTTGCCAAAATAATAGGGATAATTCATACAACTTTAGTTCAGTGTCCATAGTGGGTAAGCACATAACATGTGTCTTGCATTGCTTACTCAGAAAGTTTGTTTATGTAAGTTTATAGTGGTCCTTTATTTCCTTTTATTATTTTTTTAAGTTTATTTATTGGGGGCACCTATGTAGCTCAGTCGGTTGGCCCTACCTTTGGCTCAGGTCATGATCTCTGGGTCCTGGGATTGAGCCCCGCATCAGGTTCCCTGCTCGGCAGGGAGCCTGCTTCTCTCTCTCCCTCTGCCTCTGCCTGCCTCTCATGTTCACTCTCTTTCTGAAATAAATAAAATCTTCTTCCCAAAATAAAGTTTATTTATGTAAGTAATCTCTACATCCAATGTGGGGCTCAAACTCACAACCCTGAGATCCAGAGTCACATGTTTCACTATCGAAGCCAGCCCTTATGGTGGGTCTTTTAACATCTTCTAGGAACTTAGCTTTAGCTTAATCTTAGTTCAGGCACTAAACATTATTATTGTTGTTGTTGACAATTCTTTTTATTCACAATTATTATTTTTGGTTATACTGCTGAAAAACCAAGTCAAACCTCATGTAGTTAGGAGGTGCAGCAGGAAAGGGTGAGATCTGACAGTGAGATCCGGTCACTGCTTAACTGTGTTGCTACGGGCAAGCCCTCCAAGCTTTTGTTTACCTAGTGGTAGAGGGGGACGCCATTTCCTCCCTGTAGGGCTGTTGTCAAGAGACTTCTTAGCCTTAATTGCAGAGGTAATGGCCTCAGGACTGAGTATATATTGACCGTGTGTATTGACTATTTACAACGCTGTCTGACAGAAGTCTATGATCTGTCTGAAAGCATCAGTGCTACCAACTTTTCTGTGACTTCATGTCTACTCCGCATTTGCCCAGAATGACCAGGTTTCTACTCTCACAGGTTTATTTTGACATAATTTGAAAGCACACACCTATCTAAGCTTCACAGCTTGGCATGCAAGGCTTTTCACGGATTAGCTCTGGCCCATCTCACAAGTTTCTCAACTTCTCCCCCTTCCATGTTGCCCATCTTCATGTCTTCGAGAATGGTGTTTCTCTTATCCGTGTTCTTCTCTTTCGACTCCTGGTGAATTCCAATTCATCCTTAAAAATACTCAGCTGTCCCTGATCATTGGTTGGTTCCTTCTTTCCTTCAGGCAGCATTTATTGGCCTATTGTTTGTCAGGAACTCTGTCCCTAACATAGGTGTATAAGATAAGAAGATGTGGGTAAAGCCTTCGTGGAGTCCCTGAGAAAGAGTTAATCATTCCCTTCCTGTACATACTTTGTATGTCTTTCTGTACCATAGTGTACTGTGCCATCATTGTTCATTCACAGATTTCTCTCCCCAGTAAGACTCAGATTCCCAAGGACCAGGGCCAAATCTTAATCATTTTTTTCCCCTTCACATGGGAAACAACATAGAGTTGCGGCCCCCAAAGGTTGTTTAAATAAACTAGACTGTGAACAAATGCTGTAAGTGGTCAGTGATGTACTCCAAACTCCAAAGTTTACATTTATGCGGGGGGGGGGGGGTGTCCAAAGTGATTGTCTCAGATAACAGATTGGAAGAAGAAGGGCCATGAATGTGGGTTGGAGTCAAGGAAGGTTTCACGAAAGAACTGTAGGTCTTGACTTAGACCTCAAAGAACGGATCAGTTCAGGAGAGATGTTGGGAAAGCAGCAGGGAATGGGCAAGTCATGTTCAAAGGGTAGTGACCCACGAACTGGAACAGAAGACTTTGTTGGCCAAATGACTACATCGTTAGAGAAATGTGAAAATAAGCCACAGCAAGGCGCTTCAGATCCAGTAGGCTATGGAAGAAGAGAGAGGATCCCTGGACTTTCTATAAAGGTTTTGTAGGTTTCTAAGTATTTTTGCTTTTTTGTCCTATGAAGCAGGCAGGGAAGGCAGACCTTATTACCACCAATGTGCAGATGGCAAAATCGAGATCTGGGAAGATACATGACTTTTCCAAGTCTCAAAGCTGGCAAGTGACAGAGCCAGAACAAGAAACCAGGTCTTGTGAGTGATTCTGAAACACACTCATTTCTGCTATGTTGATTAGTCCTAACCCCAAGGGAGCTCCAGCTGAGGCCCTTGAACATGGAGCCTCTCCCCTATGTCCCTGCTTTCAGCATCAGAGACACAAAATCCAGATCCTGGGTGGCTGGAGTTCAATCTCCTTGAAATGAAGTGGTTTATTGAGGAAGCTCTTCTTTTCTCTGTTTGGAGAACCAAAGACCCTCCTTATGGAGAGAAATGGGACTAAGTTATTGCTTATTTAATCTAGTAAGAAAATATCATTTCTCATTTTGTGAACTGTTTCATTTCTTGGCTGAATATGAACTATTTAGTAGATACTGATACACTGGCTGATTTATTTATATACTCATTCATTTATCCAGACTGAGTAGGAGCTGTGTATTAACCACTGTAAATGACTTGTCTCTGAAATCAAATAGTTGCCTCCTAATTTCTCAACAGGACTGATCCTTATGTGGCAATCACTGTACTGTTTCTCTGAATGGCAATTTTACTTGGGAAAAGAGAATTATGTAGTCAAATGATTTAATACAGTGTTTCTCACTTGCATATTTAAAGACTGTTGTGTGAGCTTTTCCTGACTTTTTGTAGAAGGAAAGATTTTATCTTGTTAAGACTAGAAATCCACAAAATAAGTACCCCTGCATGGTACATTATTCGTGACATATGGTACTCTGCTACTTTACAATTTCCTTCCCTCTTTCTCTTCCTTTTTCACTCTCCATTCTACTTGTTTTCTCTTCCCTTTTCTCTTCCCCCAACCCTTCCCTTCTTGGACTTTCTGGGATGTCTTGTAGATAAATCCCTCGCCTCTGGACTGAAAGGTCCTTCTCAACACCTTCTAACAGATGACTCTACCTCCTAGAAAAACCTTTCCTAAAAGCTTTCTTTATTGACCAAACTTCAGAACAGATGGTCTACCTATAAAGTCAGATTTGGGTCCAGAATTAAAGGAATTACATGAATAATTAAGGCAAAAACCTCTTCCATTGTTGAAGAGGCTATCTAGAGCTTAACAATGCATACAACAATTTATTTGGTCAAATCAAAGTCTACTCAAATATTTGCTTCACATCACTAGGGCTCTGGGCATACATTTTTAATCTATTGGTAGTGGACTCATTCATTCCTGCTCCCACAACCCTGACTTTTAAGTAGGTTTGGATCAGAAAATATACCATTTGCAAGAACTAGAAGACAAGTTTGAGCAAAATGATTGTAAATTTGCTTCCTACCTGGTGCGTGCTCAGTGAGGGACTTGAGCACCAGCTGCAAATTTCTGAGGTCAAGCAGTCCCGTTGTCGGAAGTGTCCATCCACTTAGTCCTATAGGCTCTGATTGCATCCATATGTACAGGGGTGTCTATATGTAGGTTATGTAAGACATTGGGGAAATTACCTGTTAGCTTTAATAATTAACTTTCATTAACTTTTACAACAATAGAAAGACTCCAGTGTGGTCTTGACCTTTGAGACTCCAATCAGTAAATGAGATGGTGACAACAGCTTCCTCAAGTTCCTTGTGAGGTTATACCACTCATTGCTCGTGTGTGTGTGTGTGTGTGTGTGTGTTTCATTGCACAGAGAGGTGTACGTGGAAGTTAAAAAAAAAAAAAAAAAAGGAAACTGCATATATTACCTCCCTGATGTTCTACCTGACAATTTAGAAGGGAGCTTCCTGTGACTTTCTGATTTCTAACTCCAACCCTAGAGACCCACATATTTAATGCCTATCCATCCTTTCATATCCTATGCATCCCCCAGAGGCATCTCAAACTTGACACATCTAAAGCTGAAATCCTGATCTTTCCTGCCCAGTGGGCTTCATCTCTACCTCTTTCCCTTCCAGTAAAGAGCACCCCCTGTACTCATGTCAGAAACCGGTTGGAAACACTCTTCACTTGCAAACACTCTCCTCACGTCGGCACAATCTATCAACATTAAGGCCTGTTGAATCAACCTCCAAAATATGTCACAAAGTCAATGTTTTCCACCTCTATGTTCCTCCCTAGCTTAAACCATCGCTGCCTCTTGACAGAACCCCATTAGCACTCCTTGCATGGCCTCTGGCCTCTCCGTCTCCTTGCCACCCACAGTTGTGATCTTTTCCTGCTAGTTCTTTGTGGAGCTAATAATTATCCTTAAGGTAAAAGGTCTTCAAAGTCTTGATGATACTCCCCTGCTCACCTCCCCAATGTTGTCTGGCCCTGCTCTCCCCATTGTTTTCTCCACTCCAGTCACAATGGTGTCTTTTAGTCCCTAGAATTTTCCAGCTCCTTCTAGACATTGTTTCCTCTGCTTAAAAGCTCTTCTTTCCCTGCCCGTTACTTAGCTTCAATGCCACTTTCTTGGAGAGAACTCATTTAATTCCCCAATCTAAATGAGCATCTTTTGTGCAGTGCTCTCCCGGCTTCCTGTAATTTTCTCACATAGCATCATAATTTTAAGGTTAGTATTTTTGCCACTACTTGTAATGGTTGCCTCCCTCATTAGAATGAAAGCTCCATACAAGCAGGGACCTTGGAGTGTCTTAATGATGACAACTGAGATGAATCTGTGACAGAACTGGTTGAACAAGACTTAAGTGAATGGATTGTATTTGATAAAACACAATTCTGAAAGAATCTGGTAAGTCACTGAGTTTCTTCTGAATTAATCTCACCTGTATTTTTTTTTAAAAGATTTTATTAATTTATTTGACAGAGAGAAAGATCACAAGTAGGCGGAGAGTCAGGCAGAGAGAGAGGAGGAAGCAGGCTCCCGCTGAGCAAAGAGCCCGATGCGGGGCTCAATCCCAGGACACTGAGATCATGACCTGAGCTGAAGGCAGCTGCTTAATCCACTGAGCCACCCAGGCGCCCCTCACCTGTATTTTTAAACTTGGTTCAAACAGATACTGTGTAATCGAATTAGATGGGGCATGGTTTAGAGCATATGATACTGTTTTTGATTGTTTTAACAAATGTGCGGTATTTATTTGGAACTACTGTGCATTGATCAAAATGTGTTCTTGGGTTTGTTTGCCGAAAGAATTGGAAAACAGTACATATAAAGATGGACCCTCAGAGCCATTGATCAGATTAAAAATGATTTATTTTAGAACTAAATAAATTTTTGCAAGTGTGACAGGATACAAGCTGAGCAAAGGTGAATCAGAAGCATTCCTATATACTAACAACAACCAAATTAAAAAGGTAAAGAAAGAAGGGACATTATAATAGCAACAAATCTATTAGGACAAGTAGGAATAAGTTTTGTCTAAAGACATGTAAAAACTTTATGGGAGAAACTTGCAAAACATCACTGGAAATCAAAGGAAAACCTGAGAAAAATTTATAGCTGTACATCTTTTGAATGTGAGGGCTCAATATCATAAAGATAAATTTATCTATTACAAAGTAATCTATAACATTAAGTGCTATTCAGTGAAACATCTAAAAGGTCTCCCTCCCCACCATAGGACTAGGGAGGCACCTGAGTGACTCAGCCAGTTAGGTGTCCATCTCTTGATTTTGGCTCAGGTCATGATCTCAGGGTCATGGGATCAAGCCCCTTGTTGGGCTCCATGTTGAGTGTGGCAGAGCCTACTTCAGATTCCTCTTCATCTTAGTCTTCCTCTCCATCTGCCTCCCCTCAATAAAAAAATTAAAGAAAGAAAATAAAGGAATATGAATTGCTATGGGGATTTGAAGGGTCCCGAACAATTGAAGGGTTCTGAAATTTAAGCTTCATTTGTTCTGAGATAAAATCTCTTTTGCTTGGAAATGCCAAGGGTATGAGGATGTGAGTAATAGGAACTCTTACACTACTGTTGTGAGTGTAAGTCAGGGCAATCACTTCAGAGAGCCGCTTGGCACTATCTTGCTAAGTTGAGGACACATGTCTTTTAAGACTTGGAAATTCTCTTAACTGTATATCCTTAAGAAACATTGACATGTGTTCAAAAATGTTCATAGCAGCAATGTTTGTAATAATGATGGGAGGAGGGGGATAGCCTAAATGTCCATTTATAAGATGATGGATAGAGAAATTACCCTTTTTTCATAAAATATAATTCTATACAGTGAAGAAAATTAATGTAAAGCAGTACATAACATAAACTCATCTGACAAGCACAAGATTGAAAGAAAAAATTATGAAATAAGTACATTTATGATTCTGTTTATATAAAGCTTAAAGACACGCAACATATGGATGATTTATAGACAAATAACAAATGTATGAAAACTAGCAATGGAGGGGTGTCTGGGTGGTTCAGCCAATGAAGCATTTGTCTTTGGCTCAGATCATGATCTCAGGGTCCTGGGATGGAGCCCCAAGTTGGGCTTCCTGCTCAGCAGAGTCTGCTCCTTCCTCTGCTCCTCCCCCTGCTTGTGCTCTCTCTCTCTCAAATGAATAAATAAAATCTTTAAAAACAAAACAAAACAAAAACAAGCAATGGAATGGTAAGTAAGTAAGGATAGTGGTTACTTTTGTGGAAAGTGGGAGGAAACTTACTGGGGAAGACTATGAAGAGGACTTCAACCGGGTATGTAACATTGTATTTCCTTTTCCTATCACAGATTCCTTTTGTTTGAAAATTGAGGTATGTATTAGTTTCCTAGGACTTTCATAACAAAGTACCATCCACGAAGTGGTTTAAAACCACAGAAATGTGTTCTCCCACAGGTTTGGAGGCCAGAAATCCAGAAGCTCTCTCCCCTGGGACACGCTGGATGAAGTATTTCCTTGCTTCTTCCTCAATTCCTATGGTGGCCACATCCCTAGATTCCTTGGCTTGCGGTTGCTTCTCTCCCATCTCTGTGTCTGGCATCACCTGGCATTTTCACTCCTAGTCTCTGTCTTCCCCTCTTTTTATAAGGCAACTAGGCTGAACTCATCTTCACTAATGACAATGACCTTACTTCTAAATAAGGTCATTCTGATGTGCTGAGTTAGGACTTTTACATATCTTTGGGGGAAGGCGCAATTCAACCCACAGCAAGGTGTGATTTGCCTGCAGTGAAATATGCAAATCTTAAATGTATATTTTGTGAGTTTTGACACATGCATATTTGTATTACTTTTCTATTTTTTGAAAGATTTTTATTTATTTATTTGACAGAGAGAGAGATCACAAGTAGGCAGAGAGATGGGCAGAGAGACAGAGAGGAAGCAGGCTCCCTGCTGAGCAGAGAGCCCAAAGTGGGACTTGATGCCAGGACCCTGAGATCATGACCTGAGCCGAAAGCAGAGACTTAACCCACTGAGCCACCCAGGCACCCCTGTATTACTATTCTGTTGATCCTGTAACAAATTATCATAAACTTAGTACCTTAAAGCAAGACAAATTTATTATCTTACAGTTCTATAGGTCAGAAGTCTGGCATGGGTCTTATTGGGCTAAAATCAAGGTGTTGATCAGGATGGGTTCCTTTCTGGGGACCCTGGAGGAGAATCTGTTAACTTTCCCTGTCTATTCTCTAGAGAGATTCCTTGGATCTTAACCCTTCCTCCATCTTGAAAGCTGGCAATGTTACATTTCTCTGCCCTTTCTTCTGCTTGCCATTCTGTCTTTTTGACCACAGCCAGGAAAGGTTCTCTGCTTGTATGATTAGATTGGGCCCACCCATACAGTCTCGCCATCCAAAGGCCCCTTAATGTCAATCACATTTCTGAAGCCTTTTTTGCCATTTAGGAAAACGTAATCACAGGCTTGGATCATTGGAGCATGGATGTCTTGGGGGCCATTATTCTGCCTGCCACCCATGTAACACCCAACCCATCAAGGTTTAGCACATTTTCAGCTCCTCCCTAAATTTCCTCTTGCCTCTTCTCAGTCACTCTTAGTTCTCCCCACCCCCAACGCAATCCCCAGAGGTAACCTCTGTTCTGATTTCTATCACCTTCCGTTAGTTTGGTCTATTCTAGAACTTCAAATAAAAGGACATTCAGTATGTTCTCTCTCTCTTGCATGTAGCTTCTGTCTCACTGCATACTATTTTTGGAGTTCACCTATGTTGTTACATGTATCGAGTTGCCCATTTTTTTTGTTGTTGACTAGTATTCTATTGTATCTGTACTTGAGGAACTACAGAACACTCATGAAAGAAATTGAAGAAGACACAAAAAGATGGAAGACCATTCCATGCTCTTGGATCAGAAGAATAAAGATTGTTAAAATGTCTATACTGCCTAGAGCAATCTATACTTTTAATGCCATTCCGATCAAAATTCCACCGGTATTCTTCAAAGAGCTGGAGCAAATAATCCAAAAATTTGTATGGAATCAGAAGAGACCCCGAATCACTAAGGAAATGTTGAAAAACAAAAATAAAACTGGGGGCATCACGTTACCGGATTTCAAGCTTTACTACAAAGCTGTGATCACCAAGACAGCATGGTATGGGCATAAAAACAGACACATAGACCAGTGGAACAGAGTAGAGAGCCCAGATATGGACCCTCAACTCTATGGTCAATTAATCTTCGACAAAACAGGAAAAAATATACAGTGGAAAAAAGAGAGTCTCTTCAATAAATGGTGCTGGGAAAACTGGGCAGCTATATGTAGAAGAATGAAACTCGACCATTCTCTTACACCATACACAAAGATAAACTCAAAATGGATAAAAGACCTCAATGTGAGACAGGAATCCATCAGAATCCTAGAGGAGAACATAGGCAGCAATCTCTTTGATATCAGCCACAGCAACTTCTTTCAAGATATGTCTCCAAAGGCAAAGGAAACAAAAGTGAAAATAAACTTTTGGGACTTCATCAAAATTCATTGTATGAATATACCAAAATTTGATTGTACGTTCTCTTGTTGATGAACACATGGGTTATTTCCAGTCTGGGGCGATTATGAGCTTTCTTATACAAAGTCTTCTTTGGACACATGTTTTATTTTCTATAGGATAAGAACTTAGAAGCATTGCTGGGTCACAGGATAGAAATCTATTAACTTTGTATGGAGCTGCCAAGTTGTTTTCCAAAAGTGATTTTACCAATTTAATTTCCCACCATCAATGTAAGAGAATTCTAGTTACCCCTTATCTTTGCCAACATTTGTATGATTGATCTTTGCAGTTTTAGCCATTAGATGGGTGTTTATTTTCTTCTTCTTCTTCTTTTTTTTTTAAGACACAAAATGTTTTTCCTCAAACAACAAAATAAGGAATCTTCCTCAAAAGCTTAGCCCATTTCAATGAGGGGTAAATCTTCGGTGGAATACATTAGCTAACTTTTTTTAATGCCATTGTATGATAATTACTTAGAAGCACTCTTAAAAAATTAATAGCTCTTGAACCTTAATATAACAAATGCATCAATTTACACATATATCCTCGGAAGCAAATCTTTTCCTCTCCTGCCAATTTTTATCTTCTTAATTGACATGACGCCTTGAATTACATACTTCTCTTAGATTTCCAAGATTTTCCCGCTTCCTGAACATGGGTTGTGTTTTATTTATTTATCTTTCTATCCCTGGCACAATGTTGGAAATATCACCAGTGCTTAAAAAGGCTGCTGAGTGAATAATACAATTATAGAAGCATATTGATTTAAAGTATGAATATGAAAGACTAGAGTTACTATCACTCTTTTAATAGAAAACAGATTTCAAATTGGCACTAAAATCATAATTTGACACCAAAGCTTCTGCACAGCAAAGGAAGCAGTCAAAAAAACAAAGAGGCAACCCACGGAATGGAACAAACTGGGATTGAGATAAATCCCTTTATATTCCATTCTTATTGATGGTGGAAGAAATCTTAATTGAAGAAGAAAATGAGCATTTATTTTTAAAAAATCAAGGACTTTGGACACTCATGTTCCAAACCACGAAGTTTCTATCCACAGTGTTTTTTCAGATGTGGCATTACATAGCTCACAATACTTTTGAGATGGGGTTTTTTTCATTTAGTTTTCTGGAATCACCTTATTTCACACCATGGCCTGGCCTACCAACTGTACTGAGTTCTATTAGAAGAGCCTTGGATTAAACTTCTATGAATCAAACCCAATTTGAACGTAACAGAAGGGCCTATCTGGGTACTCATAGGCATCTGTGGTTAGAATTCAGAAACACGGTGAAAGCTCTGTAAAAATGTGTGTGTGAGTGCGCAGGGGTGAATTTTTTCAGTGTCCCTAGTTTTCTTTTATTTTCTTTTTAAAAAGTTTATTTATTTATTGGAAAGAGAGAGCATTAGTGGGGGGGAAAGGCAGAGGAAGAGAGAAGGAGACGCAGACTTCCTTCTGAGCAGGGAGCCCCATGTGGGGCTGGATCCCAGGACCCTGACATCATGATCTGAACCAAAGGCAAATGCTTAACTGAGGGAGCCACCCAGGTGCCCTCAGTGTCCCTAGTTTTCATCAAATTCTCAAAAGCCAAGAACTGTGAATAGCTCCAAATTCTTGATTTTTTAAAATTGAGGTGAGGAGAAGAATAAATGAAACAAGATGGGATTGGGAGGGAGACAAACCATAAGTGACTCTTAATCTCACAAAACAAACTGAATAGTTATAGAACACAGAGTGAACAGATTTGATATCGTGGCTGCATTGACTTGTCAGTTCTGTCAGTTTGTGTAGAGCAATTCGTGGACCAATTTAAATAACCAGCCTGATGTTTCTTCTTCTGAGTTGACCATTCAGGTGTGAAAACAAATTTCCTGGCAAAATGCAGGTGTGTCATTGACAAATGGGCAGAAATTACACCGACGCAAATCTCTCGGTCAGGAAGAGAACAAGAAAACTTCACCTCCCCTAGATTTACTGTTATGTTTTGACTTCAAATCACACTGAGTTTTCTTTTTTTTTTCTCCATGATTTTATATATTTATTTGAGAGAGAGAGAGAGAGAGAGAGCTGGTAAGAGAAAGCACAAGCAGCGTGGAGGGCAAGGGGCAGCAGGAGAGAGAGAAGCTTGATCCCGGGACCATGGGATCATGACCTGAGCAGAAGGCAGACGCTTCATCGACTGAGCCATGCACATGCCCCTCACACTGACTTTTCTAATCGACCCCAGGCTGTCTTTTCGCAGGTGTAAATTGCCCATACGGAACATCTTTCTCTATTTCCTTCAGTATTTAGGAAGTAAGACAGTTATTCTCTTGTGTATTCATAAAGACTGACCCGCCCCCACCAAAAGATTCCAATCTATCAAAGAGAAAAATTCCTAGTTTAGTATAAATCTCTATTAAGCCCTCTTAGCACCCAGACCAGACACTAGACAGAAACTCACATTTCCGATTGGAGAAAAAAAGATTCAAACAAGGCGGTAATCACCAACCAGAAGCAAATTAAACCTTCCAGAGACTTATTTTGGTCCTGCTTGAGACTTGATTTCGAAAAGAACACAGAGGGGCACCTGGGTGGCTTAGTGGGTTAAGCCTCTGCCTTTGGCTCAGGTCATGATCTCAGGGTCCTGGGATCGAGCCCGGCATCGGGCTCTCTGCTCAGCAGGGAGCTTGCTTCCCCCACCCCCCGCCTGCCTCTTTGCCTGCTTGTGATCTGTCTCTCTCTCTCTGTGTCAAATAAATAAATAAAATCTTAAAAAAAAAAAAAAACACAGAGCACACAGGGAAAAGAAGAAACTATCCTATAGAACACAATCTGGTGGAAACTCTTCCTTTGGATGAGTTTAGAGAGGCCTTGTGGGGGCAAAGCCATCCCCAGCCGAATATGGGGGTGGGTGTGGCAGATGTAGGGGGAGGGGGATGCCCAGACATTTGCAGGTATTTGCAGGAAGTACAATTTGTACAGACTTGAGGACAGTCACCTGGGGCCTCACAACTCTCATTCCGAGCATAAGTCACATTTCCTTTATTGTTTATTGTTATTTCAATTTGCTTTATTAGGTGTGTAGTGTGATAAGACTTCTTATAGCAATACTGGAATGAAGGGTTACATTTTATGTGTTTGAAGATAACATTATAACCTTTTACCTTCACCATTACAGGCCTCTGCCCCAGCCTCATCTTCATTTTGGAGGTGGGACTCCCAGTAAAATGATGAGTGTGCTGAGTCCCCTGGGTTGAAAAGGCCAGGCTGGTCATGGCGAAACACCCTTCCACTTGATTGCCAACATTACTCAACATTTTGGAAGGAAGCCACCTTCATCTTTGGAGGATTTTTAAGAGCTGGCTGAGTTTCACACCAGCTTCATCATGGTAGAATTTTCTAGTAAACAATCGTGCTTTCTAACAAGACACCATAAGGGTCCACCAGAGTCTCAACATCTGGATACTCAAGACTGGGTGAATCCATTTTTATTTCTCTGCCACAGCAAAGGGCTCCTTTTTGGCCGTTTTCTGAGTTCCTGACGCCACACGGTATACTTCTTACTTCTTTTTTGGAACTCACCTCTTTTGTTGTCTATAAGGTTGAATTCTCCTGATTCTTCCATTCCTTGTATCTATCTCCTCTTGCTCTTCTTCTTTCTGGCCTCACCTCTGGTCCCCAGGCCTTCATTTCATTTCTCTGATTTCTTAACTCTGCATTCATTCTTCTACACAACTTTATTTTCTTGGCAGTCATGATTCCAAAATCAACATCGGTCTCTCTTGCCACTCATTCAAGTGCAGATCCTATACTCCCAGTTGCCTACAAGAATACTCCCTTTAGGGGCGCCTGGGTGGCTCAGTGGGTTAAGCTGCTGCCTTCAGCTCAGGTCGTGATCTCAGGGTCCTGGGATGGAGTCCCGCATCGGGCTCTCTGCTCAGCAGGGAGCCTGTTTCCCTCTCTCTCTCTCTCTCAGCCTGCCTCTCCGACTACTCTCTTTAAGTGACCCTGCAGCTTCCCAGACTAAGATGTCTAGAATCAGGCAGCAGCTTAAAATCAAAACACAGTCACATTACTCACGTGTCAGGCTGGCAAGACAAAAAAGTTTGAAAATATTCATTCCAAAGAGAATGTGGAGAATTGGGGCCCTTCGTGTTCGGTGAGTATAAGTGTTTATTAGCATGTACTATTTTTTTTTTGGCAATATTTATCAACAGTTAAAAGACATTTATTAGGATTTAAAAATACATAATATTTGACCTAATTGTTCCACTTCTAGAAATTTGTCTTAGAGATGTATATACATACTCATGAATATGTAAAAAAAAATCACATACAAGAATTCGCACCATGACAATGTTTTGTAAGTTGCAAACAATAATAGCAGCAACTATACCCTATGAAAGCAACTCTGTTACATATAGCCAAAGTACCAACTGGGGAAGACTGGTTAAATAGAGCAGCATTCATACGCTGAAATACGATATAGCTCTTAAGAAGAATAAGGCATATCTGGAAAGCTCTATTAAATTTACATTTAGATTTACATTGCTATTAAAGGCAATGTAAATAAGGACTAGTCACATACAATCATATTTGTGTACAATAAAATTTCAAGAATGAATACACAAGAAGAAGTTAATAGTCACTGCGTTTTGAGAGTAAGATTGAGAAGAGAAGGAAGAGGATTGCTTTCCAACAAATACCATATTGTGTTGCTTGATTTTTGAAAATACAATTTTACTCATGTCGTTGAGAAATGCTACTTCTTTCTTACAAATTCATCTTCTGGTTTCCCTAACTTTGTCCACATCAACCACTTAGCCACCTGGCTTGAGGGTTTGAAATCAGTCTTGATCCCTCTTTCATTATTTCTTTCTTTATTAAGTAAACTTTATTAAGTTCAAGCTCAATGTGGGACTTGAACTCATGACCTTGAGATCAAGAGATCTGAGCCAGCCAGACAGCACTCCTCTTTCATTTTTAACTTTCTCCTAGAGTCACCAAATCCCCTTCCTCTCTTTAGTGTCCCTCAGCTGCATCCTTCCCTCTCCAGAAGGGCCATTCTGTTCTGCTCCTGATTCTTCAACACCAATTTCCTTGAGAATCTGGGCAAGTCACTCAATCACTCTTCACCTTCCTCATACAAATAATAATTCCCATCTTGGAAAGAGTGGGATATTTTACAAGTAAATCAGGTAAGAAATTTAAGTCCCTGGCACATAATATGTGCTCAACAAATGCTATTTTCCATGTTCTCTTTAGAGATTTTGCCTTGTACTATTGTATCCTCTGATTCATATTATATATAGCTATCAAGTTCATTTCCTGAAAATAGTATTTTCATCATTGAATCCCTTTGGATAACTTCCTTTTGGACTATGACCTTACCCTGGAATCCCAGATGGGGGAAGTAGTCAGCATCTTTACAGCTAGTAACCATCGAGACTTTGGAGAACTTCTTCTGGAAAGAAGACAGTTTGCTATTACTATCACCATGGGTCCATACTAGCAGAGTTGGGGGCACTTCTGAAGCAAAGTTTTCCCATAGTCAAACCCCTTTCCTGCCATCCCTGAGACATTTATGTAAATTCTCATTGATCTAATTTGAGTAAAAACCAGTGGGGAAGTAGATGAAGCCCCAAATTTACTACTCAATACTCAAGATCTCGCATCAAGATCTCACTCTCTCATATCTATCTCACTTTCTTTTCTACTTTCCCTCAATTTGTCTCAAATCAACCCATTTCTATATTGTCCTTCCTATGCTCGCTTTCTCACTTTTTAGAAGTTAACACCCACTTGTAAAGAAGAGAGAGGGAGAAAGTATTACATTGTATGGAAATATGCAGAATAAAAATGAAAGTTCCCTTCCACCACTCCAATAGTACTGTCAGTGAAGCTAATCAAGACAGTTAAGATAGAATTTGGGGTTTTATCAATAGATTCGGATAAGAAGAGAAATTATAATAATCTTTTCCCTTTTGTATCTGTTTAAATAGCCCTGACCTTTGAAGCTTTATAAAGGGTTTGGTGGGCACAAGGCAAAAATTCTATTTTCCCTTTGGATGTGTTCATAGGACAGGAATATATTGCTACTTCTACTGCTGAACAAAGGAACTAAAAGCAAGTAGTACCTGTAAAAAAAAGCAAAGTGTATAAGCTTTGCAAAAGAGGCTCCCAGAACCAATCAGAGCTTGGGTAGAAGGTAATACCCTCTGGTATAACCCAGTAGTTATGCCCTAAGTTTCTCTCTTCTTTCCTCATTCTCCACCCACGTACCCCCTGCCCCCATTCTCACATGTGAGGTCCAAGCAGTAGGGTTACATCCCCTTGCTTGGCGTAGATCATTTCCCAGGAACTACTCTATCTCCTGGGCCCTGGGTATAATCATGTCTAGAAGGGCTCAGCCGTGCCCTCAGAGCCTCACCGAACGTCTTGCCATCCATAGGCACTCTCAAATCAATATAATCCTTATACTTTGGTTTTTGCAGTGCACTGGCCATTAATTTATGTACATATTAAAAATGTATTATTGTATAGTACATGGGCATATAATTTAGAATGGATTAGATGTGAATGTGGTTGTCATTTCTAAAAACATGTGCACAGATAAATAGATAGCATCAGGCCATTGGTTACAAACGTCACCCAGCTGTTGCAACATCGTTCCTACAAGAAAATCAGATTGGATTCACAATCTTTTGATTTATTATACCTTTCAAAGGAATGCAACCCAACCCAGTGTAATTTTAAGGGCTGCGGGTCCTAGTATTATTACTATTATAGTCATTGAATATTTGTTGAATTCATTATGAAGAGATTGAATAGGAAATACTGCCAGTTTTAATGTATTCTTTACCATGTAATCAAAATTGTAGAAAGAGAGAGGGAAAGAACATATTAATCATGGGCACTTGGGTATGAAAGAGAAGAAAAATTGACTCCCTTTATTGAAAAGGGAGGAGTTTTCTTGACCAAATTCATTAATGTTAATTAATAATTGACTTTCCCAGTGAGTTCAGCTTTGTTCTATCTTAAAAAAAAATTAAAAAGAGGATTCCCATTGCCTTTTCTTTTTTATTCCAGTAAACATTAAAAAATATTTTACTGCAACACTTAGTGATTGAAACTAACCCAGCAAGGAAAGGCAGCCAAGATCAGAGGACAGGATATTGTGAATTCTACATACCTTAGCAACATAATCGTTAGTTCAAACATTCATTATCTCACATTTAATTTAAGTGAATTATCAACCCCCAAATATTATTTTCTACTTTAAATATTTAGAGAACCTTGAAAAATCTTCAAATTGTGTTTTGTCCCATTAGCTTATGCCTTCACTCTCCAAAACAATGTTGTCATAAAGTTTTGATTATATAGCTTCCCTTCTTAGTATTAGATAGTAAGTGAGACCAGATTCAGCAATTAAGGCTAAGACCCCTTGGTTAACCCTATCCTGTCTGCAGCTGTTTGTTTCTCTCCTATTAATTTGAGATAACTCATTTCCTTATATTCAAGTTCTTAAACATTCTCTCTACCCCCCAATATCTATAAAGGGAAAAGTTTGACATCCAAGGTTGTGAAATGGACATTCCCATATCTGCTGTAAGTTTCAGGGGTATGAACTGCAAAATCTCTGCTTCATAATAACAGATGTCAGCATCTCACTCTTTTGATGTAATTTTCTTTCTTTTTTTTTTCATTTATTTATTTTCAGCATAACATAACAGTATCATTATTTTTTCACCACACCCAGTGCTCCATGCAATCCGTGCCCTCTATAATACCCACCACCTGGTACCCCAACCTCCCACCCCCGCCCCTGCCACTTCAAACCCCCTCAGATTGATGTAATTTTCTAAAAAGTTTGCTGTGATTTGTCTTTTATCATCCATCTATCCAACTGATAAATGGCCTAACATGCACCTTTACCACAACATTCCCAAAGCCTATAATTCAGTGTTTTGTTTTATTTTATAGTTTTGGAAAAAAACATTGTTTCAAAATCCAAATTAAATCATCTTCCTCCTCCTCCTCCCCCTTCCTCCTCCTCCTCCTTTTTCTCCTCCTCCTTCTTCTTCTTCCTCTTATTCTTCTACTTCTTCTTCTCTTCTCCTTCTCCTCCTCCTCCTTCTTCTTCGTCTTCCTCTTCCTCCTTCTCCTCCCTTCTTCCTCTGAAAATCTGAAGGGTCAGTTACAGATAAATTTCCTCCATGAAAATTCATGGCTCTTACAGGGCTGGAGAATGATCTTGCCTTTTTTTTTTTTTCTTGCTGAGGATACTTCAGATGTGGTGGTGATTTGTTTTAAACCAGGTGGATACAGGCATCCACTCTAGGAAAGTAGAGCAAGGTGGAAGGAGCCGAGGGTTCTGATATCATAAAGACTTTGTACCAGCCCCCCATAAAATAACCTTAGTTTTGTGTTGAATGATATCATCTTCTATTAAAGTCTTATAGCATGTCTAGGTAAAGAATAAATGCATAGTTCTCGAGGCTTCTCAAAAAAAGTTTTTTATTGGATTTTCAGCGAATAAGGAGACTATGTCACAACTAGAATTAGTGTTAAAACTAGTGGCCATTTCCCCATCCCCCATTTTTTCAATGTATCCAATTTTAAATCATCTGTCTCACTGTCTTTTAGGGCACATGCACTTGCAAAACCCTGTATTCTCACTTTTTGATTGGGAAAATACTATATAGTTCCTAAAGCAGATAGCTATTGGCTTCAGAAACTGAAACCCCAAATCAAACAGATTTTAACATACAGAAAAAGCAATGGCTCATCTACTGAAAAGCTTAGAGGTAAGGTATAGGTAAGGTTGGGTCCAGTTTCATTTCTTTGAGAATTTATTGGCTCTGCTGTCCTTGGTAATTTCCATCATCAGGTTGGATTTTCCTCGTGAAAATGGACATAGGGAATACTCAATTCTGATGGAGTTTTTAGTTGGATCCATGATGGTCCAGCGACCTTTCCAAGCACGCTTTTAGTTGGTATGACCACATGGCCAGATCTGGCTGACCAGCTAAGAGCAGGAGGGACGGAAACAGTTTTTGAGCCTTGTTTTTTGGGGGAGAGGGGGATGCCCTTCTTCCTCCCTTTTCTCCTTCCCATTGGATAGATTAGGGGTATGGCAATGAGTCATCTTGAATCATATAGGTGAAGGCAACACTATTATTTTTATTTTTTAACGCAACACTGTTACAGACAAACCATCTTGAATCCTTACAGATTAAAGTGGAGTAAGAGGAAAAAATTCTGAATCCCTGACCCTGTGGAACCACCATGCCAGCCTTCAACTGCTCTTGCCTCAACTGTCAAATGTGGGGTGGGGGGGATACTCCTATTTTGTTTAAACCTGTATTACTTTGGATCTCTGTGGAGCAGCCAAGAACGACCCCTGAGGTCCCAAGACCCTTTGGGTGGATCCCTGAGGTCAACTCTATTTTTTATAATAATACCCAGAGATGTCCATATGTCCATATTCTAATTCTTGGAGCCAGTGAATATATTACCTTAAATGCAAAAGAGACTTTGCAAACGTGATTAAGGATCTTGAAATGGGTGTTTACCTTGGATTATCTGGGGGGCCCAGTGTCAGTCACAGGGGCCTTATAAGCAGAGACAGAAAGCAGCTCTGGCCATGCTGCATTGCTGGTTTTGATGACGGAGGAGCATTTTCTAGCCAAGGAATGTAAGGAAGTTGGCAAGGCCAAGGAAGTGGAATCTGCTAGAACCTCAGGAAAGAACCATCCCTGTTGACCCCTTGATTTTCACCCAATGAAACTGATTTTGGACTTCTGATCTGAGAAGGGTAAGAAAAAATTTGTGTTGTTTTAAGCCACAAAATTCATGTTAATTTGTTACAGCAACAATAGAAAGCTAATACACACACCCAGACATTATTTGCCTTTTTCACTTTCATTCTGTCCTGAGCACACAGGGGAGTTTCCAGAGGTTAGATGTATTATCACAACAGATGGAATACATCGGATATGAGAATCCTCTTGTCTTCTGTTAACCTAGGTATTAAAAAGGTTTGCAAAAATATGAAAAACAAGGATGCTTCTCTCAGATTTTTCTTTTGCTTTGGAAAACTTATTTTCTTCACTAAAAATATTATTTATATTTACCTATAAGAGACATATTGTTATTTTAAATGAGTTAGTAAATAGTTTTTAAATTCTCAGTTTTAATTTCTAGTACAGCAGATACTGATAAATATAACTCATATAAATGAAAGCTCTTTGTGGTTCTCAATAATTTTTAAGGATAGAAAATGATCCTCAGGTCAGAAAAATTTAAATACTAAAATAATGTAGTGCCAAATGGGCTGTTGCAATTTTAGATCACAAATTCACTATACAAAGGAAGGAGAAAGGTTTCCTCCCCAAACATCACCTAGAAACGCCAGCTTTCACTCTGGTCGAACCACTTTAAGAGCTCTGCCCCCTCTTCACTGTGACAATGGGAGGGATTTACTCTGATAGAGTCAGCCATGGGGGCCCACCCCAGAACTTGGGGTGAGCTCAATCCCATTTAAACCGTGTGGCTGCTACCTTGTGGGAGAAAGCGACAGATGGATGCTGGGGAGTCAGTCGGCGACAGTTCCCGGAGAAAATGAAAAATGATGATGATGGCAAACAGAGAGGATTTTTTGTCAGGCTCCGTTCTAAGCCCCCAGTTAGTTCTCCCAGCCACTCGATGAGAAAGGCATTATTGTTTATTTTAACATGCAACATAATCTCTGCCACTGCTTCAGCTGAGAGACAGGCTGGAAGAATGTTCGAATGTTTCACTTCCCCAGGATTTTGATGGAAGCTTTACCATTAGTGTAAAGCTAGCAGCAGAAGGCAAGGGTCGCAGCACAGGCTCTGGGATGGGACAGACATACTCACACAATGCTCGGATTTTGACTCAGAAAACACGGTGGTTTTGTTTTTCTATAACCTATATGATATTCTTAAAAAATCCCCCATCACCATGGTATTCATTAGTGGGTACAGGTTATATTTGAGTCTAATTAAATAGTGTCATTCCAATCAACAATGTAAATAGTGTCCTTGGACTTGAATATTCTGTTTCTTTCAGGACAACGCTCAAGTCTATCAGGTTTCTGGTTCCCACTTCCAGAAGGTCCTAAGTGTTTGGGGAACGGGTGGGAGGAGTGTGATGTGAGCCTCTGTGGTGGGGGACTGTGAGATCCTTGGAGCCACATCCTGGACTGGCCATGCCTGAGGGTGACTGGGCTAGCCCCCACGTGTTCTGTGGGTGTCTGCGGCTGAGGTGGGAGGCTGGCCTTCTCTCGTGGCTCGGTGAAGTCACCCTTGCCTCACGAACTCCTCAACCTTACCTACGTCTTCACTGGGCCAGAGGATACCACGGACATGAACACTGCTGGCAAATTCCTGAGCCAAATTCTAAATTCATGTCCGTATCTCACACCCCAGTCCTCCCACCTCAAATATCCCACACGGGAGTGGGTGTCCTTAGGGGAACTGAAGTGAGGCCCTGCGCCTGCCTCATTGGGTTGAGTCCTCAGTTGACCTCCATGTGCCGTCTCCAGTTCAGGAGAGTCCTCCCAGAGTCCTCAGCAGAAAGCAGAGCTAAAGCCCCTCAAATTTAGGCTTTCTCGTCACCTTAAATCCCACCACTCTTCTCTCAAGGACACTGGCACAGAGAAGGAAGATTGGGACACGTGTCCTTCCCTTCCTCTCTAACTCTGTCCCCTTCCCCCCATAGACCCCTGAGGGAAAATGTACAGGCTTTTCTCTACTACACAGATCTCTCCTCCGTGAAAGTCTGTGATCAAGTCTTCCAGACACGTTCCTTGATGTGGAAAAGGAGTATATAAGAGAATTTCGAAAAACCCTTTTCTTGTTGATGGAGCCTGACTTCTGAGCCCGTCGTCTTGCCGAGGAACTGAAAATCTGATGTTGACCGTTCACAGCTGAATATTCTCCCTCTTTCTGCACTCCCGGTTTATAAGCCCAAACTCCTACTCTACCACCCCCTGATACACCTTAGGTGCTCTGGGTGGAGGGTTGCATACATCTGAGAGAAAAATTTACAATAGGAAACTATGTATGTGGGGGGAAATAAAGGTACAGCCACACACTTAGTAAGGTTACCCCAGAACGTGGATCCTGGCTCCGCTCCTGACTCGTTGTGTGCCTCTGGGCAGGTTAAATCTCTAGGTCCGGGCTTTTCCATGCGATGCAGGGAAAACAGCAGAATCTGCTTTACACCTGCCCATCCATGTACAGACTCACCTGGCCTGGTGCCAGCCCCATGAGCATGTGAAGTCACCGTCCTTAAATTAGCCCCATTGCCTGGGCTCAGGAGTGGGTCCTGTGTTGTGGCTACTGGGAGAAAGTATTACTCAGTGACTTGTCAAAACACATAATCAGTGCTTTGCTGCTCTGTCAGTTCCTCCCAGTTCTTAGACTAAGATCTCTGAGTCTACAGCAACATCGTTTGTTTCAAGGGGAAGGGGCTGCTCCCCTTTATGAGCTGTGGAGAAGCGAGATTGGAAAGAGGAAGCAAGGAAAGGAGAGAGGGAGGAAGGGAGAGAAGGGGTGTGGGAAGGGGGAAGCAAAGGAGGGAGTTCCAAGCAGGGCTCTCTATTATAATCTTTGATGGTCTGTCTGCTGTCGTTCTTCGGTGGGAACATCCTTCTACACGTGATGTGAAGGGAGTCATGGGAGTCTTTGATGGACAACTCAGATTTTTACACAATTTATTCAAGTAACAGATTTCCTCAGCTTCTGTAAAAACAGGCATGGAATTCTGATTCTGTGACAAATACAGACCTGTTATGTAGCTCTAAGAAAAGGGTTTTAGGTGCACAGAATATAGCTAGAAGGAGGCAGTATAGGAAATCACCTGCATCAGGGTTTGGCACACTTTTTCTGTAAAAAGATTGATGGTAAATTTTTTAGGCTTTGTGCTTGATATTGTCTTTACTGTAAATGCTCAGTGCTGCTGTTGTAGCTAAAAACAACTATAGATCATATATGAATGAATGAGCATGGCTGCGCCCCCCCCCCAACCATTTATGGATCCTAACATTTGAATTTCATGTAATTTTCACTTATCCTGACATAGGATTCTTCTCTGATTTTTTTCCTCAACCATTTAAAAACATGAGCTAAACAAAAAGGCAGAATTTAGCCCCCGGGGGCTGTCATTTGTTGCCCCCCGATGTGTTCAACGTCATTTCAGAAACACCGTGGAATCCTTCTACTTGCTTCTGCCCAAATCCCAGGATCCCACCGTGGATACTTGAGTCCATTAGGTTAGGGTTTTTTGTTTTTGTTTTTGTTTTAAGTAGATATAAAGTCCCCTTGGGGAGGCAATACTCCCACGTACCAGTCTTTATGTTGCACTTTACAAAGTTCTGATTTTCAGTGGATTTTGACAGGCAGAACATGGGAAGGAAAGAAAAGCTCTAGGAGTGTGGACAAGAGGAAAAGCCGGATTAATGGGACATTTCCGATGGCAAGAGGTCTCCTCTTTTTCAAAATTTGGCCTAACATCATGGAGGCTTGAACAGACTTTTGAAAAAAAATTGATCAAGAATGGACAGCCCAAAAGTGATGTCCATAATAACCATTTGAAAAGAAAATCTAGGCTGTAAGAATTTCCACCAGGGCTCTGAGGAAGCCAGTCTAAAGACATGTGGGAGCACTCGCCAACACCTACGTTTCCATTGACTTATACTCTGTGGACGTTGTATTTTGATATAAGAAAACTCCGTTTAAGAAGCTACGGGTATAAAAGACAATAGCGTTATCTTCTGCAGTAGATCAGATGAAGGGCTTACACTCAGAGGCAGTCTCTAATGGGCTTACCCACGTGCTATTTCCCAGGACGGCTTCTGCTCAGCACGGACCGACTAGCCAGCCATGTGAGGCTATGGGGCATTTAAAATGCGGTTCCTCCCAATTGATAAGTGCAGTCAGGTATAAAAAACACACTGGATTTTAAAGACCGAATATAAAAAATATGTGAAATATCTCACTAATAATTGTAAAGTATGGGTTTTATGTTGAAATGACTACATTTAAAGAATTTATTTATTTGAGAGAGAGGGAGAGGGAAAGAGAGAGAGAGAGAGAGACTGGGAGCTCAAGCAGGGGGAGTGGCAGAGGGAGAAGGAGAAAGAATCCCTGCTGAGTGAGGAATCTAACGCAGGACTCGATCCCAGGACCCCGGGATCATGACCTGACCTGAAAGCAAATGCTCAACCGACTGAGCCACCCAGATGCCCTGGAATGACTCTACTTTAGATACATTGGGTTAAATAGAATGTTGGCAAATGAATTTCACCTGTTTCTTTTTACTTTCCAAAATACGGTGATTAGAAAATAGAAAATTTCACCTGTGCCTTGCATTTTGTTTTGTTGGGCAATCCTGACCCTGACTTTGAGCTGATAGGTAGCAGAGGGCCATGGTAGACAGGAAGCTGGAGGCCTGGGTCTTACTCTTACTCTGTTTCTTACTCGTTTTAGGACTTTGGGTAAGCCACCTATTTTAATCTTCAAAATCTGAGCATGGAACTAGATGATCTCTAAGGCTTCATCCAGATGGGGGAAAAAATAATTCAGCCTAAGAGCATTCTTTTTTTTTTTTTTTTTTTTTTTAAGTAGACTCCACACCCAGCATGGAGCCCAACCTGGGACTTGAACTCACGACCCTGAGATCAAGAGTCAGATGCTCCAACCCACTGAGCCACCCAGATGCCCCCAGGCTATGAGTATTCTTACATTTCTCTATTATATATTATTTTTTTTTATTTCTGATCATGGGAAGCTAACATTCTTCCTATACTTATCTCCAAGGGTCTTGAAGATAAAACTATAAGCCACTTATAAAATGCATCATTTACCATTCCAAAGAAAAGGTAAGAAGATGCCGTTTGATCATTGATGTGTTGGTGTAACTGTAATAAATTCTGAGATTCTCTGGACCTTCCTCTGCCACATCCTGCCACCTTGCCCAACGTCTGGCTCCTCAAATGGGCAGACACTCGGCTGAGAGGCTGGTGAGATTCATTGCCACAGCTTTATCCAGCGATAGCTTCTAGCGAGGTCCAGATCTCCCTGCTACCACTGGCTTGAAATCGTCTCTGCTCTTCTTTCACCTGGGCAGAAATTACAACATTCCTTGGATGCATTTGAGCTCTCACCCTGTGTCAGAATTATGAGTCTTTGAAGAAATAGAGATAAAGAGGAGAGATCCTTCTCTAGGAACAGAACTTAGAAACAGTTAATGAAGGGATTCTTTGGGTCTGAAACCCCAAAACAATTTTCCTTGTTACTTTGATTCAATGGTCACATATATAGGTCTAAATCTTACTATAACCCATGATTTTTGTTTATTATGTTAATATTCCTATTTATCCATAATTACATATTTTTCTATTTGTTCATTTTTTGTTGGCAACAGCCTTGTGGAAGGTGTGTCTGAATTCAAACCTTATTTTGTTTCCTTGGAAAGGGCAGACTTGATATGTATTTTTCAAAATAAGTTTTTTTTTTTTTTATTTTCAAGTAGTTTCAGATTTACAGAAGAATTGCAAAGATAGAGAGTTCCCATGTAACCGACACCCAGTTTTCCCTAGGATTAACGTCTTAAATTAGTATGATACATTTCTATTAATAGATAATATTAGCGCATTATTACTTAGAGTCCACACTCTCTTCAGATTTCTTTAGTTTTCCTAATGTCCTTCTTCTGTTCCAACGTCCTGCTCAGCATACCTTATTACATTTCACTATCAGGTTTCCTTTGGTTCTCTTGGATGTGGTGGTTTCTCAGACTTTCCATTTATTTGTTTGTTTATTGAAACTTGAGGTTTCTCTCTCTCTCTCTTTTTATTTCATTATTTTTATTATTTTTAAAGCTTTTATTTTTTTTTAAATTTTATTTATTCATCTGACAGAGAAAGAGCCTAAGCAGGGGAAGCAGCAGAGGGAGAGGGAGAAGAAACTCCCTGCAGAGCAGGACTCGATCCCAAGACCCCAGGATCATGACCTGAGCTGAAGGCAGACATTTAACTGACGGAGCCACCCAGGCACCCTGAAGATTTTATTTTTAAAGAATCTCTACACCCAACGAGGGGCTCAACCCATACCCCTGAGATCAAGAGTCCCACACTCCACCTGCTAAGCCAGCCTGACACCCCCCTCTCTGTCTTTTTAAATTGAATTATAATTAACAGACAAGGTTAAGGGTGCTTGGGTGGCTCAGATGATTAAGCATCTGCCTTTGGCTCAGGTCATGATCCCAGAGTCCTGGGATTGAGCCCCGCATCAGGCTCTCTGCTCAGCGGGGAGCCTGCTTCTCCCTCTGCCTGCCCCGCATCCCACCGCTCATGCTCCTTGTCTCAAATAAATAAAATTAAAATAACAAACATAACAGTGTTATACTGGTGACTGTATGAGTTAGGGTACTCTGGACAAACTGGGCAATGGATCAGACGTACTACACACACACACACACACACACACAGATTTATTTTAATGAATTGGCTGATGTGATTACAGAGGCTGGAAGGTTCAAAGTCCAAAATCTGTACAGCAGGCTGGCAGGCTAAATACTCAGGCAGGAATCTGTGGTGCGGTCTTGAGCCAGAATTTCTTCTTTCCTGGGAAACCTGGTAAGGCCCTCGGCAGACTGGATGAGGCCCTGCTCCCCTTCTAATCTCCTTTATTTAAGAAGGGTCAATGATGATAGGTGTTGACCACAGCTAGATACAGCAACACCAACGTTAGTGTTTGATTAAACAACTGGAAACTGTAGTCTCGCCAAAGGGACACAGAAAACTACCCATCACAATGATCTTAATGTTTTGGGGTGTACTCATCAGAGAATTTGTACAGGGTTCCTCGACTGGGATTGGACTGATGCTTCTCATGATTAGAGTTGGCTTATGTATTTTTGGGCAAACTAGATTTTATGGGTCAACTAGATTTTATGGATGGGTTGTTTGGAAATAGGTTTCTCCGGAATCTAATGTTGGCCTGCGCCCTGGAGTGTATGGTATATTCCTGCGATGGCCTATCCTTTGTATTCTGCAGGAATGCTCCATTGGACCGTCTGACTATTATTATTATTTAAACTTTAAAAAAATCCCACTATTACTAGCATTATAAAGAGTTACAAAATCAGTACCGGAATGTCTTGAAGACACTTTACCCAGCTTCCTCTAAAATTAACGCCGTGCTCCCTCGATGACTGAGTCCAAGGCTGGGATGAACCAGGAGATCAAATGCAAGGTTGCAGTTGCCTGGGAGGCGGGAGAACCTGTCTCTACAGGGAGGGTAGAGGCCCCCTAAGGCTCGTGAAGTTCAAGTTGACATGATTGCCACTGCCGTTTGCCACACTGATGCCTCTACCCCGAGGGGGGCTGATCCTGAAGGGAGTCTTCCAGGGATCCTGGGGCATGAAGGTGCAGAAATTGTAGACAGTGCTGGCAAAGGAGTCACTCAACTGCAGACAGGTGATACTGTCATTCTGCGTTACATGCTACAGTGTGGAGAATGCAAATTTTGTTTAAACCCTAAAACCTTTGCCAGAAGAGAAGTGGTATGCAGGAGAAAGGATTAAGGCCAGATGGGACTAGCAGATTTCCTTGCAAAGGAAAGACAATTCTCCATTCCCTGGGAACCAGCATGCTTTCTGAACATACAGTTGTGGCTGAGATCTCTATTGCTGAAATTGATCCTTTAGCACCTGTGGATAAAATCTGCCTTGTGGGTTGTGGCCTTTCCACTGCGCCATCTTTGGTCCAGGAGGATTTGCAGTGGCGGCTCTCATGGGCTATAAGGTGGCTGGTGTATCCTGAATCTTTGGTGTGGACATCAATAAGGTAAATTCACAAGGGCCAAGGAGTTTGGAGCCTCTGAATGCATTAACCCCCAGGACTTCCTACGCCCATCCAGGAAGTGTCCACTGAAAGGACTAAGAGGGGGGCACACTAGGCCTTTGAGTGTACTGGTAAGGTCAAAGTCAGGAGAGCAGCACTGGAGGCCCGCCCCCAAAGCCCAGTGTCAGCGTCCCAGTCGGAGTAGCTTCTTCCCGTGAAGAAATCGCCAAGCGCCCATTTCAGCGGGTACAATTGAAGGTATGATTAACCCTGTTTGTCGTGACTGAACCAGAAGTGCTGCATGTGGAAAGGCAACAAGCAGGGAGAAGATTTCCCAGTTCACAGCCTCTTCGACTTTCTAGACCTTCTCCATTACTACTTCTAGAGTAACTGACTCTGGGTTATATTTTTTGTATAATTCATAAATCTCTAATCAAGGACAAGGCTAATACAGTCATAAATCTGTTTTCTGAACTCTCCTTCACATGAATAATTGCCAGCTCATCAAGGAATATTCTAACATAATAAAAGCAATTTCTGTGGAAAAGAAAAAGTTAACATTGCATATGGTCATAGTACAATCACCCCAGTGAAGAAATTGATATTAGTACAATACTATTCACCAAACTATAAACTTGATTCAGATGTTACCAGTTTTTCTACTACTGTCCTTTTACTGCTCCAGGATGCAGTGATGATGACACACAATTTGTTGTCATGTGTTCTCAGTTTCATTCAATTTGTGACAGTTTCTTAGTCTTTCCTTGACCTTGAGTCTTGCATGACCTTGAGACTTTTGTAGAGTTCTGCTTGACGATTTTGTGGAATGCCGCTTCGTTTGGCTTGTCTGATATTTTCGGATGGTTCTGGGATATTATGCTTAGGTTGAGATCATGTCTTATTGGAAACAATACCACAGAAGTTATGTTCCTTCTCATTGTATCATATCAGGTTACATAATGTAGCTATGTCTTATTAGCGGTGATGTTAACCTTGTTAACCTCGATCTCTTGGTTAAGGGGTATCTGCCAGGTTTCTCCACTATACACTTACTATTTTTGTCTTTTTTAGTTAATAATTTCTTTTGCTGGGGAAGAGATAATTTGAGACTATGCAAATACCTTGATTTTTTAAAAAAACTTTCACCAACTAATTTTAGCATCCACGTGTGGATCTTGCCTATAGCAGTTATTACTCTGGTGTTCAAATGGTGATTTTTTTCCCTTCATTCCTTTTATATTACTAATTGGAATATTCTGTAAGGAAGAGTTGGTCTTTCTCCTCTATTTATTTATTTATCCAGTTGTCTACTTACATCATCATAGACTCACATGCTCTCATTTTATTCTTTGGGTTATATACTGATTTCTTTTTAAGTTCTGTTACAATTTGATGGAAGATTTTAATGAAATGAGTGAGTGAGAAAGCAAATTGATTTCCTCATGTGCTGTTACATACCTTAATTTTCTTGAAAGGAGCCAAGATAAAATCTGAATCTCAGAAATGTAAGTAAGAAATAGATAGTCTAGTGAGGTGGTTTGAAGAGCAAATCTTCTGGAATCACACTGCCCAGGTGCTTACCCTTTCTGCATTACCTTCCTCAGCTGTAAAACAAGGACGTAAGCAGTACTTACCCAAAAGGGGGTAAAACAAGCTAATATATGTAGAATGTTATTGTAATACCTGAGTATATAGTAAATGCTCAATAAACATTAAAAATAAATAATTGAAGACATGGTGAACCCTGTGTGTCATGACGGAAGCAGAAAGAGTAAACCACAGGATTACTGGAAGTCATATCTTAGACTGGCCCCACATCTTGCTTGTGCTTTGCTTTCTTCCTTTATGTACTCAGTAAATACACAACTCAGAATTTGTCCTAAGATTTATTCTTTAAGGGCACCTGAGTGGCTCAGCATCTGACTCTTGATTTCGCTCAGGTCATGATCTCAGGGTTGTGGGATCAAGCCTTCTGCACTCAACACGGAGTCCGCTATGGCTTCTTTTCCCCTCTCCTTCTGCCCCCCGCCAGTAGCTCTTTTAATTAATTAGCTAATTAATTAATTAATTAAATCTTTACCATAAAAAAGAATTATTCTTTAAATTTTCTGAAATGGATTTGACTTTGAGCAGTTGGTAAGATTATGGAATTAGAAACAAGCAAGCAGTTTCCTTAAATGTCTAACATCTAGACATCTATAGAAATCCCCCATCCCTGTGACAACCTCAGCCTCCAAAGCAATAAAACTTGGGTGTCTTTGTTAACAGAGCCAGTCTAGCTACCTTCTCCTGTCACCCCATCTCCTGCCAGTTTGGAACATCATGTTCCAGTCAACAAGTATTTATATGCACCAGCCTTTTGTAGTCAATCTTTTTATTCTCTTCTAGGATCCCTCACATGTCATTTGATGATGCTCTTGGTTCTCAGCATAACTTAAGGTCTGTCACTGTGACAGTGGGGTCTGTCACACAAAACGTTTGAGGAAGGTTCTTCTGAGAACACTACAACCCAGCTCTTCCCTGTGCCTCAGCCCCGTCCTGCCCTCCAGGTTCTTGTACTTCTTTCTGTTCCTTGATCTCACCAAGATTTGCTGCCTCACAGCCTGTGCATCTGTGGTCCCCTCTGCCTGGAGCAACTGCCCCCCAGCTCCTCACATAGCATTTATTCATTCTTCAGATCTCAGCTTCCAACATTGCTGCTGTGAGATGCTTTCCTTCATCTCCACACCTTGTGCTTTCTCGTTGATCCTTGCTCTTGTCTTTCCTAACCCTTATTACACCGTCATTACTATTTATTTATGCGTGCCCTTTTTTGAGGCTTGCCGCCCTCCCGGAATGTCTGCTCCCTGAGGGTGGAGCCACAGAGGTTACCTGCTGTCCCCATGCTGCTTGTCCTCCTCAGTGCTGCTGCCCGTGGTGCATAATGATGAATGAATGCTTCGTTGAATAAACAAACAGCCGACATCTGCCAATGAGTGTTTAATTCAATGTATTCCTCGGCCTTTCATTTAACATTCAGTGGATGCCTACTAGTCCTAAGTGCTGGGAATAAAAGTGGCTAAACCACATCCCCCTGCTCTGTTGGACACCCCAGTCTATCGGGACAGGGAAGTAGGCTGAATGCTGCCCACCCCACCTCCCTGCCCCCAGAGTTTCAGATCCAAATCCCTGGAACCTGTAAATACTACCTAACTTGGAAAATGGCTCTTTAAAGGTTCAGTCTAGGGATCTGGAGGTCAACAAGAAATGGGACTTGAAGGCATGAAAGGGAATGAACAGGCAACAACAAGAGAGTAGGATCAAGGTCAGAGCCTATACACTACTAGTTCTTGAATGGGCGAAAAAATATGAATTGTGTGATGTGTGAAAGGTGTTATAGACATGAATGAGTATTCTGGAATCTTGAAGGTGTTGATGACCTCTGTAAATGCCTTTTCTTGAAAGACTTCTGGCTGTCTTAGAAACTTGAGTTGTCCCCAGGCCAACCCACCGGGAACTTGGTTGGTAACCCGTATGTCTATGCCTGCTGGCTTCCTAGGATTTGGCCTAGGGATCAGGCTGTGTCATTTGTTTAAACTGAACACCCATAACAATAACCAAACTTTTGACCAAATCACTAAGCAATTAATCCAGTGAGCACTTAATAATCTGATCCTAGTTAGCCAACAGGCTGACCATAATGAAAATCAAAATCCCTTTCTGTCACAACAATTGGACCAATCTATCATGTAGACGTTTCTTGAGATAAGCTTTTAATTTTTCAGTTATTAACAAACATCCGGTCATATTAAGCTATATAAGTCATGTTTAAAAATTAATGAGGTCAGGGCTCAGTAACCTCTTGCACCTTCATTGCCTTTTCTGGGCGTTACTGGCAGACCTGAGGCATGAGCAAGGGAGGGACAAAGAAGGAAGGAAAAACAAGGCAAGGAAAGAGGCAAGAGAAGAGGAGAAAAGCAGAGAGGAGAGCAAAGGGAGAGAAAAAGAAGAAAGAAACTATAAAGGAAGACATTTATCTGAATTTGGTCCTAAAGGTTAGGATGAAATATTTCTTTGAAAAAGAAATTTCTTAATTTATTAAAGAAAGAGAGAGAGAGAGAGAGATACAGAGGAAGGGGAAGAGAGAGAGGGAGAGAGAGAATCTCAAGCAGTCTCCCCACTGGCACAGAGCCCTATGTGGGGCTCAGCCCCATGACCCTGACATCATGAAGCCAAGAGTCAGAGACTTAAGCAACTGAGCCAGCCAGGCACCCCTGGGAAGAAATATTTCTAGTGATTACAGGATCCAGGCAGCAGTGAGATGTAGCAGGAAGAATGCAGTTTGATGCCCGACAAACCTGGGCTCTGAGCCCTGGCTCTGCCGTTCTTGTTGTGTGACCTTGAGCCAGGTAACCTCTCCGAGCTTTGTCTCCCTGATCCTGAGAGGTGGCTCAACAGAGAGTAAAGAGCCACGTTTCTCCAGCCGGGTTTAATTCTGCCTTGTACCTGCTGCAGGACCTTGGGCAATGTGCCTAACCTTTTAATGACTCAGTGTCCTCAGGTTCTCAAGTGGGCATAATAACAGAATCTGCTTTATCGAGTCATTGTGACTCTTAAGCAAGGTAATACTTGAAAAGCATGCAGAAGAGTGTGCTTGATAGTGTTAGTCATGAGCTATAAAGTTGTATCGGTTAGATTGAGACATATTTGTAAAAGCTCCCAGCCCAGTGCGTGGCTTATGGAGGCAATCAGAAACTGTGCATCACCTTTCCATTTCAATTCCTTAGATGTCCCAGATGGGGGAAGAATGGTGGCTTCTTAACCTCTCTTTCTCCGTCAGGGCGCATCCAAACCCAATTGGACCAGCCTCTTCGGATTCCCCTATCCACAGCCTGGTCTCACTTGGTCCTGGGCCAAACAGGTGGAGCTCTGGGGGAAAGAAGGCTTTAATGGGTTGTTTTTTTTCCCCAAAGCAATCTGAAGACGAGTTACAAATGTCATGGTTAACTTTGCAACGGCTTCTAAACCTCAGGAGTTTGGGGTGGTCTGTGCATGCTATGCTGATGAAAACAATAACCCGGAAGAGAGATCGAAGTGGACAGAAACCAAAGTCAGTACTGGTAACGCCCAAAACTGGAAGGTCACTGCAGTGTTCACACTTGTGAGTGTGGTTTGAGTACAGAACGTGGCGTGCAAGGTCAAAGCAAGTATTTCTGACCCTTTCCTCCTAATGAATGAGGGTGTACACCACACACACATAAACACTCTTCTGTTTCACACAGTTCATTAGCTGCATGAAACCAAACCTCATGGTTAAAAAAGCAGAAACAAAAAAGGCCATCCTTTCTCTATTTAGCACAATTCTTGCAGCCCTGAAGTCAAACATCAGGCAGGCGTAAATGCTGAGTGGAGAGGCCTCTGGGAATGAATGGGGAGCGTTCCACCTGGTGATTTCACTCCCGCAATGAGAGGAGCACAAAAGAGATCTCCGTGCACTTCCTGCAGCCCTCGGGTCACCTCTACCTTCCTGTGATTTCCCACTTGCCTCTCCTGCCCTGCTCCAGGGACCGTAAGAAGCCAAGAGAGATCCTCTGTGGAGCCAGTCAGTGTAGATGACATCATGTAAACAGTTAAGACGGTGGGTGGGGCCGGGGAGGTGGGGGAGAAGGTTCCAGCATGTGCAGCTAGCATTCAGCTACCAGAGTTGGCCACTTTCACACTTTGGAAGGGTAAAAGCTGCACAACTTTTGTACCTCCTCCTTGCCTCATTTTCTTACCTCCAAAATAATGATATTGATAGAACCTACTGCCCAGGCTTGCTGGGAGGATGGAACGAGATGATTAAATAAGATCAAGTGATCAGCCCAGGCTCTGATTCAAACTTAGCAGTCAATGTATACATAGTTGCTCTTGTTTTCTTTTCTTTTAAGATTTTACTTATTTATTCAGGAGAGACAGAGAAAAAGAGAGAGGCAGAGGGAGAAGCAGGCTCCCTGCTGAGACCAGAGCCCGACGCAGGACTTGATCCCAGGACCCGAGATCACAACCTGAGCTGAAGGCAGATGCTTAACCCACTGAGCCAACCAGTTGCTACTATTTCCAGTAGCTCAGGGCTAAGGTCAAATACCAGACCCACGGTGGAGAAGATTTTTTTGTCTGCCCTGGAGTGGATGAACGCTTTTTCCAATGTGCAGGAGAAATCACATTTGTCATAAATGCAGCAATGTGTTAATCACACTGCCTTTATCAGAATATGGCTATCTTTTTGAAGTGTTGACTGTGCCAGGTTATCCTTCATGAACTGCTGTCAAGGTCGCATGTCAATTGGCTTGGACTTACTGGTTAAACGTCATTACTAAATATCTACCCTTTCTGCCCTATATGTGTAAGCCAGAGCTGCCCAAAGGGGTGTGAAGACTCCTGACGAACATTTCTAGAGATAATCCGGAGAGGAGGACTGCTAACACTTGCCAAGTCCAGACTTGGGTGTGGGAGACGGTGGGGTGTAACGCAGTCATGCCTGTATTTTTACCACCCAGCTGGTCTTGTGAAGACTTTAGCTGGGGCAACATCTCCTCTCTCTTCAGGCTGGCTTCTGCTTCTCTCCTGGTCATATCCCAAGGTCCCCTGGGGAGGATGGTGGGGGGCAAGGGGCAAATTGGTCTTGTCTTTAGGGATTCACCTCAATAGGACACACTGGCTTCTCCTTGTCCATGCTCTGAACACCACACTGAGACATAAGATACAATCAGAGGGTAAACAGAAGAAAAAGATATTTGCTGGAGGTGTGGGGGATGCATAGAGGCAAAATTCAGGTGATACGTAGGGGTATATCATCAGAGTGAAGAGTCAGCATGCGAAGTTCATTTGCAGGGAAGGGATCAACGTTGCCCTAAAAACTGAAGGTGGGGGACACCTCCGTGTCCCAGCACACTTCCTAAGGGCCCCGGGAGGAAGCTGGCTGTGATGGGGGCTTGGGGAGGGGGGACTCTGGCCTCTTCGGGGATAATCTGTCTATTCCGCCCAGCTCCCTGGCCTTCGGTCTTTGTCACTCTCACTTGCAGGTGCACAGAAAGACCTCGATTAATTTTTGTTGAATGAATGAAAGACCTGGGGTTTGGTGGACTCTGTATATTAAAATTCCATTTTGTGTGTGTGTGCTAGCCAGAAAGCCTGGAAAGAGTGAGGCTTATTGCTAAAAATATATTCCCCCTGTCCTCCTAAGCAAAGTCTTAGAGGATCAGTGCAGAGGTAATGTATTTTTTTCTTTTTCTTTCTTAGAGAGAGAGAGGGAGAGCAAGCAGGAGCAGGAGCAGTGGAGGAAGGGGCAGAGGGAGAGGGAGAGACAATCTCACGCAGCTTCTGTGTTGACCTCGGAGCCTGAAACAGGGCTCAGTCTCACAACCCTGAGATCATGGCCTGAGCCAAAATCAAGAGTCGGATGCTTAAGGGACTGAATCAGCCAGGTGCCCCTGTGTTTTCGTTTTGTTTTGTTACTAAACCTTTCTTTCAGGGAGGTCTTGGAAGATTTGGCTCTAACTCGCCTGTGTAGGATTCATAAATGGCAAAGACACATATCGCAGACTCCCATCAGGCACATGTCCTCGTGAGGCACAGACCGAACTGGCCAAGAATGCAGTAAGCCCCACCCTGAGCCAACACCACCGAGACGGTGAGATCAGAACCCACACACAGCGAGGCAGCAGGCAAGGCCCCAGGCATTTTAGGTGCCCCCTCCAGCACCAAATGCCACCCCCACCAGATTCCATCCAGCATACATCAACCACCAACCTAGACTTAAACTTAGGAGCAGGAGGTGAACACCTAGTAGGGAATGGGAATGTGGATGTGATACAAAGGACAGGAACGGAGAAGCTAGTAAATAAATTTTAACCACTGTCCCTTCCAATGTCCGGGGACAGTAGAGCTGGAGACAGAACACTTACTCATCTAGCAATGACACGGTGTTTATTGAGGGCAGGGAAGTGTTCCTCTCACTACATGTCCCACGATTTGCTACTTTGCTGCAGGGAAATACTGGATTGCAAAGCCGAGGGTGTGACCCATTGGCAAGTGCCTGTCTACAGCAAAGGCGTGTACCTTGTGTGGGCGAAGACTGCCGTTCATGCAGTACCGAGCACACATGTTCCTCACATGCTCAGGACATTTTACCAAATCACAGAATCCAATAAATAATTCTCCACAGCCTGCAGCTACTGCTCCCTGGATCATTCTGAAGTCTGATTTAGGGCACGCCAAAGGGAACGTGGGCGCTGACACCATTAACCACTACGCCCACGCTCCAGTCGACATGCTTCCTTTCTTGGTTTAATATGAAATTGTTCTTCCTGATTAAGGCAAAGGGCTTTTTAAAGTCTCCATTAAAAACATTTTTTTTTTACACATGAATACCCATTAGTTCTGGGTAGTTTATTATTTTCCTGCACCGAAGTAGGACCCGGAGGGTAAGGTAAGTGGCAAGGCAGGGAGAAGTGGGGGCGCTGTGCGGGACTGGGGGTGTGGGGAGGGATAGGAAGGGAGGAGGGAGTGCTCTGAGTTCTGACCTCTCACAAGCTAGAGACACCCGCTGAGAAGGCAAACATGTTCCATCTAGAGGGGGAAGGGGAGGCCATTGAAATTGTAAATGACATCAAACTATCCAATATTCATTGACACATATTTGTTGATTATCCGTTATATTCCAGGCACTGTTCTAGGCCCTGGGAAATAACAGTAAGTCAGAGAGTGAAAAAATCTCTGCTCCCCTTGAGCTTCTATCCTGGTGAGGAGGGACCTGCCGTGGGTGACACAAATAAACCAAATAGTCAGAGTGACAGAGGAACATCAGAGAGGGGGAACGCAGAGGCCAGGGTGGGGAGGATGAGGAGTGTGTGGCTGAATTGGATGGTGGGGGATGAACCTATTAATATGGTGAACTTTGAGCCCAGTGTCCAGGGCCGTGCAAGAGTGAGCCATGAGGCCATCAGTGAGGAGTGTCCCCGGCAGAGAGAAGAAAGTGTACAAAGGGTCCATGCAGAAACTGAATCACGTGCGTTAGAAAATCCTGAGTGAGAAATGATGTTTGGTGGTTCCTGCGGATGTAGTGTTTGATTAATGGGGATAAATAATTAGTTAATTAGTATATAAGCCTACAATTTAAACATTTGGCCTATAATTACCACAGAAGAAATCGATATTTGAATCTTGGACTATGGTTTAAGTAGGAAATTATGTCTTAAAATGACCTTTTCATTAGGAAAAGCTTTAACTTCTTAATTAATAATTTACTGACGATTAATAATTTAATAATTTACCCAGAAGCTCTTGCATAACGTATTGATCAAACCTGATTCTTTTATATTTTAGAGGTGTCCTAGTTCATGCCTCGGGATTGCACAGGGCAAAAGTTATCGGGGCACAGCGGGCGTTTCAGGGTAGTTCAACACGTGTTCTCGCACTGCCAAGGGGCGACCGAGTTTTCTGAGACCCCCTTTATAAGACTCTTCCCATTCTCATGACCTAAGACCCTCCCAAAGTCCCCACCTCCAATCACCATCACCCTGGGGGGTTAGATTTCAACACATGAATTTTAGGGGCGTTCACTTTGCCCTGGGAACCACGATGAGGAGTTGGGGATATGACAGGAAGCAAAGCAAACATGATGCCTGCTTCCACAGGGCTTCCACCTCTAGGAAAATACGGGTGATAAACATGTCAGTCAATAAAGAATAAAACATAAAAGATCCGTGAAGCAAAGCAACAGGGCATGGTGACAGCATAAGCACAGGCAGTCAGTCAAGTCACAGAGAGTCAAGGAGAGCCTCTCAGAGGAGGTGACAGTGAAGCAGAGATTTGTAGCAGGAGCCACTCAGGGATGCCGTCTGGAGAGAACACCCCCAGTGGAGGGAACAGTGCACACAGCGGGGCGGGGGTGGGAGGGTAGCTGTGTCCACGCGGGACCAGCATGGCCGGGGCAGGGGGGAGTCTGAGAGGAGCAACATCAACTGTTTCACGAGACACGAGACCAGCAGTGCTCCTTTGGTCCAGCGATCACACAGATGCAAACTTATCTTGCCGGAGCCAAGAAGGGGGTTTGCCTTTCTCTTAGGAAGAAGAGATATGGGTTATTTTTAAAGTCAGGTTAATTGGGATGTAATGGATACAATGAAATGCATGCGTTTTGATATACGTTTTTACGAGTTTTGGCAAGTACATACAGTCGCGAAGCCACCGCCGTGATCATAATACGGAATGGTTCCATCATCCAGAAAAATTCCCTTTGTAGTCACTCCCTTTTCCACCTGCCGGCTCCTGGCAACCACGGACGTGTTTTCTGTCCCTATAGTTTCTGTCTCACTGAAATCACACATCACATCATGCTTTCTGCATCTGGCTTCTTTACTTAACAGATTGCATTTGGGGCTCAGCTAGGTTGTTGTGTGGTTCCTTTTCCTCGTTGACTAATACTCTGTAGTGTGGATGTACCACAGTTTACACCATTCCCTAACCGGACGTACTTGTGCTGTTTTTGTGTTTTGGCAACGAATAAAACCAGTGTTGATATCTACATCCAGTCTTTTTTTTATGTGTGCAGACATACATTTTTATTTCTCTAGGCTAAATACATAGGAGTGGCATCGCTAGGTCATATGACAGCATTTGGTTAGCTTTATAAGAAAGTGTCAAACTGTTTTTCCGAAGTGTCATTTCCGGTCTCAAGATCAGCATATAAAAGTTGCAGTTAGTGCTGGAGCAAGTCAAGTTAGCACAAACATTTTTTTGTTTTTTTAATTTTATTTATTTATTTGATGAGAGAGAGAGAGAGAGAGAGCACAGGGAGAGTGGCAGGCAGTGGGAGAGGGAGAAGCAGGTTCCCTGCTGAGCAGGGAGCCCGATACCGGGCTCAGTCCCAGGACCCTGGGAACAGGACCTGCGCTGAGGGCAGTCGTTTAACCGACTGAGCCACCCAGGTGCCCTCATTTGTTTTGTTTTAAAGGTAACTAAGACACCCTTTCTTTTCTATCTCTCTTACTGAATTCTTAGTTCACTTCTAGATTGGATTCTGAGTTGTTTGGATATGAGTAGAGAAGGTCATGTTGACATTCTGTTGAATAACAGTAGAAGAAATTGTAACAGAATCACAGACCGAGAGCAAATGGTAGGAGCGGATGGTCTCCTGCTCTGCCTGGGGTCATCCTTGTGTCCCAGCCTGATTCGTAAGCAGGTGTGGGTACCAGCCTGGAGATGACACCCTAGGCTGCTCTGGCCACAGCTTGGGGTCAGAGCAACTCAGACTTGCAGCACAGCGCCAGGAGGCTGGAATCAACCTCCTGGACCCTGATAGAACCTGAAACTAGGGAGCAGATCCTGGAAGCTTCAGGGCTCAGCTATGCTCAGGAGGCTGGAATGACAATCGTGTGACCCTCCACACACATCTGGGATGCTTTGCATGGCAGTGTCCTTCCCTGGGTCCTAAATTATCCTGTTGGAGGTGCCCTAAGAATCAAGTGGCTGCGATTATAGCCCATGTTACCTTCCACTTAGTGCTGCAGAAACAGCCTACCCGAGCGGAGTGGAATTTAGTGGATGCAGTATATATGCAATCACCATGAGTAAGAGACCAAGTGACACAGTGGTACCTGGGCCTGTTTTCTGAACACCAAATAGGGGAAGGTGGTTCCAGCAATGGTTTGGGGGGACTCCTGTGTTTTTTTCTTATAATGTTTACTCGCTATTCAAAGAAAAATTGGAATTTGGGGGACATCTTGGTATCTTTTGAGGACAAGGGGACAGGATATTTAAAATAAGCAGGACAGTCCTGGAAAGTCCAGGGTTAGAGCCACTTGTCCTGTTACCTTCGTAACAAAGATGGGGCTAGAGCAGGCAGACGGAGCTCCGGAGTTCAGGTCATGCTGCTTACAGGCTTGGAATCAAAGGAGCTTGGGTCCCAGTCTGGTTCTGCCTCTTCTAACACTGTGCTCTTGGGTACATTTCTTCATCTTTTAAAGCCTCCATTTTTTCATGGGGGTTAACGTGGTCATTAAGTGAGATTGTGTTTGTAGTGTTTAATGCACGGTATGATACAAGCAAGACTTCCGTTAATGATCGTGATTATGATTATTTTCTTCCTTTTGTTCCTATGCAGAGAAGGGAAGGTGAAATTTAAGACAGGATGATTTTGAAACCAAAGGTGCGGAGGAATTTTTTAAACATTTATTTTATTTTATTTAAATTCAATTAACATGTAGAGTCTTATTAGTTTCAGAGGTAGGGTTCAGTGATTCACCTGTCTTGTATAATACCCAGCGTTCATGACGTCCTGTGCCCGCCTTAATGTCCGTCACCCAGTTACCCCATCCCCCCGCCTCCAGCAACCCTCAGTTTGCTTCCTACGATTAAGAGTCTCTTCTGGTTTGTCTCCCTCTCTCTATGATTTTTTATTTTTCCCTCCCTTACCCTATGGTCCTCTGTTTTGTTTCTTAAATTCCACATACAAGTGAAATCATATAATTGTCTTTCTCTGATTGACTTATTTCGCTTAGCATAATACTCCCTAGTTCCAGCCACATGATTGCAAAGGGCCAGATTTCATTTTTATGATGACTGCATAATATTCCATTGTGTATATATACCGCATCTTTGTTACACATTCATCTGTCAGTGGACATCTGGACTCCTTCTATAGTTTGGCTCTTGTGGACTTTACGGTGCGGAGGAATTCTTTGGTCCTATGGCAGCTTCCATATTCTCTAGTTGTTTCCCTAATTCGGCAGCTAAAGATATCTGGAAATTTCCAGCTACATTAACTTTCTATTTTTGCTGTCCAAAGGGCCACAAACTTAGTGGCTTACAACAACATAAATGTATTATGTTGCAGTTCTGTAGGTCAAAAGCCCTATTTGGGTCTCACATGGCAAAAATCAAGGGGTCGACGGGGCTCTGTTTTTTTTTTTTTTTTTTCTGGAGGTTTTATTTTTTTCTTACGTGCCATGGGGAACCCGGTATGCAGCCTGAATTCACAATCCTGAGATCAAGACCTGAGATGAGATCAAGTCAGACGCTTAACCCCCTGAGCCACCAGGTGCCCCTTTTTATAGCAGTTCCAAATGAGAAACTTGTTTTCTTGCCTTTTCCAGCTTCTCGAGGCTGCCCCTGTTCCTTGACTCACGGCTCCCTTTTCCATCTTGAAAGTCAGCAATGATAGATTGAATCCTTCTCATGTCACGTCTCTCTGACCCACTTTTCTGTCTTCTTCATCCACTTTTAAGGACTCATGCCATTAAATTGGGCCCGTTTGGGTAATCCAGGATCATCTCCTCTCAAGAACCTTGACCTTAATCACATGGTAAAGTCCCTCTGTCATGTGAGGTCACACATTTATAGGTTCTAGGGATTAAGATGTAAACATCTTTGGAGGGAAGCATTATTCTGCTTATCTGCTTAACATGCCAACAAATTCAAAATACATTCAGATGGAAAACTAAATATGAGAAGAGAGGAGATATCAGTAGGATGTATTTATAGCCTATATATTAACCCCAAACTCAGAGTAATACCTAAGGACCCATAATTAGTTTTTTTTTAATACTTTATTTATTTATCAGAGGGGAGAGAGCGAGCACAGGCAGACAGAATGGCAGGCAGAGGCAGAGGGAGAAGCAGGCTCCCTGCCAAGCAAGGAGCCCGATGTGGGACTCAATCCCAGGACGCTGGGATCATGACCTGAGCCGAAGGCAGCTGCTTAACCAACTGAGCCACCCAGGCGTCCCCATAATTAGTTATTTTTTAAAGATTTTTATTTTATTTATTTGACAGAAATCACAGTAGGCAGAGAGGCAGGCAGAGAGAGAGCTGAGCAGAGAACCCGACGCGGGGCTTGATCCCAGGACCCCAAGATCATGACCTGAGCTGAAAGCAGATGCCCAACCCACTGACCCACCCACGCACCCCCAATAATCAGTTATTTTTAACTCAATAAGCTCCTATTAGAGAAATTTCCAACAAGAGTAATTTTGTTATATTCTATCTCCTACTCAAATAACCCAATCATTGTAATACTTAAAATGTATTCACTTGAAACAATCCTTCAAAGACAAACGCATTGGCCACTCAAGTCAAACTATAGCAAACTCGAAGATGTGTTGTCTTGTTTTCAGTAGGTCTCCGCAGAGGAAGATGGAGACACTTGTCATATAATAGCCCCTCACCATATACATGTAGACATAACTACCCACTTGTGTAATTTCTGCACACAGTCATCCCCTCCACACATGCTTGTGTTATTTTTTAAAACCGAAAAAGGAGCTGTTCCCATTGACATTGTGCTTGAGTGCAATGCACTTGACCACCGTTGGAGAACGTGATCGTCCAGCTGACAGACGCGGAGAGGACTCAGCCTGTGTAGTTGATGAGGTGCGAGTAACACTTGCTTTTCTTTCCAGCAGATTAGATTATTTTTCTTTTCGCAATGGCTTTAGCAAAACTTTGGAGAAGTTCCTACTTCATTTGACAGAAACCTGAATCATTGAAAAAACAGAGGCAGGGAGGTGGGGTGGTAGTTATGGGAAGAGGCCGATGTGAGTAAACTCATTAACAAGTCCATATTTGAGGGCAAAATCATCCAGAAACACATATTATTTTTCTCATGTAGCATTCTTCACTTCTGTAAGAAAAATATATGGACGTTACTGTCCATTCGTTCCACCAGTCTATACCTTGAATCGTTTTCCCAAGAGTGATGTGTTTGAATTCATATTTTCCCCAATACTCCCTGGGACAAAGAACCTGTATTTCCAGCCTGTCTTGTTAGAAGTGATTTGTAGACTGGGGTTAAAACACTAAATAAAGATCATAGGTACGTTAAATGAGGGTAAATAAAGCCCCTATTTTAGAAAAAAGTTTCCTATAAGAAATAAAGTTTATTTTCCACTCACGTTGCCCACCAAAGGCAGATCAGATCTCTGTCTTTGACCTTGCACAGGGTCGCTGGGGATTGTGATCACATAGATTAACAGGTGTTGTAGAGAAGTGCAACTTTCTGCTGGTAAAACTTGAAGGGTTGAAATGAACTCATGAGACAAAAATATCTCCCAATAACACAGAGTTCTTTGAAGCAGTTGCCAGCTCCCAGCTCTCAGGCCATGCTTGGTACAGGCACTGCCCAAGAGATTTGAGAATGGCAGTGTTGAAGCCAACATCGTGTGAGAACAGAAGCTAGAATGGAGACCAATTCATGGGGCTCCTGGGTTCTCTCATTTAATGGCTTCTGGGCCTCTCACAGCTGGCGGGGAGCCTTGTACCAGCAGATGACAGTAATCAGATGTGACCATGGGAGCAAGGCTTACTGTCCCTTCACTTCATTCCAGAATCATGCCTTAAGGCCCCAGGTACCAAGACAGTTGATTTGGCCAACTCTCAAATCACTTCCCTGCTCTAAAGCTCTGGCCTCTCCCCCCAGGGGCAGGACAGCTTGGCGGGTGTGGACCAAATGGACTTTAACATGGGTGAGGTCCATGTCCAGAGGTTCGGTATTACTCACTTAAATGATATTAAACTGGAGTTAGGGTTTGGAAAATTGAGAAGGGAGGATGGGAAAGGAGAGAAGAATGCAGACTCCAGAAAACAGAGGCACAGCCTTGAATCTGCTCTTGACTTCAAATAGGTTCTGTTTATAAAGAAGGTACACTTATGTTTCAAGGGCCAGAGTCACCCGTTGGGTCACTCAACAAGTATTCATTGAGCACCAATTTAGGGATGGACTTTGTTCTAAGCACCAGAGAGCAAAACAGATGGAATTTGGGGCAAGTTTGCATTCTGGTGAAGGGAGGCAGATCACAAAGAAGTCAACAAACAACAGGGTCAAGTCACAGACTTTGGAAGGAGAAACTTGGGCTAACATCTGAATGTCAGCCCAAGTTTGTTTGTTTCATTTTTTTAGATTGTGGTAAAATATACATAACAAGATTTATGCAAAATGCTGGTAAAGAGCACTCCAGGAAGAGAAGAGTGAGTATGGAGACCCTGGATTAAGAAAAATCTAGGTGGTCTTGGGGCGCCTGCGTGGCTCAGTTGGTTAAGGGCCCAACTCCTGATTTTGGCTCAGGTCATGGTCTCAGGGTCGAGAGATCGAGCCCCCAGTCAGGCTCCATGCTCCGCACAAAATCTGCTTGAGATTCTCTCGCTTTGCCTCTGCCCCCCGCCCACTTTCTCTCTCTCTCTCTCTCTCTCTCTACTCTCTCTCTCAATTAAACAAATAAATAAAGTCTTAAAAAAAAAAAAAAAGAAAAATCCAAGTGGTCCTTGAGCAACAGAAAAGGGCCATGAGCTGGGAATCTTTTCTCCTGAGACTGTTTTATTTTGTTTCATTTTTTTTAGATTGTGGTAAAATATACATAACAAGATTTAGTACTTAAAGAGTTTATTTATTTATTTATTTTTAAGTGATCTCTGCACCCAACATGGGGCTCGAACTCACAATCCTGAGATTAAGTCACACACTCTGCTGACAGAGCTAGCCAGGGGTCCTCCCCTGCTCTTCTCAAGTGTACAATTCAGTGGCATCGGGTCGGTTCCCCTCATTATGCAGCCATCACCACACCCATCTCCAGCACTCTCTCATCATTCCAAATGAAAACTACCCATTAAACACTAACTCCTATTCCCCTGGCCCCCAGTATCCCGCAACCGCTGTTCTAGTTTTTGTCTCTATGGATTTGACTTCTCTAGGTACCCCCATGTAAGTGGAATTATACACATTTTTCCTTTTGTGTCTGGCGTACTTCAGTTCTCATGTTTTCAGGTTCATCCATCTTGTACCTTGTGTCACTCTTTAATGCTGTGTAATATTCCATTGCATGGATATTCCACATTTCTGTCTGTCCACTCATCTGTCAGTGGACTTTGGGGTTGCTTCTACCTTTTGGCTGTGGTCAAGAATGGTATGGACACTGGTTTTGAGACTCAGTACTTTTTAAAAAGATTTTATTTATTTGAGAGAGAGAGAGAGAAAGAGCACAAGTGGGTGTGGGGGTGCCATAGGCAGAGGGAGAAGCAGACTCTCTGCTGAGCAGAGAGCCTGATGCGGGGCTCGATCCCAGGACCTGGAAATTATGACTTGAGCTGAAGGCAGAGGCTTTAACCAACTGAGCCACCCAGGCACCCTGAGACTCAGCTTTAAGGTGAAGCACCAATGATCTCATTTAACTCTTGTGATGGCTGGATATGTGATGGAAACACACATGAATCATGTTTAAAAAAAAAAAGTGGGAAAGTGAGGTAACTGATAGTGTCTGTTCTCCATCTCTAAGATTTATACTTACATAGTTATTTTACTTATTTCTATTTATTAATTGACTTAGCATTATACATTTCAAGATATTGATTAGAAGTAACTACAAGGGGTTATCTATTGAGACTGGGGACTGCATTTTGAAATCATTGTATTTATTTTCTTTCTGCAAGTGTTCAATGTAAAGAATATAATTACACATTTTTTAAATTTATTTTTTATTTATTTTCAGCATAACAGTATTCATTGTTTTTGTACCTCACCCAATGCTCCATGCAATCTGTGCCCTCTCTAATACCCACCACCTGGCTCCTCCAACCTCCCACCCCCCCACCACCACTTAAAACCCCTCAGATTGTTTTTCAGAGTCCATAGTCTCTCATGGTTCACCTCCCCTTCCAATTCCCCCAACTCCCTTCTCCTAACTCCCCATGTCCACCATGCTATTTGTTATGCTCCACAAATAAGTGGAACCATATGATAATAAGACACATTTTTAAAAATAGTATAATGTGAAAAAGCACGCTGAGATGACTTGGTCTCTGAATTGTCCCCAAACTTAGCCAGAATGTTCCAGAAGAAAGAATGGCTTTTACACTGATGGAGCAACAACAGAAAAGAATAGCTCTGTCCTTGCGGCTGTGTCTGTGTCTACAAAACCTTGAGTGAGTAAATACGCCGCCAGATATGTCTCCTTCAAGGTCACTGCAGTGTCTTTGGATAGTGGCTCTGAATTTCCCATCAGCCCCACTCTACCCACAATGATGGGGAGCAGTGACGGTCGTGCCCTTTTCCACATCGATGGTGGTTCTCTGAGGTATTTCTTAACAAATAAATAAATGTAAGCACACATCTGACATTTATCTAGTAATGTGCTTTAGGAAGGAACCAAGTGATTCACTGCCTACCTCCCCCAAAATACATTTTGAAATCTTAGCTGGATTCCTTAGTTAGTCAGGTAATGCCATTAGAGCTAAAGACATTCATCCAAGGGAAAGTCTCCTAACTATTTTAAAATCCTGCTAGTTTTTAAAAACAATTCATACACTCTCTGTCATACAGAAAGACGTAGACATGTAGCTACCTGAAGTGTTTTCACTGTAAACTTTTGTGAGACCCCACAAATGGATCACGGGGTTTTCTAGATCCAAAATCTGTGTACTCCCGGCATTTTTTGCTGTCAAGGACTGTGTAAGAATCCCCCTGAGCTACTGTGATCCTCTTATCCACACTCTCGGGGCTTTCCAGACATTAACAAGTGGGACTGTCCTCATTAGTGAAGGACCTCCCAGCAGGGGAGAAGGTGGGAGGCCTCCGTAAGAAGGTATCATCTTGCAAAGATGCTGCCGTTGGTTCTGTGGGCAGATAGGATGGGGAACGTAGGGAGCAGATGGTGAGCTGGAATGGCAAGTCGCACAAAGTTTGAATTACTGCTGCTTCTTCCCTCCCCATAAGGATGGAAACAGGTTTTTCCCTTTGCCTTTTCCCACTAGTGTCGCAGATAAGCAAAAGCTGTGGCAGCAGCAACTCCTGGCGTCCTACCGAGAACACTCCCTTCCCTGAAGGTTCTTCCCTCTCAGGATTTCTAAAAGGCTAGCAGCACTCGAGTCCCGGAATTAATCAGATTGTCAGAGCCCTTCGGGTTTAAGCTGTGGAGTCTGCAGACACAAGGGTAGGAGGCCTGAAGGATGTCTGTTTTCAGTGATTTGCCTCCGCGGGGTTTGTACCGCTGGGAACACGCGCTGCAACTGAGTTTCCGGTGTGGCATCTAAACAAATGGGTTCCTTCCCACCCTGCCCAGTTTCCGCCTGCCGGTGTCTACGTTTCCCTCAAGTGTGAGAGGGGTTTACAGCCCACGAACAACCACTGGGAATGTTGCAGTCTGGGAAAGGTGGCACTCACCCATGACACAGAAAGGCAGAGTGGAAGGCTTGGGTTGACATAACGAGCAGAAGCTACGGATGCATCCCTGATCTAACACCGTAAAGGAGACATGCTCTGGCAAGACTCCGGAGTACACGGCTCAGACTTCAAAAATCTGATCCGCCCGGCCGGTCCCCTTCCCACTTCTGTATCCCTGACCTCCACCCCCAAACTTAAGACCTATCATGCCCTCCTTCACAAAGTGAAGACCCAACTCCTTAGCAGGCATAAAACATATCATGCTTTCCCTTGATCTAGACTCTGTCTACCTTCCCAGGCCCAGCTTTAGTTCTCTCCCTCCCTGACCCCATGTTCCAGGCAAATCGCTCTTCTTAGTCCTTGGAAGTCACTGCGCTGTCCCTCACCCCAGATCAGGCTTCTCCGTTCCAAAGCCCGATCCTCCCTGCTTCACTGGTGTAGGAAACATGCAGCACGCTTGGAGGCACAGCCTCTGAATCTTCTTCCCACGTGTGAGGACGTTCCTCACCTCATACATCCTGTTGGGAAATGGCACCCGTCTTCTTTTCCAGAAGTTGAAAAGACCTGTTACTCAGTTTGCCAAGGACCCGGCAACCTGCACTGTCAGGGGGAACGGAGCCAGAGCTTGGCTCTTCCACGGCGGCTGTTTGGAATGCAGGATCTGGAAGGAATGCCACCAAGAAGCAGGGCAGGGAGGCCTCCCTCCTGGCCATGGTGGGGGTATGGGGAGCAGCGCACACCTCCTGGGGGCTCCCTGCGATGCCCCACCAACCCGCAACCTCCCCTCACACCAGCACTGCTTTGCCAGATGCTTCTGGAGCCTTCCCAGAAGCTCTGCAGCTGGCCGGTGTCTCCAGAGCTTCCTGCTGGAGTCTGTTTCTGTGCCTTGCAATCAAGACACAGACTGTTCCACATGACCTGCTTCTATGTGTCCTTCAAGACCGCTCTCAGCCACAAATTTGTTGAGAAGCAGCACCCATCCCTACCGACCCCTAGCCAGGCTTCTCCTCTGGGCTCCCACAGAAGTCTGGTCTATGGGGGCTCAGCCCTGGTGACATGGCGTCACGACCAGACATTCACCCTCATACCCCCTCATCGAGAAGGAGTTGTGCCCCCTTGGTCCCCAGAGGGCCCTGCAGTATCTGATATGACATGAAGTAGTAACAGCTGTCCCAGCAATCATAATATTCACACCTAACATTTACTGAGGGTCTGCTCTGAGCCAAGAGATATGCTATTCCATCAGGCACAAGACAAAGACTTTAACAATGAACCCATACCAAGAGATGCTCACAAGATAAGTTTGAACAGTGAGGCTCAGGCGACCCCAAGGAGACATTGGTGCCGATGCGTCGGTGAGTATCCCCTCTTTGTCCTCTTCTCTCCTTCTCTGGATAGATCTCCTGTGTTCTGCTCTTGTCCTCAGCTAGATGTCAATTATTTTCTAGAAGGGTAATTGGCTGTGGTTACAGTGTTAGCTGCAAGTGCCTTTGTCCTTCAGAGAAGCTTCTCATGTTGTGAAAAGGTTTCAGGAGCTGAGGATGGAGAGCGAGAAGGCCTTTGTACCTGTGCCAAGGGCTTGGGGATCAGCCCCCCTCCTGGCAGAGAATTTCAATCTGAAATGGAACCAGAGGAGATGAAACAGAAAGGTTCACGCCTGTGCCCTCAGAAAAACAAGACTTAAAGACTGAGAGACTGATTTCCTCTAAATGCTTGGTTTATAGGAAATTGAAAATATTGTAGTTTTCTTAAATGACAGGGCGTTAAATCAGGGATTGCCTCAGACTGACCTTGGAAAGATTTCCCTTTGGTATTCCAGAGACATGAATAAGAAATGACCCAGGTCAGGCTGGTTGAGACCAGCCTGTTTGTATGACTGGACCGGTTCTGTCTGCCTGCGGTATTTCGGAGCTGGTGCGCATGTGTTTCGACTTTAGCGGACTCTGACTGAATTCCTGCCCCGTTGCATTTTCTGTCCCTAAGTAGCGCCCACCCTGAGCCCTCAGCGGACCCGCCTGCGGCTTGCTATGGTTTGTGTGTCCCGAACTGCAAATCTTCTATTCTTGAATAGACTCATCTCTTTGAGCTTGCCTCAGTTTACCTCTTTATTGAGGTCGATGCTGCCCTCCATTTTTCTCTTCTCAGGGAAGTCCTTTTCTGGGATCTTCCTAAGCCCCAAAGAGATTTTGCCATGTCTTGGCTACCCTGTCTCCCCTGGGGTAGGCTCAGGGTGAGGAAGAGGAGAGGGACCTGTAGACAGGCCTGCTGACTCTTCTGTTCTCATCTCCCACTTTCCCGCCTCCTGTCCGAGGGAACACAGGATGGACACCCTATTTCTGAAAGGCCTGTGCTGGGCCATCTCTCTGTCCAACACGTGCTATTTTACCTTAACGCAAGGTCCGGTGAGCAGAAGGCCGTCAGGTGACGGGTAAATCCATCCTAAAAACAAAACCAGACAAGCACGGGGAAGGCAGGACACAGATGGGACAGGATGGCGACAGAGAGTCACCGGGTCTGCCTCGGGTTGTGACCGCCTGCCAGACTGTCTTGTGAGGTTGGGAAGATGTGGCTGGAGGAAGCTGGTTCCTTGTTTCAAAACAAACAAGGCCCTCGAGTCCTTTGAACAGCTAAGGGAACAGAACCCTCCAGCAAGACGTGTTCTCTTCTCTCCTCTGAACTGAGATCCTGATTTACAAGAGAGGCTGGTGTTGGCTGGCAAAATGGCGGTCACCTACTGATCACTGCACCAAGGGTCTTCTGGGTGGCCTTCACGTCCCAAGCCCACAGGAAAGCATGACATTGTTGACATAGTTGACTGTGGTGAGGGGCTTGCCATATTTCTGACTCCACTTTCGGGTTCCCGTCTCTGAGCTAAAAGCTTCACAAGTGTGGCTGTGGTGAGACCTGACCAGGTCCCTCTTCCTGCTCTTCGCTTTGGAGCCCCCCCTACGCAGGGAGCCCTTTGAAGCCGGGGCCATGTGCGTGCACATAGACCAGGAATTTGTGAGCTCATCGCCTGTCATTCTCCCTACAGAGGGGAGTGCCGGGAGCTCCTGGCTTAATTTGGTCAGTGCCTGCATCGAATCTAAGTGAATCCCCCCATTTTAGGATAAATCGACCTCAATTATCAAGACTAGTTTACCTGCACTGGACAGATCAGTCATTAACCTCTTTTAGGTTCTGTGGAACATTTTAGACTTTTGTGTGTTTCTCCAGATGTGCACTGAGGAGATTTTTAAGCTCAAAGCCTTTACAACAAACATTGAAATTTAAGTGCTTTGAGGATTATTTATTTTCCCCGCCATGTTCCCAGGGTAGAAGAAGATTCCAGTACTTCTCACCATCTGCCCTGCTCCGGTCCTGGTTCAAGTCACTGCCAGCTGTTTCTCAAACCCAGAGGAAGTCCACAGACACAGCTCTCCATCTCTGTCCTGACCCTGTCCCCCATCCAGCAGTGAGAGGTAAACTGGTGTAAATCGTACCACATCCCTCTCTGGTTTAAGACTCCCTTACAACTAGAACAAAACCCATGCTCCAGGGGGTCTACAAGATCCACCTGATCAGGCTTCCACTGGCTCTTCCAGCTAACCCCCAGCACCCCCCCCCCAGCTTGCCCCTGGATCCCCACTCTCCAGGCCCTGTGTCCTTATTTCTGTCCCCAAGCACGCCAAGCTTGGCTCCTCTCTGGGGCTTTGAGCTTGCTGCCCTTCCTGCCGTTTGCAATTCCCCTAGATCTTGGTATGGCTGCCCCATCTTATTATGAAGACCTCAATTCACATCTCTGAGGGAGACTTTACAAGATAAACCAGCACCCCTTGCCCACCTCTGCCACCCTGTCCCACGTCTCCCGCGTCCTACGGCAGCAGTTACACACACTTGAAGTTAAATTATGTCAAAAGGACAGTTTGCGTGTTTATTGCTGATCTACCTCCCTACCCAGTACTAGAATATCAGCTCATGGGAGGCAGGGACGCAGATTCTCTTAGTCACTGCTGTGCTCAGTACCTGGAACAGCGCCTAGTCTGATCAATATTTATTAACTGTCCAGCAACAAATTTAGCATTTAATAAAATTTATCTGATAAGTGAACTAATGGTCACAGAACAGCACAGGTGACTCTCAAATGCGTCATGCTAACGAAAGAAGCCAGGCTCAAAAGCCTACATACTGTAAAATTCCACTTACATGGCATTCTGGAACGGGGGAAGTGATAGGGATTAAAAAGAAAAAAGAAAGATCAGCACTTGCTCGGGGTTGGGGTTAGGGTGGCAGGGGTTGACTACAAAGGGCACCAGGGAGCTCTGTATCTTGATGCTGACAATGGTTACTCAGCTGCGTGTTATTAAAACCGAATTAAAACCACTAAAGAGGAGTGATTTTTTACATGTAAATGATGCCTCAGTAAATTTTGTTTTATTTAATTGCCTGGCAAAATCCTTTGCTCACCTTAAATAAGCATCCTCTATTTCTAGTTTTTATTAATTTTTATTGAGCTCTAATTGACATATCACATTGTATCAGTTTCAGGTATTCAGCATAATGATTCCACATTGGTACATATGGCATAAGGATCAGTACGACGAGTAGTTAACACCCATCCCCACACAGGGACAAAAATTCTTTTTCTTATGATGAGAACTTTTAAGATTTACTCTCTTACCAGCTTTCAAATATGCAGTCCAGGATGAGTTAGAGTCGTCGTGCTCTACGTTATGCATATGGACATGACGTGTGTGTGACTTATTCGTCTTGTCGCTGGAGATTGGGACCCTTTCCCTTCCCTCACCCATTCTGCCCAGGCTCTGGCCAGCGCCAATCAGGTTCTGTATTGATGAGCTTTGTTTTTGCTTTTGGATTTCGTATACAAACGAGGTATTTGTGTTTGTATTGGTATTTGTCTTTCTCTGTTTGACTTACTCCATTTAGCATAATGCGTTTGAGGTCTATCCATGTTATTGCAAATGGCAAGATTTCGTTCTTCTGTGGCTGAGTAATATTCTTGCGTGTGTGAGTGTGCGTGTGTGAGTGTGTGTGTGTGTGTGTGTGTACATGCCATATCTTCTTCATCTATTCATCCACTCATGGACATGGTTGTTTCCATATCTTTTTTTTAATTTTTTTATTTAAAATTTTTATTTATTTATTTGACAGAGACCACAAGTAGGCAGAGAGGCAGAGAGAGAGGGGGAAGCAGGTACCCTGCTGAGCAGAGAGCCTGATGCGGGGCTCGATCCCAGGACCCTGAGATCATGACCTGAGCTGAAGGCAGAGGCTTAACCCAGGAGTCCCTTGTTTCCATATCTTGGCTATTGTGAGTAATGCCGTAATGAACATGGGGGTGTGCCTATCTCTTCCAGTTAGCATTTTCGTGTTCACCGGTTCCAAAAGGATCTGTCGCTGGATCCTATGAGAGTTCTATTTTCAAATTTTAAAGATTTTATTTATTTATTTATTTATGAGAGAGCACATGCTCAGGAAGAGTAGCAGAGGGAGAGGGACGAGCAGACTCCATGCTGAGCACAGGGCCCCACGTGGGGCTCGATCTCCAGACCCTGAGATTATGACGTGAGCTGAAACCAAAGAGTCAGATACTTAATGGACTGAGCCACCCAGATGCCCCCATTTTTAATTTTTTGAGGCACTTCCATATTGTTTTCCACAATGGCTGTGCCAGTTTACATGGACTAAGCCTTTAATGGTTTGCAGAAAGGCTCTCATATTGAACATTCGGTGAGCAATCACCATGTATGCACATCCTGCCTACGAAACCCTTGGGAGCAGCAGGGTGTGATGGAAAAGCATTACATGGACATGAGCTATGCGCTAGATTGACTTCAGTTTGAGTTTTGGCTTTGCCAAAACAACACAATAATTACTGTGTGTTTCAGTTAGGATTTCTTGGTTGCAAGTAACCAAAACTGTCCACCCCTGAATAAGCCAACTGCCAGAAAGAGGAATGACATAGCTTCTCAGCTTTTGGTGGGAGGCAGATGCCAGGAATTAGGCTCCCACCAAGACTCCATGCTGTGGGAGAGATGCGGTTCCCCCAAAGAGAAGCAGGGTGCTCTTAGGATTCCAAGACAGCACTGAGAAATATCCAGTGTCCTGTGTCACCTTACCAAACCCCTCTGAACCTCTGTTCTCTCATATTTAATTCCTACCTCTCAGAGTTATAAGAATTAAGCAAAATAGCTCATCTAATGATTTAGATGTGATGCTTTAGAGTGCTTAGAACATAAATGTTGTTTTATAAATTTTCTCTTTCCCTTTTCCTTTTGGCCTATACCTCTGCCACTGATTTAGTATTCCTAAACTCAGAAAGCTTAATAATTTGGGGCTCTGGGTGGCTCCGTGGGTTAGGCCTGTGCCTTCAGCTCGGGTCATCATCTCGGAGTCCTGGGATAGAGCCCCACATTAGGATCTCTGCTCAGCAGGGAACCTGCTTCCCCCTCCCCCCTTCTGCCTCTCTGCCTCCTTGTGCTTTCTCTCTCTCTCTGTGTCAAATAAATAAATAAATAAAATCTTTAAAAAAAAAAAAAGGCATAATAATTTACTTAGGTCCCCAAGCTCGACGTCAGGGAGTGAGCTTCAGTTTGTTTTTCTGTTGGTTTCACCTCCTAAACACAGGCCATTCAGTCTTCTTGCTGGTCCACCTGCCTCCCTCCCCTCTCTCCCCGAGGCAGTCTAGCATGATGGTTCTGTGCATGGACTCTGGAGCCAAACTGTCTGGGTCTAAATCTTGGCGTTGTGCCTTAGTAGTCACAAAGCCTCAATTGAGTTGCATAATTTCTGTGTGCCTATTTCCTCATGTGGAAATTGGGGATGATAATCGTTCCTACCTCAAAAAATTGTCATAGGGATTAAATCACTCTACTCATTTAGGAAGTGCTTGGGTCATAGGGAGAGCTTTACAAGACATACTCTTCTTCTTCTTCTTTTAAAAGACTTATTTATTTATTTTAAAGAGAGAGAGAGAGGTAGAGAGAGAGAGAGTGCTCACGTGAGTGAGTATGGGAAGGGGCAGAGGGGCAAGAGAATCCTGAAGCCAGCTCCACTCTGAGCACAGAGCCCCATGCAGGGCTCGATCCCAGGACCCTGAGATCATGACCAGAGCTGAAAGCAAGAGCTAGCCACTTAACTGACTGAGCCACCCAAGTGCTCCTACCACACGTGCTTCTTTTTTAAAATTTTTAATTAGTATTATTTATTATATTTGTTATTAATTATATTAAAGGCACTAACACTTCATAAATATTTTTGAGCAAGTAGGAGGTTCTCTGCCTGCAGTGCAAGATTTTCAGCATGTCTTTGATTGACCATAGCTATCCCAAAGGAGGGTTCATGGGGGATATAGTGTGACCCGATGTGTCACATAATTGAATCCTACAACATCTGTGCAACAGCAGAGGATGGTGACATCAATTATAGCGCATTTGTACAAACGCTTTGCAGCTATTAGAATGATGAGAGTACATTTACTAACATTCATGGTATCAAACGAAATGAAAAGAACAAATTATATAAAATGATTATAGTTCGGGATTTTTTTTTTGAAGTGCGGTGAAATACATACAGTATAATGTACCATTTTAACTGTTTGCAAGAGTACAGTTCTGTGCCATTAAATACATTCATATTTTGTGAAACAATCTCCACCATCCATCTCAGGCACTTTTTTTTTCTGTCATTTCAAACTGAAACTCCATACCCATTGAATAATAACTCCCCATTCTTCGTCCATCCAGTCCCTGGCAACCACTGTTCTTTTTATGAATTTGTCTGTTTTAAATACCTCACATAAATGGAGGCTTATAATATTGTCCCTTTGTGACTGAGGAAAACATTCACTTAGCATGTTTTCAAGGTTCATCCAGGTTGAAATGCCACACGTGTTTCTTAAATAAATCTACCCTCTTGCTACTTTCAGGATTATCTTCCTAAAATTTGTCATTAGGATGGGAATTCTATCAAATGCCCATTCTTCCTACTCTGGTCTTGACGGGACTGTGACAAAGGCTCATGAGAAGTACCTGAAATTGTTATAATACTGTATGTTAACAAACTGGAATTAAAATAAAAACTTATAGGGACGCCTGGGTGGCTCAGTTGGTTAAGTAGCTGCCTTGGGCTCAGGTCATGATCCCAGGGTCCTGGGATCGGGCTCCTTGCTCAGCAGGGAGCCTGCTTCTCCCTCTGCCTCTGCCTGCCTCTTTGTCTGCCTGTGCTCGCTCTCTCTCCCTCTGTCTCTGGCAAATAAATAAATAAATAAAAATAAAAACTTATAAATAAATAAACAAACAAAATAAAAATATCTGGCTACAATTGTAAAAAAAAAAAATAAGAAGAAGAAGAGGTAGCAATTTTCTGGGATCATGGTCAGGACCATGCACCAAAGCACTTAGATCCTGCCTATGAAATAAAATGTTGACAAGAGATTGATACATATTGGAAGCCAAAAGAATATTAATTTACTCACACATTTTTCTCACATAAAACAAAGAACAACATCAATCAGCAATAGGATAATTCACACTCAGGCTGTTCAATGGATAACAAGAAACCCAAAACTATTAATTGCATTTTGACGACGTAGCCAACCCCCCCACCATAACTATGTTATAACTTGTTATAATTTGAAGTTGAGGTAAAAAATTGTCCTTCGGGAAATATTTGGTGAACAGAGGAGATGTGGTTTAGAGGAAAGTTTACAGTATTGGATGTTCAAAGACCTCCCTCACACCCTGAATCCACAATTACTAACTACTTATTTGAATGTGTTTGTTCATTTATAAAATGTGGTTAATACCACTATTGCTAACATATTCCTCAGTAAGTTGTATGAGATACATATGTGAAGGTGCTCTGGAAATTGAAAACTACATTATTATTATTATTGTTATTGTTGTTATTATTATTATTACCAATCATGAGGGAACAATATCTGATGAGTTGATTATTCTAGCTTCATCAAGAGTTGCTTTCTACAATTCATAAGACAATACTTGTTGGTTAAAAAAAGTAACTACTGGTTTTTGTTGAAAAAACAGTAATACATGGCAGATGGTAAAAAAAACCTTGAATAATATGAGAGTATCTATCAAAATGTAGCTCTATCTTCTTTATATCTTTCAACCCCTGTCTTTCTTTCCTTTTCTGTACAGATGTAATATACACTTTAAATTGTAGAACAGGGAACAAACCCTATTTCTATAGAAATAAGAACGTTGTCTTTCATCTTGCTGTCCGTACTTACTAGCCTGTCCTGGCAGCCTTTGAATCAGTAGATGTCTTCAACGAAGATTTCCCTGATTGGCTTAGCATTGAATACTATGGAGGTGCCGGTCCCACTGTGGACATTCGGAGGGTTCCTATTATAGGCAATACTGCAGAGTACAACCTTGAACATTCATTTTTGTGCACACGTGGAAATAGATTGAACTGGAGGTTTGAACAGTTAAAACAGGTAAAGATATCCAGGGCCTGTCTCAGCCTAAAGAGATGAATTGCATCTCTTTAGGGGACGGGGGGAGTGGGACGTTGTAACTTGCTCCCGCCTAGGTGGAGTTCTCAGGTCTACAAAATGAAGCCAAATATCACAGGGCCATAAAGTTGAAGGAAATAATTGTCACTGTTACCAGGAAAAATCTGCGCTTCCACTATTCCATTCAATATGGTGCTGTAGGCATCTGGGTTCTGGAATCGGCACCTGTTTTAGCTCTGCGGGATAATCCTTTTACTGAAAACTTTTTAAAAAAAAAAGAAAAAAAAAGAAAGAAAGAAAAAAAAAAGAAAAGAAAAAGAAAGAAAGAAAGAAAATTCTAGAATGGGTTACCTGCGGGGGTGCCTAGGTGGCTTAGTTCGTTAAATGCCCAACTCTTGATTGTGGCTCAGGTTATGATCTCAGGATTGTGAGATCAAGCTGATTGAGCCCCACATAGGGCTCCGTGCTGGGCATGGACCCTGCTTAAGATTCTCTTTCCCCCTTCCCTTCTACTCTTCCTACCCTCTCTTTAAAAAAAAAAAAAAAAAAAAGAAAAAAGAAAAGAATAGATTATCTCCATGGAAGCTGCCCAGGGTTCTGTCATTCTGCTTTTTTGTTTGGGTATGGGAATATTTATAAGATAGTATGTAATAGTGCCTAGGAAAGACAAAGCTAATAGAACTTTCTTCTGAGGAGCAAGTGATAGCCTTCTTCCTCTTCCACCTTCCTAATTCATTCTCCAGTGCCTCTAGTGCATATGCCTTCCAAAGTCTGCTACATTTCATTTTAATTCAGCAAATATCTACAGGCCAGACACAGTCTTAGCCTCTGGGAAAGAAGTGTGGATAACCAGATAGAATTGGACAATAGAGTTTACAATCTCCTGGGAAGGGAGGGGTTGCAGAGAAGTAATAAGACTTTCATTCATTCACCCATTTAAAACATACTTAATAAGTGATTTCTATGGGCCAGGCACCATGCTAAGGAGGTAGAGATAAAAAGGTGAATAGGATGGTCAAGGTCCCAGACTTCTTGGAACTTAAAGTTTAGTGAGTAAGAGGGAGAGAGAAAACAAACCCCACAAATAAGATAAATATAAATCATCCCAAATTCTGTAAACAAAACTGGTATTGAGAAAGAGGGCGATAGAAGATCATAACTGTAAAAAGGATGAGTCAGAGAAAGCTCCTGTAAGAAAGGGTCATTTATGATAATACTAGAAGGGGGGCTCCTGGATGGCTCACTTGTTAAGTGTCTGCCTTTGGCTCAGGTCATAATCCTAGGGTCCTGGGATTGAGTCCTACACCAGGCTCCCCGCTCTACAGGAATTCCGCCTCTCTCTCTCCCACTTCCCCTGCTTGTGTTCCCTCCCTCACTGTGTCTCTCTGTGCCAACTAAATTTTAAAAATCCTTAAAAAAAGACTAAAAGAGGAGAAGGATCCAGCCCAGGGAATACTGAGGGAAAGAGAGTTCCAGGCAGAGCTCACAGCCTATGCAAAGGCCCTGGGCAGGCATGAGCCTGGCATGTTGAAGAAATGAGAGGAAGCCAGAGTCAAGGAGTTGTGAGTGAACGGAAGAGAGGCTTGAATGAAGTTTGGGGAGTTCATGGTGATGTCATTCAGGGTCATGGTAAATGGCTTGGCCCTGATTTTATTCTAAGCATAATGAGAGGCCAAGGCAGGACTTTTTTTAAAAAAAGATTTTATTTATTTATTTGACAGAGAGAGAGAGAGAGAGAGAGAGAGGACAAGTAGGAGCAGCAGAGGGAGAAGGAGTACTCCACTGAGCAGGGAGCCCGATGTGGGGTCTGATCCTAGCATCCTGGGATCATGACCTGAGCGGAAGGCAGATGCTTAACCTGAGTTACCCAGGTGCCCCCAAGGCAGGATTTATATGCTAAGAAATAGTCCAGTCTAATTTGTGTTTGAGGAAAGTCACTCTTGGTGCTGGTTTTTGAATGAATTGGAGAGGGGGCAAGAATGAGAGCAGACAAAACATTTAGGAAGCTTTTCCAGTATTCCAGGTGAGAGGTGGGGTGGCACGGTTTATGATGGGGCTGGCTGGTCGGTGAGTTAGAGATGAAGCCACATTCATCAAGGCTTTCTGAAGGAATGGAGGTAGGAGGGGAAAATAAAGGATCAAGACCTCTGGTGTGGGGCTCAAGAAATTGGAGGGCTGCTATGGCCATTCACTCAGACAGCAAAGATGTACAGGAGGAACAGCAGAGCTGAGGAGGAGGTGAATGTGGTTAGGCAGTAAGGGTGGAAGTTCCTTATAATGTGTTTTGGGGACATCCCACTGGAAAGGTAGGATAGGTAGAATATACTTTGATAGAGATGATGGTGGATCATGGCTTGAGGACTGCTGGGCCCTTTGGTCTCTTAATATGCTTGTGCAAGTAGAAATGTCCAGCAGATGATAAATGACCTGAATCTGGAGCTTGGGAGAGAGGCCAGGGCAAGAATTCTAGATAACAGATGAGGTCAGACACGCAAAGAATTTAAGAAAAGGGAACAAGTGATTTGTCAGCTGCACCACTGCATAGTTCGCTCTGACCACAGCCAACCACCCCCTATTTCTCCTCCTATCATACTAGACATGCCACAGTATACATATATAGAGATTCCTCCTAAATCTCCCCAAAAGTCTTCACTCTCCATGTTGAGGCAGAGGATCCTATAGTGAAAGAAATTCCTTCAAGAGAGTTGGCAGGGAAGTGACATGAAGCCTTTGAGTGAAATATAGACCTTTTCTGAAATAGTCTATTTACCACAGTAAAATTTCCTTATGTACAAATTTATTGATTATTAAGGAAATTTTACTGTGGTAAATAGACTATAATAATGAAACCCAACCAAGTAGGTGTAACTACTTGGTATCACTGCAAATATTTTGTGGTTATGAGATTTAATTTCAATATTAAGTTATCAGTTGCACCTAAACAGTAATGTTTTTATTACCTTGATAACCAGGAACAGGATTAACCTAAAAGATTACTTCAGTATGTTATCAGATATCCTTCCACTTAATATTTTTTCTCATCAACAGTTTGATTTTTTTTTTCTTTAGGCCAAATCTAACAAGGTTTAAACTCTTTCCTGTGTATCTAAATTCTTTGCTTCTAATATATATTAAATTATTTCGTTGACTTGAAAATTCATAATACCACTGCAAACAACTATAAATTTAAACACATTTATTTCCAGCTTAAAGACATTTTCTTCAGAAGAATTTTGGGCAAAATACTTATCTTCAAAATATTTAACAACCCGTACTATGTGGTTCCTAAACAACCAGGAAGATCACTGGGCATAAACAATGAATACAACCTCGCCATTGTGTCCTGGCTGGAGACTGAACACTTTAGCATAGTGTTCAACGAGAACCTGTTGATTTCTATCTTAAGGCAGGGATTTAAAACTTGAGAACTTACAAGAACCAAGTGAACGATGAATCTAAGGTTGAGTGTAAGGCAAATACAAATTGGTGAGATCTGGTGAGACTTTAACAGTCGCCCACGGAGTACAGTAACTACTTAACTTCAGCCAATTGTTGCCATTAGAAATGCAGACTGAAAGGAATCTCAGAATTGGGATTTGGGGATGATGGGCTGGGTGTGGACCAAGGGCGGTCTGTTGGCTCATCTGAGTTTTAAGCCCATTCTGAGCTTTCACTGGAAAAAGTACAGAAGGTTCTCATTTGTTTTGAATACCCTTTGGCCAAGATTGACTCAGAAGAAAGAAAAGTTGAGGACTCTTGCTTCTTTGAAAAACATCATTGTATTTTCTATAATAAGCCTTTGTTTATTTAGGTGTATATGAGCGGAATAATAGGAGAATTACACTGTTGGGTGAATGTTTATTGGTCCTATTTTAAGGAAACATGAACTTTATAGTAAACATAAAACTACATTGTGTTATACCTTACATAACTTATAATCTTTGACCTTTTCCTGACTCTTAGCTTTTGTACTCTTTTTAAAGAACTGAATTTTTTTTCCCAATTAAAATCAAACATAAATGTAAGGAGGTAGAAGTGATTCTGGATGTCACTTCTGTTTCCTCTTGCCTCCCAGCTGGAACCATTCCAAATCAGTCCAATAGCAATTCTGCTCTTGAAAGCAGAAGAGGAAGGAATGGGAGAGAGAAGGAGAATAAGTGGAAATAGTAAGGATGAGAGGGGGTCTACAATTTAATGAAAGCGAAAAAGTTATTTCTGTAAAACTAATGATGCAAGAGATTTAGCTCTTATCTCTCATTGCTTACTTATTTAATAAATATCTATTAAGTATCTATTATATATCAGGCACAGTTCTAGGCTCTGATGATAGAGTAGACAGGGTCCTTGCTCTCATACAGCTTTCATCCTAGTGGAGTTGATAATGACAAAGTACAAAAAAATAAGTGACTTAATTCCAGAGAGTGATTAGTGACTTGAGAGACAAGGGCGATGTGTCAAGGAGAAAGTGTGGAGGCCCCTTGTCTTTGTCAGCTCAGGCTACCATAACAAAATACAGTAGACTGGGTCGCTTAAACAACAGTCCTGGCAGCTAGAGGTCCAAGATCAGGATGCCAGCATTGTTGGGTTCTGGTGAGAACTTTCTTTCTGACTTGAAGTTGGCCACCTTTTCACTGTGTCCACACATGTTGGAAAGAGTACGAGAGAGTACAGTTTAGTGTCTCTTCTTATAAGAGCACCAATACCATCATGAGGGCCCCACCCTCATGACCTCATCTAAATCTAATTATCTCCCAAAGATGCCACCTCCAAACACGGTCACATGGGATTTAAGCTTCAACGTGTGATTATGGGGGTGGAGGACACAGTTCAGTATATACTATTCCATGCTTGGCTTCCCAAAATTCATGTCCATCTCACATGCAAAATTCATTCATTCCATCCAAACAAACCCCTAGAGTCTTAACTTGTTCCAGCATTAACTCCAAAGTCTAAAGTTCAAAGTCTCAACTTAATAACATCTAGATCAGGTATGGGTGAGACGCCAGGTACAATTCATCCTGAGGTAAAATTCCTCTCTGGCTGTGACCCTGTGAAACCAGACAAGATATGTGCTTCCAAAATGCAATGGTGGGACAGGCATAGGGTAGATATTCCCATTTCCAAAGGGAGAAATAGGAAAGAAGGAAGGTGTGATGGGTCTCAAGCAAGTCCCAAACTAAACAAGGCAAAGTCCTTAAGATCCAAAGAACTTAAAGCTTGAGAACAATCCTTTGGTTCAATGCTCTGTCCTCCCATCACCCCCACAACTCTATGGCACTTCCATGTCCCCGTATTCCTGCAGGCATCTCTGCTAGACTCTCTGCCAGGGCCTCACCCTCTGAAAGGAGGAAGCGGCCTCATCCCTTGGCTCATGGTGGGAGCAGCAGATGATCTTTGAATCACCCCTGGTTTTATTCCTCTCTTTTCTTGAAGAATGACATGAGTTTACAGCCCTCCTTTACTCCATCCACTTTTCTCTGTGTCCTTTAGTCTCACCTGGCAGAGTTTCTGCTGAAACAATTCCATCCCTATTCCTAGCTTCTGCTGAAATGGATAATTGGATTCATGGTCATGTTCATGCTAATCTTCTTATCAAATGGTTCTTCAGCCACATCCCTAGCATTTTTTTTTTAAAAGAACAAGCTTTGTCATTTTTTACAACATGAGTAGGCTGAGAATCTTTCAAATCTTGAAGCTTTTGTTCTGAAAAATTACATTGTTCAGAATTTAGCTAACCCACTCCATAACGTTGCTCTTTGGTATCCATTTTGTGTGGCCAATCCACCTGCAGGGGCTTTTAATGACAGGGAGGCCATTCCTTGAGCACATGTCCTAGATAACAGCCTGCAGAGTCACAAGTAAATGTAGGTTCCTGATAGGAACTTCCCCAGTGACCTTGTGGTAAACCCTCTCCTCTCATCCTAGAGCCTTACCCTTATACACACCTTAGATAAGACCCTGCCCCCCAAGCTTACCAAGGCCTAGCTATTTTTGGTATGAATTGACCAATCTGGTCTTAGCCCAGGAACTTCAAAGCACTTCACCTGAGGACTCTAATAAAGGGATGTGTCTCAAGTCCTGCTGTGTTCTTTCTACCTGTACCCAGTCTTGACCTCGCCATGTGACCCCTCAAGGGGTTCTGTGTACCTCCTCCAGGACCTTTGAACACAAACTTCCCTATTTGCTTTCCCTTGCTGTATTTGGTTGAATCGTAGCTCACCTTCTGACAGCCAGGGGCTCTACTTACCAAATGTTAATTAAACAATTCATCTTTCTCCTTCATCTCACTGTGAGCAGTCAGGAGGAATCAAGCTGCTCCTTCAACGCTTTGCTTAGAAATCTCTTCAGCTAACCATCCAATTCCATCACTCACCAATGTCACCCTCCACAAAACGCTAGAGCACATTTCAGCCCAGTTCTTTGACATTTAATAACAGAGACTGCCTTTCCTGCAGGTTCCAATAACATGTTCTTCATTTCTGCCTGAGACCTCTCCAGAAATGTTCTTAACATCCACGTGTTCTAGCACGTACCTCAAAACTCTCCCAGCCTCTACTCATTGCCCAGTTCCAGAACTGCTTCCATATATTTAGGTATTTGTTAAAATAGCACCCTACTCTTGGTACCAAAATCTGTATTCATCAGCTTGGGCTGCCATAACAGAATACCACAGACTGGGTGGCTTCAACAACAGAAATTTATTTTCTCATAGTTCTAATGGCTAGAAGTCCAAGATCAAGTTTCCAGTGTGGTTGGGTCCTGGTGAGAGCTCTCTTTCCGGCTCGTAGATGACTGCTTTCTCTCTAGAGTGAGCTCTTTGGTGTTCCTTCTTATAAAGGCAGTAATCCCTTCAGGATGTCTCTGTTCTCCTGGCCTCATCCACAGCACCTCTCTAGAGTGGTGATCAAGGAAGCTTCTTTAAAAGATAGCATTTGGACTGAGACCTACAGGATGAGAAAGAACCAGGTTCTCTTCTGATTCGTTTGCTGTTGTATTCTTGCTCCATAGAACAGTGCTTGGTGGAAGGCTTAAATATCACTATGCATGAAAGTAAGAACAAATCAATGGCTAACGCAAGCAATCTAAGTACAGATGGGAAAAGAGTCTTCCAAACAGAAAGACCAACAGTGCAAAGATCCAACAGTAAATAAGGTCTTAGCATGTTGTGGGTCAGAAAGAAAGCCAGTGTGTCTGGAAGACATGGAACTGGGGAATAGTGGAACGATATGAGCATGAAGAGGTAAGCAGTATTATCAGATGTTGCTAGGTGATCTGTACTTAAATATATTGTACCATTAAGGGATGAAATCTGGACTAGACTATCTGGATTCAAATCCCTGATTCATCACTCACTACCCATGGGACCTGGGGTAAGTGAGATAACTCTCTGAACCTCAGTCTCCTTGTGTATAAAATGGGAAAAATAACAATAAAGAAAACGATAATAAATAGAAATAACAGTAAACAATAACACAAAACAATCAGCTTGTTTTGAAGATTAAGTGAGTTCATTTTAAAATGTACTCAAAAGGTCCCAATCACTGTGTATATGTGGCATGTTTCATAATGTTTATAGTTTGCTAGGAGGTTTATGCATCTTCTTACCACAGGTGTTCTGTCCTTTGTGAATTACCTTTTTTTTGTTCCTGTTGTTATTCACCAATTTTTCCACTGGAATATCCCGTTTTTAATTGTTTTCTGACTTCCCTTTGAATATTATGAATATTAAAACTTTGTCATGGGCATTGCAAATATTTTTCCTAGCTTTAATATGCCTTTCAATGGTGTTCATGGCATTTACTCCATTTAGAAATTTCAAAGGTTTATGTGTTCAATCTATTCTTGTACTATTTTAGTTTCTTAATCATATAAGGCATAAGAACATTTTCACATATTACACCTGTATTTCTTCTAATGCTTTGTACATTTTTACATCTAGATCTTTGTTTTAGTGGATTTTTAAAAAAAAAATAGTGACCTAACGGGGCGCCTGGGTGGCTCAGTCAATTAATGCCTGACTCTTGATTTCACCTCAGGTCATGATCTCAGGGCTATGAGATCGAGCCCTGAGTTGGTCTCCATGTGTCGGGCTCCATGCACTGGGCTAGAGACTGCTTAAGATTCTCTCTCCCTTTACCCTCCACACTTGAACTTTCTCTATCTCCCCTCCCCAAAAAAGGTGATATAGGGGTATTATCACTGTTAGCATTTTAGTAAATATCTTTTAATACATAAATACACATTTACCGATATATGCACATAATTTCATTATAAGTGTGATCAGAGGCAAACTAAACAGCTCTGTTAGCATCAACTATTACCCCTTCACTACCTACCCAGAAGGAAAGGGCTGGAGAAGAGAAGATCCTCCAGAACTACTTCTGGAGGAGTAAGTGAGTTCATCCTTCTGCCTATTGGGAAGAGTCTTCCCCACCTCACCCCCAAGCAATGTGCTGTGGGTCTCCAAGAGAATCACTGACAGAGACAGGAGGTCCCGTGAGAAGGAACGACCCACCTCTTGATCCCTGGCTGGATACTAGCTGGGCAGCCAGCCACACATGCCGTCCCCTCTGGTGCTCCTGTGGGTGGAGAGTCAGCTGGGCATTCTAAGGAGAGCTCAATGGGTGTCCCCCGAGGGTAAGGGATTTTCTGTGGATTCTTGCGATTTCCTCAATCCCTTTTTTCTTTCCACCTCAGGCATGCACCAGTTGTTGCTTGGGTTACTTTAAGAAGTCCTCCAGCATGAGGAAAGCTGAGATTTTAAGGTGACATTCCTGAGAGAGGGATGTGGGAAGTCTCCTTGTTGACCCCAAAGCCAGGGAAGCAAAGAAAAGTGAACATATTCCAGCTCTCAGACCAAACCAAATAAAATAGACCCCAAGTGAGCAGAAAATCTACTCTCCTTCTCCCATGATCTTTTGAGTAGACTTCTTCTTTTTTTTTTTTAACCACAAAACATCATGTTTACATTTTTTGCCTACATTTCCTCACCACTCAATTTTCAATTTTTGAATTATCATTTCTACCTCTTTTTGGCTGAAATTTGCTGTTAGAGATTACCAGTGTCGGATACAAAGGTGCAACAATTAGGAATATTTTTGTTGCAAGTGATAGAACTTCCAAAACAAACTGGCATAAGCAAAAAGAGGAATGTATTAGCTCCTAAAACTTAGAAGTCCCTTGAACTAAGTGTAGGCATGGCTTCATCCAAGACTCGGGGAAAAAAAAAATAAAGAATAAAAAAGAGAAAGGACCCCCCCCCCCACCAAGGTGTCATTTTTCTCCTTTTATTGGCTGTAAGTCCCTGCTGTTGGTTTCATCTTAGGGCCACGAATGGGAGGAAGATAGCTGCAATATCCCCAGTCCCTGTATCTACCTGCTTGGAAATTTAGAAAGAACAAGAGTATGTTTCACCTTCTAACTGTGTTCTAAGTCTCTGAACCAATCACTGTGGTCCCAAACAGTGGGACATATTCTCATGGAATTGGCCAGGCTTGAGTCACATGCTGCATTTCTAGCCTTTGGGGCAGAAATGTCCAAAAGATATACAGTGGGGGTCAAAAATATAAAACACAAATGTAAGCCACATATGTAATCTTAAATGTTAATGGCCACACTTGTAAAAGTCAAAAAAACAGAAGAAATGAAACTTAATTTATTTTATTTAACCTAATATATCCAAACTATTATCATTTAGCCAATATAAAATATTACTGATGAAATGTTTTACATACTTTCCTTACACTACATCTTTTTTTTTTAAATTTATTTTCAGCGTTGCAGTATTCATTGTTTTTGCATCACACCCAGTGCTCTATGCAATCCGTGCCCTCTCCAATACCCACACCTGGTTTCCCCAACCTCCCACCCCCCCACACCCCTTCAAAACCCTCAGATTGTTTTTCAGAGTCCATAGTCTCTCATGGTTCACCTCCCCTTCCAATTTCCCTCAGCTCCCTTCTCCTCTCCATCTCCCCTTGTCCTCCATGCTATTTGTTATGCTCCACAAATAAGTGAAACCATATGATAATTGATTTCTCTGCTTGACTTATTTCACTCAGCATAATCTCTCTCTTCAATAAATGGTGTATATGTAGAAGAATGAAACTCGACCATTCTCTTACACCATACACAAAGATAAACTCAAAATGGATAAAAGACCTCAACATGAGACAGGAATCCATCAGAATCCTAGAGGAGAATATAGGCAGTAACCTCTTTGATATCAGTCACAGCAACTTCTTTCAAGATATGTCTCCAAAGGCAAAGGAAACAAAAGCGAAAATGAACTTTTGGGACTTCATCAAAATCAAAAGCTTCTGCACAGCAAACGAAACAGTCAACAAAACAAAGAGGCAACCCATGGAATGGGAGAAGATATTTGCAAATGACAGTACAGACAACAGGTTGATATCCAGGATCTATAAAGAACTTCTCAAACTCAACACACACAAAACAGATAATCATGTCAAAAATGGGCAGAAGATATGAACAGACACTTCTCCAATGAAGACATACAAATGGTTATCAGACACCTGAAAAAATGTTCATCATCACTAGCCATCAGGGAGATTCAAATTAAAACCACATTGAGATACCACATTACACCACTTAGAATGGCCAAAATTAGCAAGACAGGAAACAACATGTGTTGGAGGGGATGTGGAGAAAAGGGAACCCTCTTACACTGTTGGTGAGAATGCAAGTTGGTGCAGCCACTTTGGAGAACAGTGTGGAGATTCCTCAAGAAATTAAAAATAGAGCTTCCCTATGACCCTGCAACTGCACCACTGGGTATTTACCCCAAAGATATAGATGTAGTGAAAAGAAGGGCCATCTGTACCTCAATGTTTATAGCAGCAATGGCCACGGTTGCCAAACTGTGGAAAGAACCAAGATGCCCTTCAACGGACGAATGGATAAGGAAGACGTGGTCCACTTACACTACATCTTTAAAATTAGCATTTTAGCAAGGCTTCCAAGTGATGATAGTGTGTGTGTGTGTGTGTGTGTTTGTGTGTGTGTAGGAGGGGAATATCTCTGAAACAAACTTTGAGAAACACTGTCCTATAAACTCTTTTCTTTCTTCTGTCTTCCCTAGATCACATTTATAGTGGTGGGAGTACTGAATGATGTCCTGAAATATATTTTAGCAATTGGAAATTGAAGGCAGGAGGGCACGTAGTGCATGGAGCACTGGGTGTTGTGCATAACGAATGAGTCTTGGAACAGTGAAAAAAATAAAATTAAGATGTTAAAAAAGAAAATTGAAGGCAATGTGGTTACTTGTCAGAGCATTAGACTTGATGCTTTAATACTATTGCATGTTGCTGCCACCTGTTGGTCATAATACATATTGCAGTCATGTCAACAACAGGACAGGTTTTGGAGGTTTGTGAGCTCTTGAGATTTCTGGCAACACACCTTCTCAACTGGAGATGACTTTCCTTTGGAAATCCCTTTCATGCCAGAGCACAGAGAGTCTTCATAGTTTGTATTATGAATTCTCAGACTTACATTTACCAGGTTGATTTTTTTTTCCTGTCTATTGCGGCACACAGATGTCTCCCCTCTTAAAACCCCTATTATCCATAGAAAAAGTCCTTACTTTTAAGAGATCCATGTTGAAATAATTACAGAATGAAATGATGTGACTACTGGGTTTTGCTTTAAAATGAAACAGGAGAGGAGCGCCTTGGTGGAGTCAGTTGGTTAAGCATTGGACTCTTGATTTCGGCTCAGGTCATGTTCTTGGGATCATGAGATCAAGCCCCGTGTCTGGTTACATGCTGAGCATGAAGTCTGCTTGAGATTCTCTCTCTCCCTCTGCCCCTGCCCCTGTTCATGCACACACATGCACACACACACACACACACACACACACACACACACACACATTCTCTCTCTCTCTCAAATAAATAAATGAAATGAAACGGTGGTAATATATGTGAAAAATATTGGTGATGAGCTGATAATTGTTGAAGCTGGTGACGGATATGTGGAATTCATTCTACAATTCAGTCTATTTGTATGTGTTTGAAATTGTTCATGGGAATTAAATAAAAAAGAATAATAGGACCTTCCTTTTCTCACAGCATTGTATACAGGGTCAGACATCCTGTGGCTACTACCTGATTTATCAATTACCATGGGATAGAATTTTGGCATTTTTAGGAGACAGTTATTGTCTTTTTAAAAGATGAACTTGAAAGAATTCGCTGCACATGTTTCCAGAAAAATGTTCAATGGGAGCATGTTTTGGCTTACCGAATAAGACTTATTTTATCAGATAAATAATGAGAAAGCATAACACCACAGGCACAGGGAAATTTTGCAATTCTTTAAGAGAGGAAGAAAGAATGAATAGTGAAGAATCCTGCTTAATCACAGGGATTGCTATATTTCCACACTATTTACATTTTTCACAGACGCTGTTCATTTAATCCTGTTACGTCAAGTTCATTCATTAAACCACCCCTCTGTTCCTCCTCACATTCTGTCATGTCAAGAATAAGGTCCAGTTCCTCCCCACTTAATAAGTTTTCCATCACACCACCACAATTTTCTAGCTCTGTTAATTCTTGGACAAAGCAAAACCTCACCTCAACATGTATTTATTCCCATATGCTAAGTGTATGGTCACTTGGATTCTTTTTCTTTTGATTTCTTAGTGCCTAGGATGAACTCCTTAACTGGAAACGCACAGTGAAATATATTGAATGGAATAAAGCAAAGGGTATTTCCAGCTCCTCTCCCTTCGAGTGCCATTTCCACTTGAAGGGGTTTAAATTCCATGAGAACAAGAACTGTGAAGAGGAAATCGTCCATAAGCTGGCAGAAAGTGGCTTCAGAGACACACTCCAGTTCCCCAATGGCTCTTATCTTAGTCTCAGTGAGAGAGAAACAGGGAAAGAGACAGAGAGAGCCACAGGGAGAGGGAGAGCAAGAGAGGGAGAGAGGATGATGATGTCTAGGCAGCTACAAAGTGGAGAAGCATCAGGGATTTTTCAATTGGTTGAACAGATCAACCATATAATTGTGTGGCTCAAATCCATAACAATGGTTAGAAGCAGAGAATCACTTAATGAAAAGAATAAAGGACTTGAAGTGAGGAATCTTGGATATGAGCCCAGCCTTAATCACTTTGTAGATTTCTGGGTTTCCATGAGTTAATTGCATCACTCTAAAGCAGGGGTTTCTTCTTCTTCTCCCTTTTTTTTTTTTTTTTTTTTTTGGATCTGAAATGATGACACTAATGCTACCAAATGTTGGGGACACTGTGTAGACCAGGGCTAGTATTTGTGTGACAGAATCTCATAAAATATAAAATGCTAGTCACATAGCCACACTTAGACATCCTTTAAGATTCACACTTCATGACCACCTTAATCTCTCTCATGGAAAATGGACCCACAGAAACTCAAGTCAAGTGACTCCAAATGAATTTTGAACATGAATTCAACGAACCTGCTTGATATGTATCCCAGCCTGTGATAGCAATATGTTAATGATTTCCCGTTCTGGGGACCTACTGTGTGCCAGGTGCACTATTGAAGTTTAAAAAAAAGAATCCTTGGGGCGCCTGGGTGGCTCAGTGGTTAAGCCGCTGCCTTCGGCTCAGGTCATGATCTCGGGGTCCTGGGATCGAGTCCCGCATCGGGCTCTCTGCTCGGCAGGGAGCCTGCTTCCTCCTCTCTCTCTCTCTGCCTGCCTCTCTGCCTACTTGTGATTTCTCTCTGTCGAATAAATAAATAAAATCTTTAAAAAAAAAAAAAATAAAAATAAAAAAAGAATCCTTTTAACCGTCTTCAATGTAAACATTATTTTATTTCACAGATAAGGAAACAATCTAGAGAGATAAGCAAATTTGTCAGAGGGCACAAGCACATTTAATTATAGAAGGATTCAAGACCCGAAAGCTTATGCCCTTTCCTTCTACCACACCATAAATTACTACGCTTTTTTTTTTTGTCCCTTATTCCTATTTGCCCAGATGTCTCCATGCCTGAGAAATCATATTCTAGTTGGTTTTTCTCTCCTCTGTCAATATCCTACCACCTTCAAAGACCAACTGAAGTAATTAGATCTTGCATGGAGAGTTCCCTCAGGTCCTAGCCTGTTGTGATCTTTCCACCTCCAAATTCCTGTAGCTCTTATTTTTTCTGCTTACTTTCATGCACTCAGTAATGCTTTTGGAGTGCCTCTTACGTGCAAGTCGCTGTACTAGGCTTTGGGGTTCTACCAGCGAACAAAACCGACAGGAATCTTAGCCCGTGGGGAGCTTAGATCCTTGCGGCAGCAGAAAGATTTACAAAATAAACAGAAAATAATTCCACAGGAGGCTAGAAGATGGTCAGTGCCATGGAACAAAATGAAGCAGGAGTAGAGAGGAGGAGAAGCCCGGGTTGGGGTCGGGGGAGTTGAAAGGCAGAGCTGTTATTCATTAGGGTGTCAGGACAGTCCTTGCTGAGAGAGTGTCGTGTTTTGAGTAAAGACATTGCCTGATCTCCTCAACTAGATGAGGAAGGAGCTTTCTGATACCAGGGAGATTTGTGATAACGTATCTGCCTTCCTTTCAGTGTCCTGCACAAAATTCTGTACCTTGTGACATGTGCAGTAAACGCTTGGCCCTTGTTGATTTATTGATTCTGCACACCAGTGGCCTAATATCTTCATATTTAGGATCATTTTGAAGCATGAACGGTCCGTCCCTACCTTCCTACCCCACCATATACATTTCCTTGGTGGAGTTTCCTGCTTTTGCAGAAGTGAGGCGGGAGCAAGGGACATAATGGGAGAACACTGGCCCCTACTGGGCAGGTGGTGCTAGACACTTTTGACTCTAAATTATTTCCTATAGTACAGTGGGTAGTAACAGCCACCCACTGTTAACTACACAGTTTAACTCATTATTTCCTACTCAATCACCCACGACTACTTAGGTTAGCAATTTGATATGATTTTGATGTTTAAACATCATCTAAATAAATAAAATTGCTCAGGGGAAAAAAGGAGAAGATTAAGAAATGGTAGAACGGTTATTTCCTCAATAAAACCACAAAATTTCCAAAACAGGGGGCTGTAGGGCAGTAACTCTGGGCCCATATGAGCTGGTTAGTTTCAAAAGAGATGGGGAAAGAAAAAAGATGCTCCAAGGAACTCTGTTCCCTACCAGTTAGTATGGTTTCCGGCAAGAATGGATGTCACGTAAATGTGGGGTGAGCCAGAGCACGCTGGAGTTTGTCACTTAGTGACTGCAGGACCTTAGCTTCATTATATAAATGCTCTGAGCTTCTGTTACCTTCCCTAAAAACTAAGGTTAGCAATACCTGTCTTGCAGTGTTATGAGATTTTTTTTTTTTTTAAACTAGTTCATTTAAAGCATCTGGCACACGGCAGTTTTTCAAAACATGGTTGTGTACCAGTCATGATTCTGGGTTGCAAGTAATCTGAGAAATAATCTCTAGTTCATTTTTTGCCAAAAGGAATTTATTGGTAGGCTGAGAGCCACAGACCCAATGTAGTTTTGAGAAGAAGGCAGGGAGTTAGACAGCTCCAGATGAGATTTTCCACTGGAAGGGTCTGAATAGGACCCCGTCATTGTCACCAGCTCCACTGACATTGGAGTCACTGCAGCCACCAGCAGGATGAATCCCAAATTGCCAGTGTCTTTGCTCCATGCCTTTGGACTCATTGGATTGGCTGAGGTTCTGTGCCTGTTCTGGCTGGGGGCACCCAGGAGAGACAGGGGCGGCCATTTTGGCTTCCTAGTGGAGTCTGGTCTCACACAATGGCGATCCCTCAAACATAGAAAGGGGATTCCAATAAACAATAGCCCCCAAATAAGAAACTTCCACTACCAAGAGCTACTGTGACTGTTAAACATGGTTCTCTACAAGCCAACTCTTAGCAGCTCAGTGGGACATCTTTACAGCTAGAAAGATCTTGTAGCCCCCATTTTAAAGATTGGGAAACAAAGGTCCCAAGAGATGACTTACACTGAATTGCACAGAAAGTGAAGAGCAATTACATCTAGAACTTGGGTTCCCTAATTGTCAGTCCAGTTCCCCTCACAACATTCTTTCCCATCTGTCAAATGAGCATGATGGTAATGATGAGGGAGCAGGAGGCTGGCTGAGGACGAAGCAGGAGCTGGCGCCTTGCACCCCCTCTTCACCCTTTCCCCTCCATAAGTGTAGCATCCCTCAGGCAGCTCTGACTGCCATGAACAATAAGCAAATAGTTAACTTGCAGAGCTCACAATCCTGCTAGACAGGAGTCTCCCTTGGCTTACAAATGTTCTAAATCTCACTAACAAAGACGATTGATAGCAGGATTGTGACACCCCACCAAAAAGTCTCCCAACTATCTTAATGTTAATGGCTGGTCTAAAGACAACATTGATCCAGCTGCAAGGGCAAGGCCTCCCACAAGGGCAAGGCCTCAGGCAGGCCTGGAACATCCTGGCACCTTGTAGGCCCTCTTTAGCATATGAAAACTCCACTGAAACCTCCCTTCCCCTCACCTTCCCCCAACAGCAGGGTACTTAACCTGCCATCCCTCACAACCCGGGGCAGCAGCTCTTCCTGCCCACGGTCCTGTCCCGGTGCTTTAATAAGCCACCATTTTGCACCAAAGATGTCTCAAGAATTCTTTCTTGGTCATCGGCTCCGGACCTCAGCCCACCAAACCTCACCTAGGTTCTAGAACTTCATCAGTAAGGCTTACTGCCAGAAACACTTCTCACTGTTTGGGTCTCATTTCAAGCATCAGTCACTTTATTAGGGGTGACTTCTGTGTCCAAGTCCAACTAGCTCAACTCCCCTCTTAGATCACCGTAGCACTTCTCACAAATAGACATCTCTGTTTTATATGCTATATCCGCATTAGAATGTAAACTACAAGAGGGCAAGGACTGGGTCTGGTTTTTGTTCTGGGCTGCTTCCCCAGGTTTTAATACAGCACTCAGCCCACAGGGGACCCTCAGTGATTACTGGGTCAGTGAAGAAGTGATTGGATAAAGAAAGCCTGTGGACAATTCAGATGGTTATTAGAGTGCTTCTTATTGCGGTGGTTACGACTCACACTATGAATGTCAGGTGGAAGTCTTTGACTTCTCACCGATTTGGGCTCCCCTTTTCTTTCTGTCTGTGCCCTTCACCTGATGATCACTTGTCACTGACTGCGCTATCCCTCTCTGCCCCCATCCCAGGACTGGCCAGCAGGGAAGGGTTCCAGAATAATCCCTCCACTCACTTGAGGATCTGATTTCTTTTGCAACCGTTCAGAAGATCCACTGATAAACCAGTTCACAGGGCTGGGGTGAGAATTAAGTGGAGAAATGATGGAAAGCCTCTAGCGCAGGGTTTTAGAACATCTGCTCAACAGATGTTGATTCCCTTACTCTCTTTTCCCTAAGGGGAGAATTGTAGCCAGCAACTGATTGCTTATTTTAATAGAGAACGTTTGGAATAGGAACAATAGGAATGCATCTCTTAATGGGAAGCCTTCAGGCCAGGAATTAGGATAGTGGTTGGGTGGTGTAGAAATATTTTAAGGGAAGAGCCAGAAAAGGATCCCTTAAATCCCACTGCGTAGTCATCACCAGTTCTGCCTTTGTCTGAGGCAGTTTGGAGGAGAGTGGCAGTATATAAGGCAAATAAAAGTACGTTAACAAATAGTACGTGGGACTTGCTTCATGCCAAGCACTGTATTCAGTGTACAATCTCTATGACAGCTCTTTCTCACTCTCCTTAGAAGATCTGTTTAAAGTGTTATCCTTTGAGAATGCATCTATCCCTAAAAGTGTCAATCACTGTCCACACACCAGGAAACTTTCAAATCCATGCCCAAAGTTTCTCAGTCTTAAGACTTGTGTTTCCAGTAACTATTGAAAACCTCAAAAGGATTGTTCTGGCATCTATGGCATTTCAGTGTCCTGCACAAAATTCTTTACCGTGTGACATGTGCAATAAACGCTTGGCCTTCTTATTGCGAGTACCAGAGACTCTGCCTGAGAGACTTCTCTGGCTGCTGGTGCTCACTTAGCCCCTATCTTGGACAAGCCAGAAGTGCCAGGGAATTGAAATCCCTGGGAGAAGTCCTCAGCTAATGACTGATAGAAGTTGATGGATGTATTTTGAGTAGGACAACTCTGAAGTATGTACTATGCTATCCCCCAGAGGTCTCTGGTGAGTCTGAGCACAATTGTTCACAGCGGTGATCTACTCATTAACATATCTAAATGTTACCGTCCCTTTTTCATCTCCTATGGATGCTTGCTTGGATCATCTCTCAAACTCGCTGCACTCAAATGCTTATCTCTGGGCCTCCCTCTAGGGATAGTCAACTAAAACAGTGACCCATTAGATAATGGACTAAAGGCAGGAGTTGAGAATGGCTGCACACTTTTTACTATAGATCATTGGCTCTTTGGAGGTATCATTAATCATAAATATAAGTGGGAAAACAAGCATTTTTAAATAAGATATTGGATAATTGAAACTGAGGTGCTGGCAGGATCACCCAGTTGGACGTGTTCAGCAGACAATAGAAAATAGGGAATTAGAGATTTGGAGAAAAGTACAGACTGGAGATAAGGATCTAGGAGTTATCCGTGTATGTAGGCAGGTGCTAAAGCCATGAAAATGGTTAAAATGGCTAAAAAGCTACGTTCAAAAGGAAGGACAGGGAGAATGGAATTTGGGTGACTATTAGCAGCGTCTATAACAAAAACTAAATAATAACCATTCCTACCTTCTCCCCTAGGACTGAGCATAGCTAGGTAATGTGTCATTTCTAACTAGTGTCTAAATCCACAGAGCCCAGCACAGTGCCTGGGCAATAAACGTCAAGAAATGCACAATTAGGTTTTATTCTATATAGCTATCACAAAACAAGAATCAGACCTTACACCTCAATACTCAGTCTTGACAATGTTTTCTTGGTTCCTCACGGAAACCTAAAATTTCATCCACGACCCCACCGAATTTTAATTTGCTCGAACAGAGAAAAAAGAGAGTGTTTTCTGTTTTGCCAGTTAGTTTAGAGTAGGATGTTGGTGATGCAACGTCTGCAGCCCCATCCCTTCCACAGCGTTTCCTTTGGGGGGAGAGGTTGCTTATAAAGCAGTCATCTTTCCTCTGCGCGACCTCGGCGGTAGGAACCTCTCAGGGCCTCATCCAATTAACTGTAATGCTCCTTCGTGTGGTTGCTGCGGAGGCGATGCCTGGAAAATGCTGAAATTCCTCAGTTTAGCAAAACCTAGAACCTCTCAATCCTCACTTTCTGCGGCGCGCATGAAGCAAACGACAGTCTCGTTGATGCATCTCGTCCTCCAAGTATAAGGTCGCATTTCAACTCCCCACATTTCCCTACCACCGGCAAAATGGTACCGCAATGCCGCGCTGCCAGAAAGCAGTACGCTTCTTACGACAGCGCACGACTCCGCGCCGGACAGGAACGCCTAGTCCCGGAGGCCCCAAGGGCGCGGACCAATCGCGCTGCTCCCGACCCATGACGTAAGCTGCGCCTGTGCATGCGCAGGGCGGGGAGACCTTGGCGAGGCGGCCGAGGAGCTTAGCGGACGGGGAACCACTGGCGGAAAGGAAAGTTGAGAGGCAAGATGCAGAGCTGGAGTCGTGTGTACTGCTCCTTGGCCAAGGTGAGGGCCGAGCGAGTGGGGTTGTGCCAAGCCAGAGGCGCAGAAGGGGTCCGGGAGGCGGCCTAATTGGTGGGGTCGAGAGAGGCGGGCGGAGTGGCCGGGACCACCCGCGGCCCCGCCCCTGAGCAGGCTCTGGCCCGGCGGCGGTCCGAGCGGGGACCGGTGCGGTGAAGCCGCCCCGCCCGCTGTGTGACGGCCAGCAGTCCGCCCGCAAGCCTCGCGTCTGGGCCATGCGGGTCATGCACAGGCCGCTTTACCTTGGCAGAGGAAGTAGAAATCGCGCTTGACGCGTCTGCTCTCTTCATACTCGCTACCTTTGACTAATCCTAATCCGAGCCCCCGCGTGGCATTGGGCAGGTAACCTTGGGGCCACTCCTTGAAACACCCAGAGGCAAGTCAGCCCTGACAGGTGGCCCTGGGAATTCCTCAAAGGCCTCCTCCTTGTTTGCAGCTTCCAGCTAGTGTTCAGTGGCTTCTCTCCTAGAGGCTTGCATTTTTAGTCGCAGCTGCTTACCGTTAGGACAGCTTTCCCTCTTCGTCCACGTACCGAATACAGCCGGATTGTGTACATGTGGGACCGTGGCTGGGTGCTGCATTGGTGGACACCTTAACGGTAGCATAGTAGTCGGTCTCTTTGGTTCCCAGCATGAGTAATCTGGGCTCCTGAGAGTTAGTGTAATCTAACTTCTGGGCAGCAGCAGAACTGGGACTAGAAGTTAGGACTGACGTTGCTCCTTTTTGGTTTGCTGTTCTGATCTCAGGTGCTTCGAGTTGCCTGGGAGGAGAGAACATTGCTACATGAGTGAGGGTTTCATCACTGCCTCCCATAAGAGCTATTGGCATTGTTTCTTTGTGTTTCACTGTTCATAGAAAAGAGTGGACATTCATAGAGATTGTTGTGGAGATTATGATGCACTTTGTGGAATTGTAGTAGCTCTTGAATGTCAGTAATAGTGCATTTTTCCAAGTGATCTTGTCTAATTTTCTATTCCCAATTAACTGTTCAGGAGCATTTTTATAGATGGGGTCAGGTAGTTGGAGTTAGGAAACAATAATTACAAGTAGAGGATTGTAATGTAAAGATTATTGAGTATTAAGTTAGAACTTTAAGAGCCCTTTTCTAAAAAAAGATATTTATTTGAAAGAGAGAGAGAGAGAGTGAGCGAGTGCACACAAGCCGGGGGTGGGGGAAGAGGCAGAGGGAGAAGTAGGCTCCCGGGTGAGCAGGGAGCCCCGTATGGGGCTCTGTCCCAGGACCCTGAGCTGAAGGCAGACACTTAACCACCACCCAGGTGCCCCTAGAACTTTTAAGAGTCTTAATTGTGACATTAAAATCCCTGGCACCAAAAATTAGCCAGGCTTTCTGAAAATTTAATAACACTAATACTACTGAATTACACCCTTTTGATGGGCTTTAGCCTGTATTGCTCTGAGATGGTTTATTGAATATTCATAATGAAAAGATAGTATGGGGAGCTGGGGTTCTAAAGTTCAAGTAATTGTTGTGATGAAAGAGGAGAAATTGGGACGCCTGGGTGGCTCAGTTGGTTAAGCGGCTGCCTTCCACTCAGGTCATGATACCTGGGTCCTGGGCTTGAGTTCCCCATTGGGCTCCTTGCTTGGCGGGGAGCCTGCTTTTCCCTCTGCCTGCTGCTCTCCCTGTTTGTGCTCCCTTTCTCTCTCTCTCTGACAAAGAAATAAGTAAAATTTTAAAAAAAGAGAGAGAAATTGATACGTAACCTCTGTGTAGCAATGGAAGATACATAAATAATAAGTGCTTGACATATTTGCTCCCAAGTCCTTACATTTTCATTGACCTTCAGGAGTTCTGTTTTGAATTCATATTCTACATAATACAGCTTTTTTCTTTCTTTTTTTCCAGAGAGGCCATTTTAGTCGGATATCTCATGGCTTACAGGGAGTTTCTGCAGTGCCTCTGAGAACTTATGCAGATCAACCAAGTAAGTATTTAGTAAAACGGTTTTTCCTCAGATTAATTCATAGTTCCATTGTGTTTAAATGTAAAAGTAAGTGAATGTTAGAACAACTAATAAGTAATCTGTCATAGAATTCATTTGTTCATGTGTTTATTCACTTAAATGTTTATTGAGCACCTAGTGTGTCTAGGTAGGGAACTAGGCAAAGCCCTGCTTTTTTGGAAAAAACAAATAATACTCAGGTAACAGGTAAATATTTTGGTTAGAGATTGAAAATAAAAGCAGGTAACTGGGAGTCAGGGCTTTTCTAAGGAGATGACATCTGAGTGAAGAGAGGGAGTGAGGTTATTTTAGGAGAGGGAAACAGCAGTGAGAAGAATCTGAGGTGAGAATTAGATTGTGAGGTTTAAGTCATTGGAGGAAGGCTGGTGTGGCTGGAGCGGAGACCCATAGGATGTGACAGCAGAGAGGTAAGCAGGGTGAAGGAGTTTGGATTTTACTCCCAGTGTAAAGGAAAAACCACTGAAGGATTTTGAGCGGGGGAGTTATTTCTACTGTTTACATTTAAAAAAAAGTTGAAATTCTGACAACTGTGTAAGAGTAAGTGTGTCGGTGGTTTGACACTGCTAGAATGGTGAGATGACTTTTTGACATCCCAATTGAAAATTCTGATGGGCTTGTCAAAAACGTTATTTTAAAGACTGGAAGGATACACCCTGAAAGGAAACTATGGGATATGGGGAATATGGGTATTTTCTTTTTCTTTTTTTCTTTCTTTCTTTTTTTTTTAGTATTTTTGAAGTTTCTATAAAGGACATATATTTTGTTTTTTAAAACAGAAAGTTACTGGGCTTGTAGTAAGGCATTTTGGCCTCCCAGTACCACTGCATATTAGTTATTTGAAGTTATCTGTTTTGACATTTACCTGAATCACCCATATAAATAAAGTTGCATTAAAACTTTTTTGTAGAACCCATTAGTTGGGGGGGAAGTATAACCATTAGTGTCCCTGCATTCTTGGAAATAATTTTATCCTGTACCTTAACTGCTGCCAGACTAGCATGATCTGAGATATTTTATTTCTGGAAAAAAGAGTAGTGGGAGGATTCCTGTCACCAGTGATCAACAGTGAATGATTTACCTAGCTTTAGAAAGGGCAAGAAATCCTTTAAAAAGTACTAATTTGTTGGTGGGGGAAACGGTTGGACCCATTATACCTTTTTTAAAAAATGGTGTTTTTAAAAAATATTTTTAAAAAATAATTTTTAAACAATATCATATTTGTTTACAAAGAAATTTTTAAAAAATATTTTATTTATTTATTTGAGAATGAGTGATCGAGTGGGAGGAAGGGGGAGTGAGAATCTGAAGCAGACTCTGCACTGAGTGTAGAGCCCAACATGGGGTGGATCCCATGACTGTGAGATCGTGACCTGAGTTGAAACCAAGAGTCTCCAGGCCTAAGTGATGAAGCCATCCAGCCTCCCCACCGTTATTCTGTTTGTTCCTTTTTTTTCCTTACAGTTTTATTGGGGTATACTTGGCATATATCAGTTGTCTTTGTTAAATGGGAATAGTACTTTTTCTTAAGCAACAGGAGAAATGTTAGATTTTTGTTTCCAGAGCAGGTAGTTAAAGACATTGTGGCTAATTCTTCACTTTTGGAGTTAATCAACAGCGATTTATTCAGTGCCTTCTATTTGGTAGTCTTTGAGCAGGATCTTAGATTTTCATGGAATGAGGGTAACCGAGTACTTGTGAATCAAAATTGTGTAGTAATTCCTTGACATTGAATAAATTTTAAATCCCTTAGTACTCACGTTAATACAGTGTGAAGTCTTTGGTTGCGTGAAGTAACACGCATTGTGTGTTCATGTTTGTATTTATCTGAGGCATTTATTTATTATTTTAAAGATTTTATTTATTTTGGAGAATCGAGAGCGAGCGAGCCAGCACGCAAGCACATGTGTGCAAGCAGGGGGCAGGAGAAGGACAAGCAGACTCTGAGCTCCGGTGTGGAGCCGAATTCAGGGCTTGAGTTCATGACCCTGAGATAATGACCTGAGCCGAAACCAAGAGTCAGACACTTAACTGAAACCAAGAGTCAAAACTGGCGTTTATTTAACAGCTGTCTTTCCCCCAAGGATTTACACTTTGTTAGGGCGGGGACTGTGATTGTTTAGCACCTGGAGTGGTACAGTAGGTACTCAGTACATATTTATTGAATAAATATGAGAAATGGAACCATGTCTGGTTTAGTTGTTGCTTTATCAGAATCACCCATTGTGGCGTCTGGTATGAAGTAAATCCCCAGCAACAGCTACACTAATAGTAACTGATTCCCTGAGCGCTTACTCTGCCTCAGGCAGTCTTTAATCCTTGTTGCCATCTGACAAGATAATGTGCTGCTATTTTCCCCATTTTATATGTGGAGGTGCTGAGTCCAGAGAGGTCCCAGCTAGGAAGTGACATAACTGGGAAGATTCCTCGACTCTAGAACCTCCATCTTAATCTCTGTTCTGTTTGGTCTGCTTCCAGGGAGTACTGGTTGATCAGACCAGCTTGAGAAGTTCCAAGTTTATTATATATAATACAGTCCTGTTAAAACTTCTGGAAGGGGGCACCTGAGTGGCTTAGTTGGTTAAGCATCTGCCTTCGTCTGATGTCATGATCCCAGGGTCCAGGACTGAGTCCAGAACCAGGCTTCTTGCTCAGCGGGGAGCCTGCTTCCCCTGCACCCCGCACACACTGTGTTCTTTCTTGTGCACTCTTGCTCATGCTCTCTCGAATAAATAAATATAGTCTTTAAAAAAATCTGGAAGATGTTTGAATATCTGTATGAATGAAGTTTCTCAAAATTTGAAGAGTAATGTGTATTATTGATAGGACCTTCCATTTCATGACCGGAATGAACTCCTAGTCCTTAAGACACTCACATTTGCTACATTCATTCATTCATTAGTTCAACAAATAGAGAATATGTAATATGCACTATGTGCTAGTTATTGGGCTGGTTGCTGGCATATAGCAGTGAATGAGTCAGACAGGATGCAGCTTTTATAGAGTTTATAGTCCATTTGGGGAAGACAAACATCCAGTAAGCAATTGTGATAATGACTCCACAGGCTAAGCATAGGGAGCTATGAAATCTGTATGTGGATTGTGAATGGTCACGGAGTTCTCTCCTAAGGAAATGATGTTGATATCTGAAACAGGTTGATGTGGGAGTGGGTCTGGGAAGAGGTGTTCAGGTAGAAGGAACAGCATGTGGGAGTATTTCAATGTGAGAAGGAGCTTAGTGTCTTTGAGGAGCTTGGAAAGGGCCAGTGTGCCTAATGTTTGTTGAAGATGGGTTGATGATCTCTGCAGATAATGAAAGACCCTAACTCTCTTTTAAGGGTAGTTGGAAGCCATTGGAATGGTTTAAGCAGAGGCATGATAGTGGTTTGTTTTTAAAGTCATTCTGGTTGCAGATTAGCGTTTTTATTGTAATGGTTTTTCTTCCTCTCTCATTAGACTATAAGAGTCAGGGCTGTGTTTTTTATAGCTATCCCTGGACCTTAGAGTAGTGTCTAATGTGAAATGCATGCTGTCAGCATTTATTTCTAGGTAGATGGAACAGAATGTACATAGGTAGACCAGTGTAATTCTGTAGGTGTAAACTAACAGTAATTCATTGTTGCTGAAGCTTAAACTGAGTGGTATTGGTGCATGAGCAGAGTGTGGTGGGCGATGAGGCTAAGGAAGAGGTTTGGATGCTGCATTTAGGAGCTTGGATTTTATCCAAGAGAGGGGGAAACCTTCCTTAGCACCTGGCACAGTTGCTAGTGTTCAATAAATGTTTGTTGACTGAGAAAGAAAGGGAAACTAATGAAGGAGGAGAGAGTAGTAGCTGAGTCAGATTTTAGTGAAAGATAACAATGGGGTAGCAGTGTATAGGGTGAGAGTGAGATTGGAGGCTGTGAGATTGGGAGGTGGATCTGGGAAGGGAAGAAACAGGTATTGAGTGTCTTCATGTGCACCTGCCCTCCTCCCAGGGTCTTGACAGACATTATGTCTGACCTCACAACGGTGGGATGTAGGTATTACTGTCACTTATTCCTATGTTACATCAAAGTCAGAGAGATTAAATTATTTCCCAAGGATTTAGGAAGAGGTAGAAGCCCATATTTGAACTCCAGTTTTTCTTTTTTTTAAAAAAAACTTTATATCCTTTTTGTCTTTAAGTATATTTCTCCTTCTTAATGTGTTAGGGGAGGTTGTAGAGTTATCATCAGAAAGCAGAGTATTAGAATTCAGAATTTTAGAAGCTGAGTGGTTTTGGGTGATGATATTACTAGTTGGGCAGCCTAATGCGGGTTATTTAGTTACTCTTAGCCTTTTTTTCTCCCTGTAAAATAGAGGTATAATAATTGTGTCATGGAGACATAAGGAGGCTTAAATAAGACAACAGGAAACATTTAGCTCACTGCCTGGTACAGGGTATTATCCATATGGTAGTTACTGTCTCAGAATGACTTGTCAGTATACATCTTGCAACTGGTTGATGACTGTAATTGATTTGTAACTTGACACATTGACTTCAGTGGTAGCCTTGATAACATGGTGTGCTTATTTTCCTCACAATGATACTGTAAGTAACATTAGTAGAATACTTTATCCTGCTTTTTCTCCTTCAGTTCATTTCATGGCATTAACTGCTATGTCTGTTGAAGTTAGTCACCCCTGACTGTACCCCATTATTTTTTAAAGTATGGACCTGATAGCTTTCTCCAGTTAGTTCACCGCCTCCTAAAATACGAATTGCTATCCAGCTATCTTCTGCCATATTTCTAACTTAGTCATCTTTCTCTCATGATACCAATTTGTATATCCTGTTCAGTTTTTCTTTTCCATTCTGAAAGGCTAATGCTAATTTTGTAAAACTTTTCATCAGATACTCCTTGATCTGTTTCACTGAACAATTGGTCTATATCCTGATTCTTAAAACTGTATGTGAAAACCAAACCAACAAATGCTTTTTGACAAGGGTATGGTGCATCAGAATATTGTGTTGTAAACTTTACTTGCATGCAGCTTTTGGTACAAGTGAGAGCCAACTGGTTGGTTTTTCTAACATTTTATTGTGAAAAATTGCAAACATTTTAGATAAGTTGTAAGAATTTTTCAGTGAACACTCAGATTCTTCCACTAACATTTTACTGTACTTAAATTATCACAGATCTGTTCTTTCATTTACCTATCAGTCCACCTTTTTTGATACATTTCCAAGTATATTGAAGATATCCCCTAAATATTGGCTTGCTTTTGAATGTTTGTCACAGAATCACACCCTCCTATATTCTCCACTGACCCATCTGTAGATAAAGACTTTACATTTCCCCTTCTTTTTGTGTGTGTGTGTGTGTGTGTGTGTGTGTGTGTGTGTGTGCTCCATAGCACATTAGTGGTATTCTGATGGAATGGTGCATACAGTATCTTCAGTGAGAGGTGACTAGTTCTGAATTTCTTGTATTTTGTAAACTTAAGAAAAAAAAAATCTAAGATTACATTGGGAAATGAAACTCAACTTTTTTGGGCTTTTCTGTATTTAAATTTAAGTGTAAATTTAAATTTACACATTTTAATCAGAAAAGATGTTAAAAATTCAACAAAAAAATCCTGTTTTTCTAGCTTGTGTTTCATTACTGTGCATTAAAAATTAGAACCCAAATTAAGGGATGCTGTTTAGGCCATCATTTTGTTCAAAATTTGAAAATAGATAATACGTTTTCTTATGTACTTAATTCTGAACATGAATCAGGGAACCAAGCAGTATAGCCAAAGACCACAAATGAATCAGTGAAAATGGAAGCAATAGTTTTTTCATGTATTGGACGGACTGTCTATTTTTTTTCATGTACTGAGTAATCCTAATTATCATCCGATATAACCAAGAAGAATCAGTCCTTTTATTTATTCAGTTGGAAGGATTCTTAGATTTTGTCAGTTCGATAACTTCTTAGTTATCTTCCATCGCTGAGGTTCTGTGATTCTTTTCAGGCCAGCAAAGGTTTTTTGATGATACTAGTACTCCCATGCTTGGGGGAGTGGTGTTTTGTTGGAGAGGGGGTGACCAGAAGTTAAAATTTGGCATCTTCATAGTTCAGAATATAGCTACCATATAGCAAATACTTATTATGTATGTTCCACATACTATGCTAAGTTATGTATATATGCTGTTTTATTCTGTATTACGATCCTATGAAGGAGGTTTTTTTGTGGTCTTTGTTTTGTGTACATAGGGCTGCCGAAGGTAAAGCAGGTTAAACTATTCTCAGATCGGATAGCTAGTAATTATAAACTTGATTAGTGCTCTCAGGGTTTTCGCTTGTGTTAGTTTAAATTTGAGAATAGAATCCTGTTGAATAACGGAATCATCACTGCAAGACAAAAAGCTTAATTTTCTCTCTGACCCACTTGCTAGGTGACCTTGGGCAAGTTAAATGACCTCTCTGAACCTAGCGTTTTTTATCTGTGAAATGTCAGTTATAAGGCTTTTCTCCTCCTAGGAAGTTCTGAGAATCAAAAGGGTAATAGATGTGAAAACGTGTTATATACTGCTAAGTGCTTGGGGTTGTAAGGATAGTTTGGGAGGGTGGGGAGAAGGAAGGGAGACTCTCTCCCAAGTCTTATAAGTGATTGTAGCTTTATTTGAAGTTGGTTCGAGAACAGTGGGAATAATTAGACTTTTCCAAGTGTTATAATTACTACATTCCTAAGGTTGCTGATACCAAGTTGTTTTTTTTTTTAAATTTTGTATTTTTATGGGGCGCCTAGGGGTTCAGTGTGTTAAGCCTCTGCCTTTGGCTCGGGTCATGATCTCAGGGTCCTGGGATCGAGCCCCACATCAGGCTCTCTGCTCAGTAGGGAGCCTGCTTCCCTCTCTCTGTCTCTCTGCCTATGTGGGATCTCTCTCTCTGTCAAATAAATAAATAAAATCTTTAAAAAAATTTTTTTGTATTTTTATATGGCAAATGTCCAGAATAGTTCATTTAATGAACTATTAAACTATACAAAATTTATTAGCGTTCAAATGAAGTTCAAAACATGTTTGCCATCCAGTACAGGGAAGCTGGTTTTTCTCTTTCTCAGAAGTACCTGAAGTGGGTGTACTCAGTCTTAAAGTTAGCACTACTAAGGCATTATGCAAATAATTGTCTTATTTAATCCTAACATTAAATAAATCATTTAAGGCAATGTTATTGTTCCTTTATGACAGGAAAATTAAGTCCCTTGGTCACACAACTAATAAATGGCAGAGCTGAGATTCGAAGCCAAGTTATGTCAGATTCCAAGGCCCTTTTCCTTGGTCAAGTGTCTGCCTTCAGCTCAGGTCATGATTTTAGAGTCCTGGGATCTAGTCCCACATTGGGCTCTTTGCTCAGTGGGGAAGCCTGCTTCTCCCTCTCCTGCTCCCCCGGCTTGTGCTCTATCACAAATAAAATCTTTAAACACACACACACAACAAAGCCCTTTCCCTCACACAGATAATGTCTTTCAGTGTCACTAAAAACCTGTCTTATTCTTTTTAAGTAGAACAGTGTGGAATTTAGGAAGGTCAGTGGATTCGGTGGATGTAGAACTCAGATGTGGGGTGCCGGGGTGGCTTAGTCTGTTGAGGGCCCGACTTTTGGTTTCGGCTCAGGTCATGGTTGTGGGATCAGTCCCTGTGTCAGCTGTGCTCTCAGCAGAGAGTCTGCTGGAGATTGTCTCTCCTTCTCCCCCTCCCTCCACTCGCATGCATGTGTGCACACTTTTTCAAATAAATAAATTCTTTTTTTTTTTTTTAAAGATTTTATTTATTTATTTGACAGACAAGAGATCACAAGTAGGCAGAGAGGCAGGCAGAGAGAGAGAGAAAGCAGGCTCCCTGCTGAGCACAGAGAGCCCGACGTAAGGCTCGATCCCAGATCGTGGGACCACCATCCGAGCTGAAGGCAGAGGCCTTAAGCCACTGAGCCATCCAGGCGCCCCTCAAATAAATAAATTCTAAAAAAAAGAACTGAGTTGTATTCCATATGTCATAATGAACAAATAGAAAATGAAGTTTTAAAATCTGTGCCATTTTCAGTTACGTCACAGAACGTCAGGTGCCTAGGAGTGAAATAGTACTGTGAAGAAAATGTTGGTTATTTTGTACTTTCTTGGAGGTTTAAAATAGCAGGGTTTTTTTTGTTTTGTTTTGTTTTTAATGCACTGTTTTTGGTCAGTATTAAGCAATTAACTGTTTATATTAATTTGCTTTTATTATAGTTGATGCTGATGTGACAGTGATAGGTTCTGGTCCCGGAGGATATGTCGCTGCTATCAAAGCTGCCCAGTTGGGCTTCAAGGTAAGGTTTAGACTAAACAAGGTATTGATACATTTTTATTGGAAAAGAGTCGATCATATTTACAGAATACTTTGCACATAAAGAGTAATGGTAAATTTTTGTTTATTCTATAAATTAAATATAGGCCTGAGATGAATGAGGAATGTTACTCAGTTGCAGTGCTCTCATGAGATTGTGAGGTCCATTTTTCCCGCCTCCCCCCGATACTTTGTACATTTGGCTTCTAATTCTGCTTTGGAAGCTACGGTAATAGGACTAAGGGCATGTGTTTGATAATGTTAGGCAAAAATGTCTCTGAGTATAATTCATTTTTGGGTGAGCCTGCATTTAGCATTATTTCTGAAATGATATATTTTAAAAGAGTCTATTTTATCCTCACAAACAGCGTCAGTAACTTGTTCTGTAGAAGAATTAAGACAGATGCGTGGGAATTTTATGAACTGAGCCACTGCAGGTTGTAAGTAGTCAAATAATGTTTTCTTTGGTTGTAGACAGTCTGCGTTGAGAAAAATGAGACGCTTGGGGGAACGTGCTTGAATGTTGGTTGTATTCCTTCTAAGGTGAGCATGTGTTTCGTACAGTGCAGAGGTGTTTTTCATTAGCCACTGATTAGAAGGATGTATTAGGACTAGAACATTAGGATAATAGTTATTAGAAATTAAGCAACCCTGGTTGATCATAAAAAACATGTTTTCCTTGGTAAAGCTTAAACAGTGCTGTCACCAGTCTGCCATACATTCCTGAAATTGCTTCTCTGTCTTCAAATACCCAGCCTTTCCATTCAAACAGGCTGTGGTGCTCCATTTTTTCTCTTCAGCTTTCCTTTACCAGTGAAACAGATAGTAGGTAGTAAATTCTTCCCTTAGGGGTTTTATATATGTAGACATGACTGCCTTTTTCACCTGCTGCCCTGAAGAGTGTACTTATTCCTTTGATTTTAAAGGAAGTGGAGATGTTTTGTTTTTCATTCCTGCTTAACGTTTTTTTACGTCTTTATTATTGGGCTTATGTTAATAATGTAAGAACAGAAACTAAGTTGTCGTAGTCCTTGTATTATTCCATGAAGAGAATGTCATTTCTTAAGTGCTTTTTGATTGTATATAGTCTTATTATCAACATTTGATCATTTTATCTATTTAGGCTTTATTAAATAACTCTCATTATTATCATATGGCCCATGGAAAAGATTTTGCATCTAGGGGAATTGAAAGTAAGTATACCTTTCATATTCAGCAATTTACCAGCCATATTTGACTTGACTCTTTTGGCTACAGCTTTATGTATATCTAATGAATGTGTAACATATGTTTCGTTGAGGAAAGAGTAAAAGAAGACCTTTAAAAATGTAGAGAGATTTACTTAAGAGGACTTAAGTCCAGATTTTTACTGTGACATCTTCTGTTCCTTTGAAAACTTTGGTGTGAAGTCGGCTGTGTGTGTGTTTGTGAAGTCAGTTTTAATTTCCCTGAAACCTGGAGATCTCGGGGTGGGGAGTTGGCGGGCAGAGAAGGAAGGCAGGTAGGTTGGTCTACCCAAGTTGTTGGTAGTGGGAAGAACAAAGGAGGAGTGGGGGTGTAGCACAGTGTAAAAGGAGGACATTCCATTTTAATTTTGTATGGCTTGTCTCTTGCCATTCTTTTTGGGCTGTTTTTATTTCATCCTTTCTTACCAATTGTTGACAGATATATCCAGAAAGGTTGGGGTTTTAGGGAGCGATTAAACATATCAGGAGATGGGGATAGGTAATTATTTTTCCTTCATTTGTTTGTAGCAGTAGGTTTTTGAAAGAAATGGGCTGTAGTTGGCTATCCATTGGGTATGAAGGGGATACGTACACACTAAAGCAAATAGATCGAAGTAGATGAAAGGTAGAGTCAAAGCCTACTTTTTGGAAAGAAGGAAGAAAGAGGAGACAGGGTTAGTCAAGAGGACCCGCAAGGTAGGCAGAGCTTCTTGTTGTAGCCCTTTGGCTCAGGTCAGTCCAGGCTCTCAGAGTCTGTTTCCTCATCTCTGCGATTTGTGTTGGTTGCATGTGCTGATTGCTGAGCTATCCCTCTTCTGAAGTTGTGTTGAGTAGAGCAGCTTTATCTTCTTACACACTTGCTTCAGAATTCTAAGTTAAGTGAGTGATTAAATCCAGTTTATTAAACTCTTTTATATTAAGTTTTTATATTTAAAGTTTTCAGTTGAGTGTTTTTTAGTTTTTGTTTCATGATATTATTGTTTATTTTTACGTATAATTTCAGGTGATACTTTACTTTGCTGTTTCTATTGAAATCTCATCTAGACCTGTCATCATAAGTTTTTAGAATATTTTGCCACAGTGGGATATAATGTTTATTTTGGACTGAATTTTCCCAAAGGTGTACTTTCTGCAGTGTTTGAGAGGTTCTATTTATTGAGAGATGTTGCTCTTAGTCTTTTTGTAAGCTACGACTGTTATGTTAGTTACTATACTTAGAAGTTTTAATACTGCCTTTTATCCAGTCATGTAAACATTAGGCTGAAGTTTTCTGTGATTAGTGAAAAATACCGTATTGCTTCAAGAATTTAGCTAAGGACTAAAGATTTGTTTAACAAACTACAGTGTCTGAAGTTCGCTTGAATTTGGAGAAGATGATGGAGCAGAAGAGTACAGCAGTAAAAGCTTTAACTGGTGGAATTGCCCACTTATTCAAACAGAATAAGGTCAGTGGTTTAACATGAAGATGTCTGCTTTATTTTACATATACATTAAGCATTAATCTGATAGAGCAGTTCTGTTAGAACTTGGCTGCTGATATTTTTTGTTTTTTGGAGGGTTTTTGGCTGGGGGTATTTATTTAATTTAAAATTGTATACTAACCTGAAATAGATTTCTCTGGTATATAGAACAAATTTTTGCTGCTCCATGTGTAGCCTTACTAAGTGAGGAAGCATTTTGTATTGAATGTGTTACTTAATAGAGTACTTTTTTCCTATTAGTCACATTTTTTAAATCATGAAAATCATTTTAAACTTTGTAAATCTATAAACATTTTATAAAGGTTGTCCACGTAAATGGATATGGAAAGATAACTGGCAAAAATCAGGTCACCGCTACGAAAGCCGATGGCAGCACTCAAGTTATTGATACAAAGAACATTCTTATTGCTACAGGTTCGGAGGTTACACCTTTTCCTGGAATCACGGTATGTGGTACAACCTCCCTTCAGAAAGACATTTATAAACTATTCATGCTATTTATGAACTTGGAGAAATTTCTAACTGAAGTAGTATATATTGACAGTCGTTCAGCTTTGGGAAGTTGATTGTCTTTATTCTGCAGTGATTTTTACCAGAAAACACTTCAATTAGATGGATTTGAATTCATTACAAAGTTTAAAACTGACCGTTTTGTTTTGAAATACCAAATGATGAAATTTTAAGTGAGCAGTTTAATGGGATTTGATAAAATTGAGTGTATGGATAGAAGTCATAGATACCTCAAAACAAATAAATGTCTTAGCATTTTTGGTGGGGTCAGTTTATAACTCAGTAGGTTTTTCCAGATAATCTTGATTGTATATATTTTATTATAGATTGACGAAGATACAATAGTGTCATCTACAGGTGCTTTATCTTTAAAAAAAGTTCCAGAGAAGATGGTTGTCATTGGTGCAGGAGTAATAGGTGTAGAACTGGTAAGTAATGTTTTTTCTTCTCTTACTGCCTTCATGGAGTTGGAAGGGACTTCTTGGTCCTCTGTACAGTGTTGCAAGCAGAGCAACATGGAGTTTTGCTTGAACACTTGAGTCATAAAGAGTTTTCAAGATGACTTATTTATGTAATTTTTGGACATTAGGACATTCTCTTTTATTTTGAAATCTGCTTCCATGTATCTGCTACCCTTTGTGTTCTTAGAACTTCATTGATTTAGTCCTTCAGAAGATAGTTCTCATTCTGAGCAAATTGCGTTTCAGATATGACTTACGTGGCTCTTCCCTCCATCTCCATCCTCATCTCAGCCGCTCTTACATTCATTCGGACTGCTTGCAACTCTCAGACTGCCTTGCCATTTCATGCTTTCTGCCTGCCTTGTTCTCCCTTCCTATTGACTTTCCTGTATTACCAGGTGATCTCTCCTTTTTTTTTTCCAAAAAATATTTTATTTATTTATTAGCACACGTGTGTGTGAGAGAGAGCATTCGGGGCATGGAGAGGGTCAAGCAGACTCTGCACTGAGTGTGGGGCGTGATGCAGGGCTTGCTCTCAGGACCCCGAGATCATGACCTGAGCTGAAATGAAGAGTCGGATGCTCAACCGACTGAGCCACCCCAGTGCCCCCTTCTCTCACTTTTAAGGTGTTCTTAGCCATGGCTGTTGTACCTTGATGTCACAAAGAACTGCTCTACTTCTGAAATCACAGATTGAGACATTTTATTCTCTTAACCCATAACCTCCTCTCCTTTCGTACTCAGTCATTCTCAACATAGAGGCAGTTTAACTTTATCGGGTGCTCTAGTCCTTGGGTCCATCTGTTTTTGCTCTCTTCAATTCCTGTTTTGACTACTTTCCCGATCTGCTCGGATTCCGTAGTCTGTCACTGTAGCTGCTCTTCTTGAGTCCCTTACCTCTTTGTTCCATCATCATACCTGCTTGGCAAAACTGTGGTCCTGATTAAATTCAGCTATCTACCCTTTCCTTTTTTAAAATTACAGCATTGCGATTCTACAGCTGTATATATTATGCTGTGCTCACCACAAATGTGGCTGCCATCTGTCACTATATAACTCTGTTACAGTACCACTGACTGTATTATTTCTTATGCTGGACCATTTATCCCTATGACTTACTCATTTTGTAACTGGAAACCTCTATCTCATACTCCCTTTAGCCCATTTTGCCTCCCTTCTGGCAACCACCAGTTTATTCTGTATATTTACACCTCTATTTCTGCTTTTTTTGTTCAGTTATTTGTTTTGTTTTTTTTTGATTCCACATAAAAGTGAAATCATGTGGTATTTGTCTATGTCTGTCTGACTTATTTCACTTAGCATAATACCCTCTATGTCCATCCTTGTTACAGGTTGGAAAAATTCTTTCTTTTTTATGACTGAACAGTATTCCATTATATATATATGTACATCTTTATCCATTTATCTATCATGGCACTTGGGTTTGCTTCCATATCTAGGCTATTGTAAATATGCTGCATTAAACATAGAGGTGCATTTATCTTTTCAAATTAGTGTTTTCATTTTCTTTAGGTAAATACTCAGTAACAGATTACTGGTTCATATGGTATTTCTATTTTTGATTTTTTTGAGGAGCCTCCATGTTGTCTTCCACAGTGGCTGCACCAATTTACATTCCCATGAACAGTGCATGAGGGTTCCTTTTTCTCCACATTTTTGCTAACAATTACTAATTCTCACTTTTCAGTACCCCTTCTGACAGGTGTAAGGTGACAACTCACTGTGGTTTTGATTTAACATTTTCCTGATGGCTGGTAATTTGAGCATCTTTTCATGTGTCTGTTGGCCATCTATATGTCTTTGGAAAAGTGTCTATTCAGGTCCTCTGCCCAGTTCTTAATTGGATTATTTGTATTTTTGATGTCGAGTTGTGTAAGTTCTTTTATTTTGGATATTAACTCCTTATAGGATATATCATTTGTAAACTTTTTCTTCAGTTCAATAAGTTGTCTTTTTGTTTTGTTCATGGTTTTCTTTGCTGTGCAAAAGCTTTTCATCTCGGTGTAGTCCCAATTGTTTTTGTTTTTTGTTTTCCTTGTCTGAGGAGGTGGATCTAGAAAAATGTTGCTAAGACTTATGTCAGAGAGATTACTAGCTACGTTTTCTACTAGGAATTTTATGGTTTTGGGTCTTAAATTAGTTCTTGAGTCCATTTTGAATTAATTTTTGTGTGTGGCATAAGAAAGTGGTCCCGTTTCATTCTTTGGCATGTGACTGTCCAGTTTTCCCAACACCATTTATTGAAGAGCCTGTCTTTTCCCCGTTGCATATTCTTGCTTTCTTTATCAGATTAATTGACCATATAAATGTAGGTTTATTTCTGGGCTTTCTAGTTTGTCACATTGATTTGTGTGTCTCTTTTGTGCCATTAATAAACCTTTTTGGTTATTACAGTTTTGTAGTATATCTTGAAATCTGTAGTATATCTTGAAGATTGTGTTACCTCAGGATTTATTTCATTTCTCAAGGTAGTTTTGGCTATTATGGGTCTTTTATGGTTCCATACAAATTTTAGGATTACTTGTTTTAATTCTGTGAAAATTACTTTTGGTGTTTAATAGGGATTGCATTCAGTCTGTGGGTTGCTTTCAGGAGTTTTGGACATTTTAAAAATGCTGATTCTTTAGTCCATGAGCATGGTATATCTTTCATCAGTGTTTTAAAATTTTGAAAATATAGTTCTTTTACCGCCTTGGTTAAGTTTGTTCCTAGGTATTTTATTCTTTTTGGTGCGATTGTAAATGGAATTGTTTTCTGAATTTCTCTTCTGCCAGTTTGTTATTAGTGTGTAGAAATGCAACAAATTTGTATATATTGATTTTTGTATGCTGCAACTTCACTGAATCCAATTACTTCTGATAGCTTTTTGGTGGAGTCTGGGGTTTTCTTTGTATAGTGTCCTGTCATCTGCAAATAGTTCTACTTCTTTCTTACCAATTTGAATGCCTTTTATTTCTTGTCTGATTTCTGTGGCTAGGATTTCCAATGCTGTGTTGAATGAAGATGGTGAGATTGGACATCCTTGTCTTATTCCAATCTTAGCAGAAAAGCATTCAGTTTTTTACCCTTGAGTATGATGTTATCTGTGGGTTTATCATTATATTGAGGTATGTTACCCCTAAACTTACTTTGTTGAGTTTTTGCCATGAACAGATGTTGAATTTTGTCAGATGTTTTTTTCTGCATCTCTTGAGATAATCATATGATTTTTATCCTTCATTTTGTTGATGTGGTGTATCCCATTGATTGATTTGAGGATATTGAGCCATCCTCAGAATAAATTTGATTTCATCGTGGTGAATCATCATTCTACTGATTGTTGAATTTGGTTGCCAAGCACATTTGTTTAGGATTTTTGCTCCTGTGTTCATAGGGATATTGTCCTGCGGTTTACTTTTTTTTAAGTGTCTTTGTCTGATTTTGGTTATCGGAATAATGCGGTCTTGTAGAATGTATTTGGAAGCTTTCCTCCTATTCTGTTTTTTTAGAGTAGTTTAAGGAAGATAGGTTTTAATTCTTTTTTAAAGTGTTTAGTAGATTGACCTAACTCCATCAGGTCCTGGACTTTTGTTTGTTGGGAGGGTTTTGTTTTGTCTTGTTTTTGTTTTGGGGAGGAAGAACACTTTATTTCATACCTCAGCTTGAGAGTATAATGCATAGCTTTGAAGTTGAATCTGATGACAGATTCAATTTTGTTACCAGGTGTCTGTTCAGGTGTCCGTTTCTTTCTGGTTTAGTTTTGGAGGATTGTACATTTTTAGGAATTTAATGATTTCTTCTGTGTTGTCCAGTTTGTTGGCATATAATATTTTGTTGTAGTCGCTTACTAATCTTTTGTAATTCTGTGCTGTTGGTTTTTACTTCTCTTTAATTTCTCATTTTATTTATTTGAACTGTCTCTTTTTTTCTTGATGAGTCTGGCTAAAGTTTTATCAGTTTCACTTTTCAAAGAAAGAGCTCTCGGTTTCATTGATTTTTATTATTTTTTAGTTTCTTTCATTTATTTCTGCTCTGATTTTTCTGTCCTCATTTTACTAACCTTGGGCTTTGCACTTCTTTTCCCCTGGTTTCTTTTGTAAGGTTGAATTAAGATTTTTCTTGTTTCTTGGTTGTATTGCTATCAATTTCTATCTTAGAACTGCTTTCTCTATGTGCCAAAGATTTTGAACCATGATGTTTTAGTTTTCATTTGTCTCCATGTATTTTTTTAATTTTCTTTTTGCTTTCTTTGTTGACCCATAGGTGGTTTGGTGTTGGGTTGTTTGTTGTTGTTGTTGTTTTTTAAGATTTTATTTATTTGAGAGACAGAATGAGCAGGGGATGGGGGAGAGGGAGACAGAAGTACACTCCCCTCTGCATACAGAGTCTGATGCAGGGCTTGATCCCAGGACCCTGTGATCATGACCTAAGCCAAAAGCAGATGCTTAACCATCTACGCCACCCAAGTGTTCCTAAATGCTTTTTAAGGTTAAATTTAGTGAGACCTTTTTAAGATTTTATTTATTTGACAGAGAGAGATCACAAGTCGAGAGAGAGAGGAAGGAGCAGGCTCCCTGCCTAGCAGAGAGCCCGATGCGGGACTCGATCCCAGGAACCTAGATCATGACCTGAGCCGAAGGCAGAGGCTTAACCCACTGAGCCACCCAGACAGCCCCTAACATGTGATTTGTCTTGGAGAATGTTCAGGTGCACTTGAAAAGAATCTATTTTTTTTTTTTTTTGGATCTGATGTTCTACATATATCTGTTAGGTTCACCTAGGCTAATGTCTTGTTCAATGACACAATTTCCTTACTGATTTTCTGTTTGATTTTCTCCATTGATGCAAGCCGGCTATCCCCTACTGTTAATGATACTGTCACTTTCTCCCCTTATGTCTGTTAATATTTGTTTTATATATTTAGATGCTCTAATATTGGGTACGAAGAGATTTACAATTGTTATGTTCTCTTGTTGGATTAATTCTTTATCGTTATGCAGTGCCACTGTCTGTTGTCATAGTCTTTATTTTCAAGGTGATTCCATCTAATATAAGTATTGCTACTCTGGCTTCTTTTCTTCCTTTTTTTTTTTGGCTTCCATTTGCTTGGAATATCTTTTTCCATCCCTTCCCTTTCGTCTTTATGTTTTTGTAGGTCTGAAACGAGTCTCTTATAGGCAGCATATAGATGGGTCTTGTTTTTTTATCCATTCCATCAGCCTAGATCTTGTCGTAGTATTTAGACTCTTTATATTTAATTATCAGTAAGTGTGTATTTATTGCCATTTTGTTCATTGTTTCCATAGCTTTTCTCGGTTCCCTTTTTTTCTTGTTCTTTTTCCTTGTGATTGATGACTTTAATGTTATGCTTGGCTTTTTCTCTTTTTTTGTGTATCGGGTGTAGGTTTTTGGTTTGTGGTTATCGTGTGGTTCACATCTTAAGTATACAGCAATCTGTATTAAGTTGATGGTCACTTAAGTTTGAGCATTTTCTAAAAGGACTGCATTTTTATTCCCCCACCTTCCATGTTTTATGTATATGTTACTATATTTTACATGTTTTGAGTGCCCTTAACTACCTTTTTTTTAAATTTATAATTGTCCTCATTGAAGCGGGCTGGAGCTGGGAGTTCCTTGGCCTGGAGGGGGATGACTGGAGCTGGTGTGGGCTAGGGGCCCAGGGCTCACTGAGGCAGCAGGCCATTTTGAGTGCCTGGACCTTGCTCCTGTCTTTGCTATCAAGGTGGAGGGGGAATGTGAACAATGGCACTTGTCAGCCTCTCCAGCTCTGGAGAGATTTCCAGTAGTTTCCCCTCCATTTTGCCCATGCTGTAGGGTTAGTAAATGAACTTTTCTTTTTGGTTCTTAGAAGGATTGTGCTTTTTTGCTTTGCCCAAGGATGGTTAAATCTGCACGGGGCCCCTCAGTGCTGTCCCTCCTTCCTGTAGTTGGTAATGTTGGGGGTCGGGTTCCCATTGTTACTGTGTCTCAGGCTCTCCACCTGTTCTCTGTTTGGTCCCTCTATCCTTTGTTGTACAGAAGCTGTTGAGTCATTCCTCGTTCTTCCAGAGGAATTGCTCTCTGTGGACGTGTAGATTCCATCTGTCTTTGGGAGGTGAATTCAGGGTCTTCCTATGCTGCCATCTTGGACACTTCTGGACTTTTATATCTAAGCTCCTATCAGCATCTCTACCTACAGATCTCTCAGACGCTGTATTCAGTACATTAATAACTTAACCTTTCCCTCTTCCTCTCCTCTTTTACCCACAAAGAAACAAAACCAAACCTGTTGCTTTCTTAATATTTCTCATCTCAGTGAGTTGTACCACCCTCATCTACAGGTTTAAGCAGGAAGTTTGGGAATTACCTGTGACTTCTGTCATGTCATCGCACCTCCTGTTGAGTCAGTGGATCCTCACATGATGCTGCAAGATACTATCTCACGAATATGGCCTCCTTTTTTTCATGCATCACCTTGATCCCAGTTCAGGCCAGTGTCATGTCTTACCCTAAGTCTCCCTGACTTTCATCTTTTTCAGTGACTGAAGTCCTCTTTTAAAACACGAATGTAATTGTGTTCTTCCATGCTGAAAATCCTTCAATAACTAGTGATCGTCATTAGGATAGCTCCAAAATCTTAATGTTGTTGAAAGGCCAGAGTGATGCGGCCATGGCTTCAGTCACCAGCCTCATTTCTAGCCCCTCTCCCTCTCAAACTATGTACCAGGTACAGCGAAATACCAGTTTCTGAACAAGCTACGCTCTTTGACTTTCCTGTAGGCCTTCTGTTTGGAAAATGCTTCCCTCTACCAGTCTCTGCTCTCAGAGCCTTCCCTGACTACTCCGCTGATTAACTGCCTTACATGCCATTAGGTACTCTTTGCTGAGTGTCCCATTGTATCTGTACTCGCTGCGGTATTCATCTCACTTTATTGAACTTAACTTGTTGACTTGTTTCTCTTTAATTAAATCATCCACTGCCTGAGGTCAGAGGTCATGGCTGTTTCATCGACTGTGCATCTTCAGTGCATAGCCCAGTGCTGATACATAAGTAATCACGTGTTAGCTTTTGTTATTGCCGAGTAAATGTCCGATGATAAATACCTTTCAGAAGTCAGCTTAGATAGTACTTTTTTAGCACTTTTTAAGTCCTTTGTTTCTGAGAAAGCGCAAGTCTTTCTGTGATGAATATGAGATTCATATTCGAATCTCTGTGGCTTTCCTTAATATTGCTTACCCAGGTCTTATAGATACCAGATTGTTACTTTGTTGTCATCTTCTGATCTAGTCTCGTCTGTCAGGATCACTTGGAAATGGCGTTCAGAACTGATAAGCAGGATAATTGAGAGAACTTGTTCTTGATACGGAGTCTGCTTCATTTGATATAATCCTTTAGGATCAGTTTGATTATCTTTTCCTTTTCAAAGCATGTATTGAGTTTATAGTCAGTTGAAAACTTCACATCTTTTGCTTGAGGAATTTTGAGTTTTTAAATCTAAATAAATAAATAGACCTAAATAAGGGATTTTGAGCCTTTATCCTTGCTTTAATTTGCTGTTCACTTATACCCATTATTCCAGTCTTTTCCTTTGTCTTGATTTGGTTATCCTTACACTTAACTACTTTTTCTTGCCATGTGTTGTTCGTAAATTTGGGAAGCATGTTAACTAAGGCACGTGGCCTATCATCTGATCTTATCTAAATTGATTAATGAAACTGTCTCTGGTGTCCTTCACATCATAGGAAATATTGAAAGCCATCTGACTCTACAGCCTTTAACCTGTTTATAAATGTATTTAAATATCCACTAATCCATTATATCTAAGGGATGTGAAATTTTCTTTCCTTTTTTTTTTTTTTTTTTTTTTGAAGACTTGAAGACTTTGCTGATAATAAAAATATCCTACATTATTGTCCAGTCCAGAAAAGCCTTCAGAAAATAGTTTAAATGACCTGTTTGGAATACTTTTGGTAGTATCTAATGATTATCAGACCATCTGTTTAACTATCTCTTCTAGTATTTAGCAGGGATTGACCTCTGTTCCACACTTCAATGAATCTTGTTCTTTTCACTTTTATTTTTTTTTTAAGATTTTTAAAATGTATTTGACAGAGAGAGAGAGAGTGCGCACAAGTACCCAAAGAGGGGGGTGGGCGGGGTTGGGGGGGAATCAGGCTCCCTGCTGATTGCCCATGTGGGGCTCAATCCCAGGACCCTGAGATCATGACCTGGGCTGAAGGCAGAGGCTTAACCCACTGAGCTACCCAGGCACCCCTGTTCTTTTCACTTCGGAAAATTTTAGGCAATATATTGCTTGTTTGGCTCCATTTGACAGCTCCCTTATGCTCATTAAGTTCCCAGAGCTCACTGACTGACAGTGTCTCTGTCATCAGATTATGATCAGATTTGTTTGGTTGGAGAGTTAATTAATCAAAAATGAATAGTTTTCTTATCTTAATATTTTCTCTATTCATTCCACTTTGAAAATTGTTCTCATGGGTAGATAAAATTGAGCAAGAAAAAGGAATAACATAGATTTACTTTATTTTTTTTGATAAGTATAATAATATCCCAAAGCAATAATTCTCTCTTTCATTTCAGCACTTTTGCCTTAGATAAGTGTTCGATCATTTAAAAAATCTTAATGTTTTAGGTGTCTCAACCAAATTGAATATTTTTACAAATGTCTTTTTAAAAATTTAAACTTATTAGAGATAACTTACTAGTAGTCATACTTCTGTTTTTAATTTCTCATAAAGATTATTCGTGTGACTGTCTTTTTATTTTTTCATAGTTTACCTTTTTTCATTCCAGTTTAATTTAGTGCTTGAACTTTGGCTCTGCCTCTTGATGACTATACTATGTCCTTAAATGAATGAACTTCTCTGAACTAGTTGATTCATCATAAAAATCTCCATTTTGATAAGAGTAATTGCCATACAGTATTATTGTTGGAATTTAATCAGGTAAAATACAAAATAAAACACATAGCCCAGTGTCTAGCAGCTGATAAACTCTAATACAGTGCCTGACATCTAGTATCTGGTAGATACTATTAGAGTTTTCCTATTTCTTAGGATTTTGAAATCCATTTTCCTAAAGAATAAGACATTTGTCTAGCTCTCTCTGCTCATTATTCCCTACTTTGAATTCAAGATGAAGCTTTTTACCATTTCCCACTTTCTTACTATTTTGTTGTTGTTGAAAATGTCGTGATTGTTTTCTTTTAATGGCTGAATAATATCCCTATGTATGTATACCACACATTTTTAAAACTATTTTTTGAAGTTTAATTGATTAGTTTCAGGTGTACAATAGTGACTTAATATACTCTTACTATTTCTTACTTTCTCATTTAGGTTCAGAGGAGTGTATTTTTAACACCTTCATTGAGATATAGTTCCTGTATCCCTCCTCACCCATTTAAAGTGTACAGTTCAGTGTTTTTTATTTTGTTTGTTTTTTAAAGTATGTTCACAGCGTTGTGCAGTTGTCAGCATGATCCTAATTCCAGAGCATTTTTTTTTACCTCAGAAAGAAACCCCATGTCCACTGGCTGTGACTCTGCCTTCCTCCCTTCTCCCAGGCCCTGGAAACCAGTAATCTACTTTCTGGGATTGTGGAATTGCCTATTTTGGACTTTTCACGTAAACGGAATTCACACAGTATGTGGCCTTTATGTCTCCAGCTTCTTCACTTAGCGCCACGTTCTCGGGGTTCACATGTACTTCGTAACTGTAGAGCCGGATAGCCCGCCCTATGGCTAGAGCACATTGGGTTTATCCATTCATCCACTGATAGACATTTGGCCGGTTTCCACTTTGGAACTGTTAAGAATAATACTGCTATGAACGTTTATGTACGGGTTTCCATGTGGACATCTGTTTTCATTTTCCTTGTGTGTAAACCTTAGGAGTGGATTTGTTGGGTCACATGGTAGTTCTGCATTTGGCCTTTCGAGGAGCTCTGTTTGCAGAGTGGCTGCGCTTTCGTTCTCCAGCAGGGTGAATTCGGTTGTTCACGTCTTCCCAGGAGTAGCAGTGGTGCCGTTTTTGATTTGAACCATTCTCATAGGTGTGTAGTAGTAGCTTCTGGGCATTTCAATTTGTGTTTCTTTAGTGGCTTGTAATGTGGAGTATGTTTTTAGGGGCTGATTTTCCATCTCTACATTGTCTTTTGTGACATAACCTCTTTAACTATTTCATCTGGCTTTTTATTGGATATGTTATTTGAGAGCTCTTTATGCAAAGAATGTAAATCCTTTATCAAAAAGATTTTTTGCAAATATTTTTTCTCCATCTGTGGCTTCTCTGTCTCTATTCTTAATATTAGCTTTAGAAGAGGAGAAGTTTTTAATTTTGATATAGTCTCATCTTTTTTTTTTCTTTCGTGGATTATGCCTATGATGTAATGTGACCCTAACTCAGGGTCACGAAGATTCTTTACTATGTTTTTGGCCATAAATTTCAGTCTTGAGTTTTATAATGTCCATGATTCATTTTGAGTTTATTTTTGTATATATGCTTGTGATTGGATTTTTAGTGTCTCTGTATTGCCTTTAGTTTACTAAGCTCTCATTCCCAAAATGCAGGAAATTTTTTAAATGAATGCATAAAACTAATTGGAAAGGTAAACTTCTTACTTTAAATTACCAGACAATTTTCATACAAATTCTTTAAAAGGATATGTTCATTTTTTGTCATATCCTATTTAATGCTGTAAAATTATATTCATCTTGCCTGTTTTATAAAGAGGTATTCAGACATTTTAATTGCTAAAATGTTAAAATATTAAAAAGCAGCATTCAGTTTAAATTACAGTTGGAGTGTTCTGTTGAGAAAATAATATATGAAGCCAGTTTAATATTTTACAAATACCAGTAATTAGTAGGAGTCAGAGGACCTTCTTATCTTCTTTCCCACTTGTTGTCCTCTTCCTGGACCAGATCCCTGTGTAGCTCATTCCCTCTCTTTGTGCACGCGTCAGAAAAGCTTTCCCCAATGACCATGCTCTTTAAAATGGTAGCCTTACTCCTTCCAGCAGTCATGGTTCTGCTTTCTGTTTCATTTTTCTCTGAGCACTTTACTATCCTCTATGTGAATTTTATTTTAATCTGCCTCCCTTCCCAGAATATAAGCTCCCTGGGGGCAGCATATTGATTACTGATGTGTGCCTGGCGTATTGTAGGTGCTCAATAAATGTTGAAGGAAAGAACAAATTAATACATGAAATACATGAGACATTTATTTGCCACTGTGTTCATTTTAAACTTTAGAGCTTCTAATAGGTACATAGTAATAAAAGAGACTATCTGATAGTAGATTATTTATAATGTTTCAGTAAATACTTGCTTTAGGAACCTTTATTCTTATTTTTGCGATTTTAAAAAATTATTATCTACAGGGTTCAGTTTGGCAAAGACTTGGTGCAGATGTGACAGCAGTTGAGTTTTTAGGTCATGTTGGTGGAGTTGGAATTGATATGGAGATATCTAAGAACTTTCAACGCATCCTTCAAAAACAAGGATTTAAATTTAAATTGAATACAAAAGTTACTGGTGCTACCAAGAAGTCAGATGGAAAAATTGATGTTTCGTAAGTATGCTTCATTTGGTTTTGATACGATATCTTGATCTCTTTGCTTCAGGAAAACCCTCTTTTTCAGAATCAGAGTTTGTTATCACTTAGGGCCATTTTATTGCTTAATATAACTCTGTATTGCTTATTAAATCTGTCCATTGAAATTCATGATGAAGTTGATGCCAGAAAATTTAATCGAGTGTTCTCACTGTAATGTGCTTCCTCCTGGTATACATTTGGAAATATTTACACTCTTAACATTCAGTAAAACTCAGTATTTTTAGATATATAGGGGGAAATCAATAAGAATATTAGATTGTTTACTGTGTGCCTGGCACTCTTCTTACCAAATATCCCTATAACAATGAAATTATTTGCCTAAGGTCACACAGCAAATGAGGGGTGGGGACATTGCTTGATCTTTTCGTTGTAAGACCTATGTTCTTGTTTTTTGTTTTTGTGAGGTTTGACTGATAGACCTCTAGAGGATTTGTATGTTTTCATGGCATGACTCCTGTTTGTTTAAAGTGTCAGCATCACTTTAGAAACATCTGTTCTTACATTTCTAAGTCAGTTGTTTCTGTTGATGTGTGGTTAATAGTCATACACTGTTCATTGTCTAGTATTGAAGGTGCTTCTGGTGGGAAAGCCGAAGTTATCACGTGTGACGTACTCTTGGTTTGCATTGGCCGACGACCCTTTACTCAGAACTTGGGACTGGAAGAGCTTGGAATTGAACTAGATCCTAGAGGTAGAATTCCAGTCAATACCAGATTCCAAACTAAAATTCCAAAGTAAGTTGGATAATTATGTGCATTTTCAAAAAACTTAAAAATTTTATTTTAAATACTGTTTTGAAAATAAGACTTGACATGCTTAAATGCACTGGCTTTGGGGAAGAAGAGTAAACTCATCTGTGGAAACAGAAAGAATTAAATGGTTTCATTACCCGGAGATGAGAACCGGAACTTACAGTTACCCATTTTGTTTATTTTTTGGTTACTTAGTAACTAGAAACTTATGTTACCATGGCATAATGAAGATGAGTAGCTGTGGCGGCAGAAGTTGACTGTGTTTCTTTTCTTCTCTGTGGTAGCATCTATGCTATTGGGGACGTGGTTGCCGGTCCAATGCTGGCTCACAAAGCAGAGGATGAAGGCATCATCTGTGTTGAAGGAATGGCTGGTGGCGCTGTGCACATTGACTACAACTGTGTACCCTCTGTGATTTACACACACCCTGAAGTTGCTTGGGTCGGCAAATCAGAGGAGCAGCTGAAGGAAGAGGTAATTCTGGGGTAGCTTGAATGCCATTGTATGAATTGAGTTAATGACGCTGGTGGCTGAGAATCATTTTATTATTAATACATTTTGAAACGCTGGTGGCTGAGAATCATTTTATTATTAATACATTTTGAAATTATGTAGAACATTATGTATTTTTTCCTTTTTCAGTAGTATAGAGGAGATCATTCACTTGCCTGTCTTCAAAGTGGTAATTCCAGAGCTCTTACATTTTCCTTTGAAATACACCCCGATGAACTGATGTTTGTGTTTGCTTGTGTTTGTAGCCAGAATGTATCTCATTAGCAAGCAGTTTTGGTCTTGCCCTTAATATACTCTGAAGAGTTGCCTTCTTGGAATTTATTTTCTGAACATATGGTGGATGATTGCACTAACGGGAATACATTTTTTCACCGTTTATGTAGGTTCTCATTTTCTTTCTCTTGCAGGGTATTGAGTACAAGGTTGGGAAATTCCCCTTTGCTGCTAACAGCAGAGCTAAGACAAATGCGGACACAGATGGCATGGTGAAGATTCTGGGACAGAAATCAACGGACAGGGTGTTGGGAGCACATATTCTAGGACCGGTGAGTATCCGAAAGCCCCAAACCCCGTTATGATTTCTGGAAAGTGTTGCTGTTTAGACTCAAAGCCAGCTGCTCTTTACATCCTGAGGTTATTTACCAGCAGAAGTTTGTGTGTTTTTGATAAGGCAACCGGCAGCACTCTCGTGGGCTGGCTCATCACATCATCTGCTTTCTGTTCTGCAGCTGCCATTATCCTCTTGAAACCTACACCAGGCCCTGTGCCTGCTGAAAACTCTCCAGTGGCCTTTTTCTGCCTTGGGCTGTTAACATACAAGGCCCCACGAAATCTGGTCCTGTGTGGCTTCCTGTCTTTCCACTCTTCCCTTTCGCTCAGTAATTCCCTGCCTCATGGGCCTTCTCTCAGTTTCCTAACAGGCCTATGTTCCCACGTCAGCGCCTTTGTGCTTGTGGAACCCGTTTCTTGGAATTCTGTGCCTCCACGTCTTTGTATGACTTGTTCCTGTTAGGTCTCAGCTCAGATGTTACCTCCTCAGAGAGGCTCTTCCTCCCACAGGCCCTGAAGTATGCACTTCCCTCGGCATCTGCCACAGTATTGGTAATAGAACATTGGAGTCCTTAGTCTGTAACACATTTTTATGTATACGTGCAGTAACTTTAGTGTTCACGGTTGTGGGGGCAGGAGTTGCTCTCCCCATTTTTGAAGTGAATAGATGAATGAAGCGCACACTGAGTGCTCGAAGGGACTCAGCCGTAGGATTAAAATCTAGGCCAGTTGGCTCTGGAGTCCAAGCCCTTCTCTTCTGTGCCGCCTTTCCGGTTAAGCTTTTCCTGCCTGGAGGCAGTTAGTTAACTGCTCTAGCAGCAAATCCTGTTGGCTTGTAGTTTTTGCCATGGGAAAAAAATGACTTCTTGGGCTGTTCTCTTAATAAAGGGCGCTGGTGAAATGGTGAATGAAGCTGCTCTCGCGCTGGAGTATGGAGCATCCTGTGAGGATATAGCCAGAGTCTGCCATGCACATCCGGTAATTATGGATAACATGCAGAATTAGTGGTTACCTCAGGTTTCTTCTCACCCAGAAGTATTTGGTTTCTAATTTTAAATTTCTTCCCTTACAGACCTTATCAGAAGCTTTTAGAGAAGCAAACCTGGCTGCATCGTTCGGCAAACCAATCAACTTTTAAATTAGAAGATTATATTTTTCTGAAATTTCCTGGGAGCTTTTGTGGAGGTCACATTTCTGAATAGGAAATGCTCACAGCTCCAAGAATTTCTAGGACTGAATTATGAAACTTTTGGAAGGTTTTAATAGGTTCGGAGAGAATGGAATAATCTCATCTATTTTAAAATAAATTGAATATTTTGTTTCAGTGCATTGAAATTGCAGAAAAAAGCTACTTATAGTAGCATCCTGGAAAATTTTCTTCAACCCATATTTTCATGTTGTTTCTGAACGATTTGACTTCACTAAATGTATGTTACATAGCTTTTATCTCTGCTCTTGTAAAGTTGGATTTACTTACATGGATGGAGCTGGCATAGGGTATGTGAGCCAGCTGTGTTTGAAGCAAGGTGATCAAGTTATTTTAAACTTGGTTTTCGTATTGGAAACAGTCATTAGGATCAGATTAAAGTATGTATAAACCATACTGATGTAAATAAATGATCTCACTTATTTTATTTAATCCCTAAATTCTTGCAGCTTAGAGGTAGAATTTATGTTTAAATTTTTAAGGACCCATTGAGGTCTGCAGTTTCTAGTTACCCAGTTAGCCAAATTAAGGAGGTATATCTGTGAAATTCAGATACTAAATGGAGACATAACTGTATTACAGCAGGGAATGAAAATACAGAAATAAATAGCTTAAATATTCATTTACCTGTTGTTTTGAGTGGATGTCAAGATGGTCCTAATTCTTTATGACTACCTGTAGTGTATATTCTTACCTTACGTCTGTTTATTCCTCTTCTAGGCCTGGATGTATCTTTTTACCACACTGGGGGACGACACTAAGGCATTTAAAAGGTCATTACCCTTTCATCTGTTGTAGTGATACCAGCTAACTGTGGAGCATACACTTTTGGAGACACAGCATATGGAAAATTTAATCTGTTTTCTCCTGTGGCTTTCTAGTATATCCGTGGCTGGGTAAATGACTTTCTTTAAAGAGAGCTATAAAATCATATTTATTGATTAATGTTTAAAATGGCCAGCTTTTGAAACACTTCAGTAACAAAGTATTAAATGTTAAAATAGGCTTTTGCATATTTTAACTAAATTAAAGAATCAGATTAAGTAGTTCTCAAATTTAGGATAGCATATTCTAACAAGGAAAAACTGAAAGTACTAGAAATGTGCAAACTAGATACTCACTTGATTGCAACTTACAGATCACAGCCTAAGGGAAAGTTTAGAGTGCAATGTGTCAGCAGAAGGCTATGTGGGATAAGGTACTGTCAATTGCTCAGTTAGAAGGAAAGTGTTGGGTTGTCCTCAGGTTTTAATTGCATCATCAGTGGGTCACATTTCCCTTTTTCTTCTATGTCCAGTGGTCTGGGACTGTGATGGTCATGAGTGATCCATTATAAAGACTTTGGATTCTCTTACTTACCTTGGAAAAATAGGGAGTTTCTCTCTCAGTGGGCAGTTAACTTGGCTGAACCCCAACTCCATTTTTGCTGGGGGCAGCAGCTGAAACATTTACCCAGGCATTTCAGCTTTACCTTGGCTGCATTATATCTATCCCATGCATGGTCAACCGGACACTGGGCAAATGTATGCAGAGTTGGGGGGGTCCTCCCCACATGTGTCTCTCTTCTGGGGCTCCCCCCGCCTCATATTTTAGTTATTCTCATTGCCCCCGACCCAGTCTTTTGATTCCTTAATCAGTAAAACTTGGCTTCTGCCTAGTGTGATACTTGCTGGGACCCAGTGCTGTTCTCGGTCACCTCCCCTCTATCTCCGGCCTGCTTCTGGTGGGTCTCCAGGACCTTTACTTTAAAACATCTGTATTTTGTTCAGATTCTGCAGTAGTCATAGCAGGAGGGCTGGCCTGAGACATGCTACTATGCCATTATTGGAAATTACCTCTGTGTGTTTAAAAATCTGAAATCCCAGTATTATGTGAAGTGCTAGTTTAAACTTCAAACATGTTACCTACTTTAGGGAAAGAAATACAGTGAGAAATAGAATTTAATATGAAGTTCTAGTTATAGAAACACAAAATAGTTAAGTATATCTAGGCGGGAATGAAGTTGTGGGTATAAAACAGATTTTAAATATTCATTTATTATTTACTAAGTTCTCACTATTTTCTTGGCTTGTGAGGGGTGGGAATTAGTTGTCCAGTTCCCTGAGTTAATTAAAATGAGTGATTCCGATGTAACATCTTCAGTCGTTTAGCTAGAGAGGAATGGGTAGTAGAAAAGACTTCAATTTTAAATAAAATATTTAAAATTAAGGGAAAAAATTAGTTGCTGTAGTAGATGATGTAAAACAACTTTGCTAGGTAGTAGGATTTCTACCTAAATAAAAATGACAAATAATTGCCTTGAAGGAGAGGGAGGTTGCCTTATTGTTTAAATTATATCTGTTTCCATAAGTTTGGTTTAGGCTGAGCTTCACATGTGGCTGTGTTCGTGTGGGTGGTAGTTCAGTGCTACCCAGAACTGGTCTCTCTCTAAAAATTTGGCAAAAGACCACTGAGGGCTTGGCCTGTTCCTCCAGCTCCGCTCTGAGGTTGACAGGGGTTTGGCAGTTGGAATACAACTGTTTTCTTTATCCCATGGAATACGTGATTGTTCTGTGATTGTTTTGGCCTCTCGTACGGACTGTAGCAGAGAATCTCTAGTTTGTGAAATCTAATAAAGCCAGTATAAATACTGGGAAGTCACAGTATCACTTTGCTCAGTTGGCAGGAGCAATGTTCCTAAACTCTGGCTGGATTTCATTTCCGCCTTCACCCTCACCACCTAGAATAGGGCCAGGATTGCTCACACTCGAAAGCCACAGTTTACCCTCCTGATTTTCTAAAAATTGCTTTTTGTTCTCTTTCCCAGAGCAAGGAATCCTTAGAGGAGATTTGGAGATTGGAGCCACTGAGTAGCCACTGAAATGGTGAAGGGGTGGGAGGGCCTCAGGCTATATCTACCCCTACGGCCCCCACTCCCCAGCCCCTAACCTGGGCCACCCCACTGGAAGGTGATTTGGGGGCAGATGTGTGGTGGATATTGACTTAGCAAACATGATAGCTTGTTTATAGACAAAAATAGAAATAAGGTCCCCTGAAGGCAGTTTGTTTATAAAACCATTTTACACAATCAGTAAAATTTAAAAATTATCCCCAATATATATTTATACAAAAGGACTGTATTTTATTTTTAACTCCGTACAAAATGTGGTGATTAAAAACATTAAATAGGTAATGAGTTGTATTTTGAAGATCATGAAGTCAGTTTTTTAAATGGAGCTCTTCTCCTTTGGCTACCTCGGCCACCTTCGAGCCTTTCCTCCTCTGTTACAAGCAGGTGCTATAAACGGCAACCTTCTGGCTTATATCCTTTAGGAGCGAACGGACCTCTCCTTCTAATCTTACTAATTCTTGAGCTTTATCTTCTAAATATTTTTGATTGTCCTCGTATTTTCTTTCTAAATCTGTGGGAGATAAAAAGAAGTAGTCTGAGCCATTTATACTAGAATGATCTCTACCTCCTGCTACTCCAAGACAAAGTGAACAGATTTTCAACCTTTTAAATAAACTCTGTGGAGGTCTTATGTTAAAATACTTTATGAAAGCATGAGCCTGAGACCCACCTTTCAGGAGCTGGAGCTTGCTATTGGCTTGAGCCAGAAGTGTTTTTGCTTCATTTTGTAGCATTTCAGCTTTCCTTCTGGCATCCGCGGATTCTTCGGTTTTTTGGGCAATTAATTTTTCCACTTTCTTATACTTTTCATCCACTTCGCCATCTAGAGCCTGCAGTTCCAGGTAGAGAACAGGGATACATGTAATCTCTGACATTTAGAGTGTCCTTGTGGCAAGCTTGGAAGGGCACTCAGGCATTAAGCTATTTGCTGTAAATAATTAAATATTCTGAAACAGTGGAATTATAGTACTGACATAGGAGTTGTTTTTTTGCTTTTTTGTTTTTTTTTTTTTTTTTTAAATGAAAGATCTGAAAGACACTTCAGAGTTGGAGCAGGGCTCCAGGCCTTCTTTCTCCTATCAGCACTTTTCTCTGGCAATGGCGGAAGACAATTACATGGCAGTAAAGAAGTAGGTTTTCTCTAAGTAGGTTTGCTGTGATCCAGTGTTAGATATCAGAAAAGGCCCATCTGAAGAGCTGACAGGTGGACCATCTGGACTGTGACTAGTGTGGGGTGTGCAGAGACTGAGGGAAGGAAGGGGAGATGAGACATTGGTGTGGGTTTGACCTGCAGGTGCTGCTTTGGAGAAACATTGTTCAAATAGCCATTGATAAAGGGACCTAGCTCAGTGTCGGGGGTCTTGTTCATCTTAGTGTAATCAAATGCTATGTTTTTGGGGAAAATGCTATGTAAAAAGACTACTTGGGAAGATGTATGCTCTCAGCACCGCGAGAAAGTACAAACGTGATGGGAAAGGACAGGGTAGTGCACTTTGCTTTCTGCTTTGTTCTCTTCCCAAACTGGAGGTAGGAGGAGGTCTCCTTTCTGTAATGTCTAAGTGCTACATTAACCTCAAGGAAAAAGCTTGACAAAATAGCAGTTTATAACTCCCTGCTATTCCTTTAACAGTTGGCACATTCCCCTCAAAAGTGTAAAGAGGTTTCTTTGGAGATAAACATTTGCCCGCTGAATGTGTGTTTTAATGATTACGTGGCTTCTAATGAAAAATTTGGGGTGTATGAGATTTTCTCTGCAACGTATAGTACCTTCCAGTGAGAAGCATGAATGCGAGCGGAAGAAGTGAGATTTAGTTCCCTGCTAGTGGTTCTGTGACGGACTCCTTAAGCTTTTCCTACCCTGTTTTTCAAGATTTCTCAAACAGCCAAGTAAATACCGTATGTCATAAAGGCCTTCCTACTTGAATTACCAAAGTATAAGCTCTGTGTGTTTGTTTTAAGACTTCCGCTCCTAAGTTAATTTTCATTTTTCTGTGTCCTTATCCATGTGTGGATATGAGGGCTTAGGTCACACTTCCTGGACACTTTCATATCCACTCCCACTCTTTTCCATCTGGGTCTCTAATGACTGCTATTTCAAAACAAGTCACTGGGGATATTTCTGATGAATAACCGTTGGGTCCATGTCCCTTACTGATTCCAAGGAAGGTAATAAGGAGACTCATTGCTCCTTTATGAACACGGCTATGAAGTTACAAAGCTTTACTCACCTTTTTAACATCATCTGCACTTTGTTTCACAGTGTACACTACTTTTTCAATGTATTCTGCCTCCCCAGAGTTCTGGGCCGCCTTCCGCTTCAGCTCTTCCACGTTCCTCTCTAGCTCACTGATGCGCTGGGAGGCGTTGAGCAAGGTCTCCTCAGAAGCAGCGGTTTCAGACTCAATCTGCAAGTATAAGGTCCGTCACCCAGCCAGCCATTAATTTAACAAGTGGTCGGGCGTGCTGGGGATACAAGTTTAGAGGAAGATTAAAGGCTGCTTATACTCTCTTGCCCTGGACCCAAAGAAAAAAAATGACTAAAAGGAAAACAGAATTTCAAGAAAGCTTAAATAAAGTGCCCAACTTTATTCTTCTTATAATTCTGATGATCTTGGCTGGAAATTCATGTAAACTTCTTACTGAACCACCCCCAGACAGCTTGATGTGTTGAGAAAGCACTTTAAGGACACCTGGAAGCTTTGGCTAAACAATGGTCATAAATAAGCAGATGTGAGAGGAAGGATTTCCACAGAAATTTCCAAATTCATGTGGGTGGGAAAATGATAACTCCCAAGTCCCCTTTTGTTCTTCCTGTCAGCTCGAAATGTTAAACTCTAGTGAGGTTATGGGTCTTCAGAAACCACCCGGAAAGTTGAGTGTTCTCAGCTAATTACCAAAGGCAGACCAGGGATGTTCTTGAAAACTTGGAGAAGTCACTCTAGGACTGTGAGATGGCATGTCGCCTGGGGAGGTGATGGCTAGGCCCCATAAATATTCAAAGTAATTTAGTGAAAAAATTTCTGGGTAATTGGTGAGGATCCACCTATGATCTGATTTCAAAGAATAATCAGTGAACATTGATTTTTAAAAGCTAGCCCAAGTTAAGCAGTCTGACCCATGACAGAAGCACCAGTTTCACTGAGCACCTTGGGTTTTTTTTTTTTTTTTTAATTATCTTCAAGCATTGGTCTATTCATAGAAGTCTGAATAATACTAATGTCATAACACAGACATGGCAAAATTTGTTAGTATTTCAAACCAAATGATTGTTAACCTAAAAGTTCACCCATTAATTAACATAGAAAAATACTCTTAGTAGTTCTGATTCTTAGACGAGAAGCTGTATAGTTTTAATTATAAATGATTCTGTTTGACAAGCTTTCATTAAAAGCATAATTTAGACGTTCTTTTTGCTTCTTAACCTAAAACGCTTCTTGTCCCCCAGGGTCCCTGAAAAAAAAAGTGTCATTGTTCACTTGTACTGTCAAGCCGAATATCCCACCTGTAGTTCCATTAAACACTATATTTTCTATTTTGCTTCTTAAAACTTAGTAATTTTTAAAAAAAGATTTACTTACTTTAAAGAGCATGTGTCTGCAAAGCAGGGGGAAGGGCAAAGGAAGAGGGAGAGAGCATCTCAAACAGAACTCTGAGCTGAGCACAGAGCATGACTTCAGGTCGATCTCACAACACTGAAAGCACAACCTGAGCCGAAACCAAGAGTCGGAGGCTTAATCTGATTGTGCCACCAAGGTGCCCCAAAACTTAGTAATTTTTATAAAGTTACCTAAATAGATTAAGTTCATTAAAATGTTAACAGCACATGAGAAATTTGCAAAACCCTAGAGATAGAAAAATCAGAATAATCAAAGGGTTAGAACATCATAGTCTGGTGGGAAAATGTAATTTTTCCACACCTGAACAAGAAGGGCCCCCTATGTATATACTCAAAATTTAAGAAAGAACAGTGGGGGAGGAACTATTCCTCATTTTCTTGAGCATAGTAGAATAGGGGAAGACAGGTTTCTATCAACCAGTGGAAGGAAAAGCAGGCTGAAAGACCACCTCTCAGAATTTAAACCTTAGGGACTCTTGGCCTGGGAAGGGTGACAGTGCAGACTAATGGCATCTAATTTCAGAATATATTATGAGAAGATGGGTAAGGGATCATAGGAGTCCATTTCCCATCCATTCTTATAAAACAAAAATTATATTTGCATTACTTTTAAGTGATACGACTTTTAGAATAAAGTACTAAATCCACGTGAAAAATTCTTTGCGTATGCTTTTAATATCTAGTAGTCCCTGAGTTGAGTATTCTGCTTATGGTAAGTTTTTGGGGTGCCTGGCTGGCTCAGTCAATAGAGCAGGTGACCCTTGATCTCAGAGTTGTGAATTCAAGCCACACACACGAGGCGTAGAGTTTACTTAAAAAAAAAAACACAATAAGTTTTCCATGCATTCTGAACAAAACATTGTTCAGCTGTAAGATCCCTAGTAGGTTCCTCTAGAATTGGGGACTGGAAGCATTTTGACCTTCATTGCTCTTCAGAGGTTTTCAAAACGTACAATAAAATTTTGTGAATGCTCACCTCATAAATTTTGAGATACTGTTGTTCACGATGTAGGTTGCTTTTGGGCTGCCTTTATAACAGCAGGAGTTTCCTATAACTAAGTTTTAAAATTAATACCATCCTTCCTACTACTGAGTAGCATCTATGTGATTCCTTGAAGGAACAGGAGATAAACACATGGACTATGAAAGTAAAGGGGACTTAACGATCCACTGTCTTCAGGGTCCTTTTCCCCCCTCAAGCAACATTTTTAGCACCCGTGCTAAGGGAGTCGTTCAGCTTTACTGAGATTAGAGCTGTCTCTCATGTTCAGCTTTCACCTGTCAGATGGGCTTCCTCTCTGGGTAGTTTCTGTGAGCGTTTTCTGCCCGCACAGTGAGGGCTACACTGTCTTACCGAAGTGAGCAGGTTCTGGGTTCCCTGGATGTCTTCATCTGCCTGCTTAATGGCTTTCTCTGCTGCAATCTGGGCCTTTTCTGCTTCCTCCAGCGCTTCCTTCACCATGTCTGTGGTGACTTTAACGTCATTTGCACTTTTGCTGAGTGAAAGGAGGAGACCGTCAATGTGAACATGAAAAAGTTACTTCCTCTCAGAACATTAAAAAAAAAAACTTTCTTTTAAAGTACAGCCCTCTTGAAATGACCCAGAAGGACGCGTACAGGTCACTCTTCCAAAATGTCCCTGGTTAAAGACTTTTTACTCCCTGCTAGACACACAAGCCCCCCCAAATGCTAGAACGTCTTCAGATACCTGGCTCTCTTAGCTTCTTCCAGCAACATCTCCGCTCTGGCAATGTCAGCAGCGCTTTGCTGTAGAATGACCTCGACTTGAGAAAGGCTTTCAACTCGCTCCCGAATATCTTCTGTCAAGTTCTGTAACTGCTGCGGGGTGCTGGGCATCTCCATCTTTAGTACCTCATTAGCCACTGCTTCAATGCTGTCCAGATCCGCACTATCCTCTGTGAAAACAATGATGTCCCCGTGAAAAGGTCAAAGTCACAGATGGCGACTCAGTCCCTTCTGGTCACCCACCTGGTGAATAGCCTTCTGGGTGACTCCAAGACCTAGGTACCTCCTGTTTAGGAATTTATAGTCTAGTTGAGTAGTTACATGTAGAAAAAGTAGCTACAGGAATTGGGTACAGCCTGGGAAAGTCAGGGAGGGCTTTGTGGAGGATGAGGAACTGATCAGGTTTTGAAGGATAGTAGGACTCAAAAGGAGGAAGATGGACCTCTCTGGATGGAGATGAGCCACGCATGTTCCATCAAAGTCCAGCAGAGCGAGTGGCTTAGGTTACAGAAGAGTAGCAACTGGGGGAGGAGCAGAGGGAGAGAGAGACTCTTCAGTGGACTGCATTGAGCACAGAGCGTGACAACGGGGCTCAGTCCCATGACCCTGATCCCATGACCTGAGCCGAAGCCGGGAGTCAGAGGCTTAACTGACAGCCATTGAGGTTCCCCGACTGGTGCCAACCTTTAATTGAGGTTGGGAGAACAGTTAGGACACTACTGTAATTGCAGAGGTAAAGAGCTGATACTCCTTACATAACTTATCTGCATTCTAGAAGTTTTCAGGAAGGGAGAAAATAAAGGCAGAGAAGCAAGAGAATCTGATAGCCTATTATCACAGAAGCCAAGGAATTTCAGATGTCTAATGTGAAAAGTGGTCATAAAAATGCCCAAGAGGTTAGCCTTCAAACATGTCATTGATTTAAGTTTTTTTTTGTTTTGTTTTTCAATTATTAATACAAAAACGGACCCCTAAGCAGGAAAATATTTGATCAAGTGATGGCTTCCACAGGATATTTTGTAAGCTATACATAGGATTATCACTGGCTCCTTTCTTAGTCCCCATTTTCCTTGCGAACAGAATAAACAGTATTTTGTTCAGGCGCCCACTTCTAAGGGAAGGTAAACTGAGCAACTCGGAGTTAAAAACGGATCAGTCTGCCAGTTAGGGTCATTCCATTCCATCTGACATTTACACATGGAGTGGGATGCTTTTCTGGTGGGTGAGATTTATGGAGATGACTGCTCCAGACTTCTGGGTAAGATTTTCTTCGTTTAAAAAAGATGTAACAGGGGAACGGGTGGTCTCTTCTTTCATTAGGTATTATTGAGGCTTTGTGTGAAGTGTGAAACTTTGGGCAGTCACCTTGTAAACCGGGAGGAGCTGGCCTCAGCAAAGCAGATACCCTTACTACATGAGCCTCAGAACATCTTGCTAGGTGAGACAGTATTTTTGATGAAGTCCATCTCAGTTGAAAGTTTTGTGTAACTTGAGGCCAAAACCTGTACTGATAACATTCAGACTGTGACCAGAAACACTTAAGAGCTGGACCACAAACTCGAGAGGTTTTCTCTTTCTCTACAGAACATGAAGCAATAGAGCTAACCATTAAGTATGATGTCCTGCAAATACCAGGATAACAAAGCTTGGCAGGCAATGTCAAAAAGCCACTATAAGGATCTAATGACATTCTGTGTAATCGCTAACAGATTCCAAATTCCGTTCCCACAGTGTGTGTTTGACTTGATTTCCTACGTGGTGTCCCATCTGTGTCTGCAGATGATCAGAGAAGAGGACTTACATACACATAAGCTTAAGAAATGCCAACATTTCTTCACAACATTTCTTCTTTTTGTTTTTTTTTTTTTTCCTTTTTGGAAATGTGACTCTATTCCCAGCCAGAAACTGATTTTCTCTAAAATGCAGACTTGAATCCTGGTCTCCCAAACACAGACTCTATAAAACATTTTTTATATTCCATGAGAGGAAGAAACGGTTACAAGTCAAACGAAAACAACTCCTTACGGGTCAGAAAGTTCCTGATTTGCTTGATCAGATTCCTCAGGTCCTCGTTGCTCTTGTCCACCTTTTCTTTGGTGGCGTTGGTTTTCAGCAGAACATCTTGAGCATTCTGTTTGGCCTCATCTGCCCTCAGTTTTGCTTCAGATACCTAAATATGAAAAACAAATGACCCAGGGAATGCCACTGAAAAGCTATGCATTTGGAACCACAGGTTTTAGAAACAAATGTTTCTTCCACTGTACTGTGTTCCCCTACAGAAGAAAGTGCTCGTCTACAGATGGCGACACAAGTTCTCATACAGATCAGGCTAGCACAGAGACATCTTTTCTAATAGTTTCTAATTCCTCCAAAACATTTGGTGGCCTATAAAACAGGATGTTAACATGGTCACTTTAGAAAAAGTAATGCTCCATTGCTCAGCATGAATTTTTTATAGTACAGCTCAGCGTATTCACAACCTGGACCCATGATAAGTGACATAATGGTCTCAAGTCATTGTCATAAGAAGAGAGCAAATTCTTAAATATTCTTAAATATTCTATGAAAACCTTCCTGTGTATTTCTTCCACTGACCTCACAAAAACCAGAACTTTCAGACCTGACATGTTCTTGCCATGCCCCTTCCATGTGACCATGGAGAACCGATCTCTCCCTTCCAGTTCTCCAGCCCGTCGCTGAGAGCCAACACCACAAAGCAAGGCTGTCCACTGAATTACCATCTTGGAGAGCTGCTCCACTTCGGCCAGCGCGCTCAGGACGTCTTGGTCAAAATCCATGGCTTTCTGCCAGGCTCCGTGTGCCACCGTGACCAGGCCCCCACAGCCGGGCCCCCCACACTTCTTCTCGCCTTCATCCGTTCTGCAGCTGGGGCCGCCACACTCCGTCTCGGAACACGAGGCCCCTGGGGGCGTCCCGCAGGTCTGCAACAAGTCGGGGAGCAGGCACCAGCCTTCAGAGGGGGTGTCTGTGCCTCGGCACAGCTGTGCAGGGCCTGGGTGGCCCCAGAGAGCGTGTAAGTGGTCCTCAGCAAGGATGCTTGGGAACACAGTGTTCGGAGAGAGGATCGTACAGCTTAGGAATAAGCTGCCCTACTCACTGCCAAGGAAACCGTTTACGATGCTTCACCAGTGTCTCCTGCCCCAGTGAACTGGAATGTCATCCGGGCGCTGCGTGGGGTGCAAACATTATCTGATGTGAGGCTGAAATCTGCCATTAGGAGAGCCAGAGAATGCTTCCCCTTTATCCTAAATCATGAGACTTAAAAAAAAATATTGAGAAACTTTTTTAGACTTAGTACCGTGGTCGACTGTTCTGGTCCACAGAGTGACCCAGAAGGCCCCTTATGTAGCCTTTTAGTACCTTCAGATCGAATGAGGAAGACAGGCTCACTCTCCCTGAAACAGCCAGGAAGAGGTCACGAGCTGTAAGTAGGAAGGAAAGCACACAAAGGAGAGACCACGGAGTGTTGTAGTTGTTGGGTAAGGATGAGCTGGCTGGTGGGATTTGAGCAGGGAAGTGGGAGAACATTCCAGATATGAGAAGGAAACAGATAACAGTAGGAAAAAAGGTAGGTTTAACTTCTACAAACAAGCAACCTCCCACCATTCTCTCTACCTGGACTCCTCTTCCTTATCTACCAGAAACTTCCAAAGATTGGGGGCTGGTCATGGCGCACACATGCAAACAAATGCATCATAAGTTTGTTCTATGATGGAAAATGCTGAGCAGGGAGCAAACTGGGGAGCTGTCCCCTCACACAACAGAGGCAGTGAAAAGCAGGTAATGCTCCTAATAAGGAAGGTATCCTTTTTAAGAAAAAGTTTTTGAATAGTCGACTCCTTAGACTAATAATTTTGTGATCGTTACAATCCCAAATTGTAACCTCTCAAATTATTAAATAGTCTTTCCGGTGTCTGGTTTATAGTACCTAACAAGCTTCAGAAGAGAAAGTTTATTCTGTGTGCTCTAGAAGAACATGGGCCTTAGGAAGAGAAGCATGAGGCCTCAGGGATGCTTTCTAAAAACAATCTGACGATACACGAGATCTGTTTTATTTCAGCCACAGGCATGAGAAAAAACAGCCTGGGTCTCGCTAAAGATACACATAATGAGAACTGAAGGTACTTAAAAAACAGAGGGACAAAAGCCTCTCTCCCCGAGAAATGTCAGTATGCCCCCCCACTGCTTTGCTGCCCTCTGTTGCAAAGCAGACATCCTTCGGCATGCTCTCTGCTTTGATTTTAGTGTGTGGATATTATTTGTGATGACTGGTTTTTATTGGCATTTCTAAGGAATCAGTCCCAAAAGGAGAGTAGACTGAGGGAACGGTCTGTCATCTCATGCCTGTATATAGTGACTTTGTCCCCTACAAAGCTTAGTAGACTCCCTGCTCTGGGCCGCCATGTTTCTAGTGAACCATGACAGGAGATCTGCCTTAACTCTACATGCTCTAAAGTGTGACAGGATAATATCTAACCCTGTGGGCATCAACTACGTTTGGCACAACACAGTAGCGACAGCGTGTTTTTGCCAACTGCAGGGAAAGCGAGATGGGCAAGAAGGCAGGGAGGGGGCCTTTCACAAAAGACAAAGTCCTAAGGAGCCTGAACTGTCCCCGACTTCTCTGCACCCACCTGCCTCCTGCTTTTACTGCTCCCATGTTCCTAAGCGAAGAGAGGGCAAGCCTTTGTTTATAAACAACACCCTCCCCATTCTCTGTAGGTGTCCTTCCCTGAAGAACAGTAAGGAAAGGAGGACAAAACAGGCAGAGTTTGGCTTTCTTTGGCCTTCCGCCGGATTTCATTAAACTCACTACTCAATTTCATTTGGCTCCAGAGTTACTCTTTAAAAGCTTCTGGGAAATGAATCTACTTTCACCGTTGGTCTCGGGGTTAATCTTCACCTGGTAAAGTTACTGGAACAAAGGAACATTCTGATTTATACCCAGGGAAGAAATTCTTCTTTTATTTTTTCAACTCCCTCCCGGAATGACTCCTGAATTGCTCCACAGAGAACGGAGCTTGCGCTTTGAACTAGAACTACGTAAAAAAGAGATGTCCACAATCTATAAAGGGCTCAAATTTGAATACGAAGGCAGGGGAAAGTAGTCCTGATTCTCTATATCCCAGAGAAACCTCTGGAAGCAGGAGTTTTAATGGGGGGAATGAGGGGCGGGAGTTGGGGGGGAAGATGATGATGTTTTGATCTGGCCTGACGGGGATACCCATAGGTGCCCAGAGACCAGTTTCACTCCTGCTGGTTCATTCGCAAAGTGAACAGGATCACAGACAAAACAGGGAGCTTTTTCTTCCTATCGCACCACAGCCTTGGGGCCAAACCCTCGCAAACCTTACCATCTCGGCAGCCGCTGAAAGATCCAGACTTTGCAGTTTGCCCGCTAGCTCATCCAGAAGACGGGCCTGCTCCTCTTGCTTTTCCCGGAACTGGGCTTCTCGATCCATCATCAAGTCTTCGACTCGGTCCCGGGTGAGCGCCGACTGCTCCACGGTACTGTTGGGGTCCATGGTGGAGGCGTTCACCCTCTCCTCTGCCTCCAGGGACATCTGGAAGTACTTGGTAATGCTGTCCAGGGCACCTAGGGCACGGAACGCAATGGCCCGCAGTGAAATCTCTCGTGCCCAGCCTCGGGGAGCGATGCCCGTTTCTGGGGTCTGCCCGCCCTACATTTACTGTATGGTTTTGTTCTAAAATTCAAGGACAAAATCTTTAGGAAGAAACATAACTCTCCCCGCAAGCAATGGCTACCCTTCTTCCCACAGGCAGCTATTCTGGCTCTGGAGGGTGCCAAACATCTGGATGCACAATTACCGATCGTGCAGATGTTCCTGCACACAGCCAGTCTTCCAGCTCTTTCTCAAGAGCCAACAGCGGAGGCAGCCCGCACATGACACGTCCAGATTTATTTTTTTCTCTTTTCCTAGTCATTTAACTATTGAGATCCACTCAGATGGCCAGTAGGACATACATAAAGCGGGACAGCCTATTGTGGCTTTGAGGACCCAGCCAGGAAAACAAAAGGATCGTGCGTAAAATAGGAGGGTTAGTGGGATCTGACGCTGCAAAGATTGTTTCCTGACCAGGCAACATTCTTGAACATAAAAGAATTTGCTGAAGTGTAATTTCTAAACTACTCAAAAGAGCCCATCTCCAAGAAACACCAAGGAGGTTAAACCATCCACTGAAAACAAACCAGGAACCAGCTTGCCCAGTGAAATCTCTCCCGTGTCTTGGGCTCCCCGAGTCCCAGGTCCTCCATCTGTAAGCGGGGACTCTGATCCTTATCTGTGCCAGAGACTCAGTGAGCAAAAGCTCTAAGATTATTAGAAAGCACTAAACGTTATGCTGGAAGTGCTGGACTAGAGGGGCCAGACAGTGGGTTACAGCCATTGTGCGGGACTGTGTATTTGCACAAAAAATGCTCACCCCGAATATCTGAGTTTTTGATAAATTCCAATTGCTCAGCAAGCTCTTTCACTGTGTTGTCTAGGCTTTCCGCTTCTGTCTGTAGAGACTCTAGCTGGCTGGCTGTGCTGTTGCTTTGTGAAGCCGTGTCCGACAGCTGCACCTCGACCTGAGCCATCTTTTCTGAAACATCTTTGGTTAATTTCCTGTAAAGAGGAGGAGAAGTTTGCCAATGTAAAAATAAACCAAAGGGGAGTTCTGAAGTCCCGTTTCTCTATTTTCCATAAATACCATACCCCTTACTCTGTAATTTCAAACCAATTCCGAACTTTCTATTTCCAAGTCCTGGTTTTATTCTCTTCCTCATTAAGAGGTTGTATCAGATCTAACAACTTTTCTTTCTTCAAAGACTTCGAAGAAAAACAGAAGCGCCCATCGGCGGTGTTGTGGAAGAAGTGTCCTGAAGGGATTCTGAGCACCTGAGCTGAGGTCCAGGGCATGGAGCTCCAGCTCTGAATGTGAGCAGCGTCAAGCCCAGACAGTCCCACAAACTCAAAAGACATAAGTGACTCCAGTGTAGAATTATGCCTCCCAGCCACCTGCCAAAAATGCTCTTATTGGAACCTCAGGGATCACCTTCAAGATGGGACACGCAGAAAGGAAGTCTTACAGCTACCAGGGGAGCCGCCTGCAGGAGCTTTTCGCATGCTTCCCCCGGATACGAGGTCCCATCCAAGGTCCCACCTGCTTCTACCAACAAGCAGCCCTTTAGTTCTCATAAGAAAGAGGTAATATCGACCAGGATGGGCTGCAATATGACAGTATTTCACTTGGAATCTAAACCCAGCTGCATTTTCTTCTTTATTTCACATCTCCAAAGCTGTGTTTTAGGCATCTATTTCTTTGTGTGCGTAATCACAAAGAAAGTAATATTTGAGAAGACCTCAGCTCTGGACTTTACTGGGTCACCTAATTCAGTGTTTCCTCGGGGAAATACGAGTCAGTGTAAAACACTGGGAAAATGTAGGGGGACTGAAAGGCTGGGGGCCATTTGAAAATGTCATTTAAGGCCGAGATAAAACCATGAGCCAACTCAAAAGAGTACTTAAAAGGATTTGTAGGTTAAACTACATTTTATAAACCCAACCACTTCTTCTGAGACAATTATAATATAGTTTCTTTCTTCAGTGATTTCTTCTTTCACCTGCTGATTCACAGAAGGCTTTTGTTTCTTCTCAGCTCTCCTACAATGTTATGATTTTTAAAAGAAATCAAATCTAACACTGTGTATTTTTTAATAATGCCACTTTGGATCCTAAGACACCTATCTTCGGATGTTGTGTTGAAAAAAGATTAACGAAACCAGTTTCCCTGAGATGACTACAATCTCTCCGATTAGAGGACTAGTGAGGGTAGCAACAGAGCCATTCCAGGAATGTGATCTCTCCTCTGGCAGGCTCTCAAAGGACACCCAGCTTGTTTTGTTCTCCCTTGGGTGCATGAGACCAAGGCCAAGAATCACGTCCTAAATGGGCTTATGCTCGGATCACAGCCTTCCAGAACTTGTTATCGCTATGTGTTAGGAGACTGAGCGATACACCATCTTTTTAATGAGCTAAAATTCCTCATTAACTGCATTATCACTCCACATCAGACATTTCCTAACAGTCTGGTCCACCACATGGCCTTGGACATAAAACCCCCGGCTTGAAACCAAGGGACCGGCTACTTAAAATCTAGAAGGTTCAGGAAGGACCTCCCACAAGGTGCCTGAGCGCATGTCAGTTGTTCCCTTGCTGCTGCTTACAGCGTGGAGATGAAAAGTCCGTCTGGCTTCCTAGAGAGGCGGATTCCAGTCCCATCCCACAGAAAATGTGCAAGAGGAAGCCGGGACGTTTGGGAGCAGGAGAAATGGTTGAAAAATGATCCCTGAGAACGTGAGAAGTCAGAATTCAGTTCGCTCTGCTATCACTGGCAAAATAGACACTTGGCGGAGAGGATTACCCAGAAGAGGGCTAGGAGGGGACTTTTTCACTGCAGAGAATTCGTTACAATTAGAGAAGGGAGCACTGCTCTAGCCACCAGCGGCAGAGCCGCAGAAAGAACTTGGAAAGAGGGTCTAGCTATGGGAATGGTTTCCCTCGCTAGGAGCGAAACATAGTAACAATGACTTCTATTCATGGTGTTTTTGGCAATTACACTATCATTTCACAGATCAAAGCTGCTGCTGCTCTGTAAGGTAAAGGTAAGTGCTGCCTTCCCGTCCTCCGTAGGAGGGAAGAGAGACACGGCCTAGTGGACGGAGTCCTTCATACTCTCCAACCTAGCAACTAACCCAAGCTACAACTCATTTACGGATCCTCTGTCTCCGAAGCCAATGTTCTTGTCACTCCACTAGATTGGAGCCGTCTGCAAAGAGGGGTGCTGAGTGGAACCCGTGCACATTCCATTCCGCCGTGTGCACAGTTTGGTGCATGTTCACTCACCCAAATGCCCAGAGCGAAGACTGCTGGAAAGCCAGTGACCCGGCACCTGTTTTCATTCACAGGGCCAACCATGCCTTCTGATGGAGGTGCCCCGTCTGGGCATATCTCCTCAGGCTGAACCAATCCTCAGGGACTACTTACTCCGCCTCCTCAAAGAGATCCCCGATGTTTTTCAGCGGCTCCGCGGCGGGGCTCTGGGCCAGGATATCTCTGATCTCGTTGACTTTTTTCTCCACCGAGTCCACGGTCTCTCGGTACGGCCCAATCACCCCGCTGATCTTCAGGGCCTTGGCTTTCTCCAGGAACTTCTGGGTCCGATTGGTCAACTCGGCGATGATCGCATCCCAGAGAGCAAAGCAGTGGTGGCAGGGAGCGCAGTCTGGGAAGACGCCCGAGTACCCTCGCGTGCACTTATCACAGCGCGGACCCTCGACCCCCTCGACACAGATGCACTGGCCAGTGGACTGGTCACACTGTGGTGTCTCAATGCCCCTGGGGTCACAGTCGCAGGCTGGAAGGGAAACAGCACTGGTTCATCCACCAGATCACAAACCTCTGCGACAAGACTTGGCATCTGGAAGCCGCAGTTGCGGTTTCAGCAAAGACTCTCGGAGAGACCAGGGCAGCGTCGTCCTCCAACACAGGCACTACCTTGACTCTCGCTAAACACTTAATAACAGCAGTGGCAGTCATTTTTTTTTTTTTTTTTTTTTTTTTTTTTTACAGTGACCCTTAGCATGCCTGGCATCTACACGCACCGTGTCACTGAACCCTATGGGACAGGTGACTTGCCCCAAGTCTCACAGCCAGGAAATGGCCGGGCCGGGATTCAAGTTCAGCCTGTTGCAACTCCAGTTGTTTCTATTCTCTGCACCAAGCACAGGGTTAAGGGGCATTCAGCCTTTGCCAGCTGAGGTTCTAACTTCATTTTCGGTATAGGCATGTAATGGGCATTTACACACCCTACAAGACAAAAATCCTTTTCCTAAAAAAGCAAGTTTGACTCTTGCAAAACACAATACGTTCATAGTCTCGTAGGAGTGTTGTAAAACTGTCTTGGTCTCTGAAAGACGTTCTAGTGAAACATCTTCCAGAACGAGTCTCATAGATGGTCCTGAGATTTGCTCACTAGCCTCTAACCCTCCAAACCCAGAGAGATGCATCTGTCGCCCATTCATGAGACCCTCATCACAACCTGCCTTTTATCACTATTTTAATTCTCACTGCCTTTGTTGGCCAACACCACTCCCTGAGCAGCAAGTCTGAGGAGGGCAGCGATGGGGTCAGAAGGCTTCAGGTGCCTGTGGCTGCGAATCTTGCCTTCCCCACACCTCAGCTATGTCACTCTGAGCTGTGCACTGAGAAAACTGAGTCACCGACTTCCCATCTGTAAAATGAGGTCATAATTATACCTACCCCGTAGGCTAGCTTTCAGGATTTTTGGAATAGTTTAATTCCAAAGTGCTTAGAGGAATGCCCAGTTCATAGTACTTGATAAACATTTGTATTATCATGACTGACTGACTTTCTTTCTTTCTTTCTTTCTTTCTTTCTTTCTTTTTCTTTCTTTGTCAGAGAGAGAGAGAGAGAGAAAGAGTGAACACAGGCAGGCAGAGCAGCAGCAGAAGCAGAGGGAGAAGCAGGCTCCCTGCCGAGCAAGGAGCCTGATGTGGAACTCGATCCCAGGATACTGGGATCACAACGTGAGCCGAGGGCAGCTGCTCAACCAACTGAGCCATCTAGGCGTTTCTTATCATGACTTTCTATCAATCATCCAAGTGTCTGGTAGTTTCCTGCCCAGAGTGTTGCTTGACCACATTTCCATTGGGGGGGAAAAAAGCTGTAATTATGGCATTAGGTTTTTCTTTGTATCCTTGCCAATAACACCAGGATTTTTTCAAAGATTTAAACTACTGAATATTCCAGTCTTCAGACTTTGGGTTGAAAACACAGCATGGCCTTAGTGCCTTGGGTTTTCAAAACTCAACTTTCTTTCCCTTTATGCGTATTGTTTCTTTCCAAGCACTTCTAGCAGTTTCATTTTTTTCCTGTTTTTTGGGGTCATTTTTAGGAGTCAGGGAGCAGCTTGAGTGAGCTGTGAGTAACTTCAAGTGTGTCCCCTATACCATTATTTCTAGGAGATGTTCCTGGAGAGAAGGCTTCCATGATCAGTAAGTTAAGGGAAGACAGTCTCCTCTGGAAGATTCCAAACAAACTTCAGCACATCGAAGGCTCAAAGGAGTTCGGCAGGAGAAACCTTGTTTCATGTCGTTTTTACCTAGTTGTATGCCGAACTCCTTTGACCCCAGAATCTTTTCCTAGTGGAGGAGTGAGAGAGAAGAGAGAAGGAGAGACACCCTAGAGAAACACGGAAGAGATAATGGGAAACGTGTCTGAAACCACCACCTTCATCAGTTTCTGAGGCTCAGAAGAAGAGGAAGAAATTTGATGATGAAGAGTTTACATTGTTTAAATTTTAGAAATGGATTCCTGTCATTTGGTAAAATTCAGTCACCTTTCGGAAAGCTAGAAATTCCGTGGGTCATCTAGGTCCCAGCCGTTCACACTGGGGCGTACATCAGAATCACCCGGAGGGTTCACGAAACAGACTGCTTCCCCACCCCCGACCCTCCACATTGGAATCTGAATCCTGAGCTCTGGGGTGGGACCTGAGGATTGGTCTTTCTAACAGTTGTCAGGTGCTGCGGACACAGACCTGTTGGTTCCCCTCCTGTTCTAGCCTTCCTTCTGTAGGTCAGTGTGCTTGTAGGGGTGAGAGGGGAGGAGGGCAGGAGGGGGAGAATGGGGAATGGAAGCAGGGAGGGAGGATATAAGAGAATTTGTTCATCCCTCAGGGGGCGGAGCTGGAGCGGAGTCATGACTCTGGAAGCTGACCAACGTAGGCAGAGGCACAAACCTAGTGACCTATGCAGGAAGAGGAATGCTTGACACCGTTTGTAAACGATGGGATTGCTCAGTCGGCCCCCGTCCCCCATCCCAGCGAGCAGAGCCATGCGGGGCCTAAGTGGCCCAGGAGACGGGCGCCTTATCCTCTCTCCAAGACTTGGGGTGACTGAGGCAGATGGGGCACATGCTTTTAATCTGTTTAGAAAATTCTTTCCCATAGATAATGCAAAAGCACACATTGATTCAGTCCTAAAGAGGTTCTCACTGGATTCATACTTGGGGCAAGAGATAGGTACGTATATTCTCTAATTTCTCTAATAATTTTTCACTTTCTGGCTCTCATTTTGTCATGGGCATCCTTGGGTGGAAAGAACACGGGCCTCGAACTGTAGTGTTTAGAAGGCAAGTGCACCCCCATGAAGGCTTTTCTCCCTCTCTGGGGTTAGGGCTGCAGTGCAGGCCAGGGCTCCAAGGACAGGCAGAACCCCGGCTCTCTCCAGAAGCAGGACTGGGTTAGCGGAACTGACCAACATTGCTTTCCTCTAACTGAAATGTAGACTCAAATCTCACAGATGGAGGGACCGGGGTTTCATCACTGAAAACTTTCAGCCTGAACTTTCTCCGGAAGGTCATCGAAGGACTACACTGTATCAGGTTTTCAGGCTGAAGTGGGAGACCCCTAAGCTCCCGTGTTCTCATGCTCCCTTCTCTGACTGCTGCGCCTGTCCTGGGGATGCCAGGGAGGCGCGCACGGGAAGGCCCACCTGTACCGCCCGGCATAAAGGCCACCCCCAGCCCCCTGCAAAGGTTGGTTCTCACCTGATAACTGAAAACATCACAGACGCTGAAATGATGAAGGAGACCCTCCAATCCCAGCTCCCACTCACTGGGATCTCAAACTTACACATGAACCTTGCCTCTGGTCTCTGACAAGGCCAGTGGTGGTTCTCCTCTCTTCAGAGAAAAGGCTAGGGGTCCCAGTGGACCGGCAGCTCAGTCCTGTTTTAAGACATGGGATTCTCTGGCAGAGGATCGAAAACTTGCTCTCAGAAAGGAGAAGAAAGTATTTAGCAAACATTGTGGCCTGACCTTTAAGATGAACAAGTCACGAAGGTGAAGACTAGCATTTTAAAAATGAGCCCGTAATCGCTGTAAAGAGCCATAAGAATTCCACCTCCCTCTGTGGATATATTCTCAGGTAGGCGGTAAGTTTCCTCTGTTTTTACTAAATTTAAAACGTGATTTCTAAGAGCTAGGAGCATGAATAAAAATGCACCCTTTTTATAGCTATTGAGGCCAAGAAGAAAACACTGGCAAATCAATCCCAGAACAGGAAATGGTAGCCTGTGTGCCTCTCAATCAGTAGGTTCGACTTCCTGCTTTCTTTGCCTCTGTCCTGCTCCTCCTCCAGGACAACTGAAGAAAGTCCATCCTCCATGGCCTGGCAGTCAAGGCTCTCAGAGTCTGGTGAGACCGAGTCTCCCCCATGGGTCTCTAGTACATGCGTTCCTGAGGGCTCCCCTGCACCAACCCCCCCCCCCCAAGAGCCTTGATGTTATATATCGTCCTTAGTGTGCTCTAGCCAGAGCAATAATTCCTCTCTGAAACCTGACATCTGGGGTGCCTGGGTGGCTCAGTCAGTTAAGCGTCTTCCTTCCGTTCAGGTCATGAGCCCTGAGTCCTGGGATCTTGAGTCCCGCATGGGGCTCCCTGCCCTGCGGGGAGTCTGCTTCTCCCTCTGCCTCTGCCCCTCCTCCTGCTTGTGCTTTCTCTCTCTCTCTCTCTCTCTGGCAAATAGATAAATCTTTAAAAAAGAAATGTGATTTTGCTTTAAATTATCTACCTCCTCAGCCCCACCAGGTTATTTCATTTTATTTTATTTCTGGCTTTGCTAACATGATGTCCGTTTGGAGACAAAAGGTGGGAAGGAATGATTTCACTTGCAGAAATGAGCCACTAGGCTCATCAAACTTTCTCTATAAAAGGCGTGGATAGGAAATAGTTAGGCTTTGCAGGACACAGATTAGATACAAATGTACGGGGACAGGCAATGGGCTGGGTGCACCACAGCGGTCTTGGTTTGCCTGCCCCTGGCCTGGCCTGGCCTGCAGGGGACACATGTGCTGTGATTAGGATCATATAAGATAAGCTTTTCATCTACTGAGAGTATTTGCGGCCCTCTAGAGAATTGAATTAAATCTGATTTCCCAAGTCATGCAGCAAATAAAGAAAAAGGTAGGTAGCTGTAAACAAATCCCAGCCTGAGAAAAGAATACAAGCGTCCTAAAAATTCATGTCTGGGCAAAGGAACGCACTTCATTTTTCCATTAAAAACAATCTGAAATGAGAAACAAGCATGATGGGCCCCTCACCTCTGCCCCACATTTCTCACTTGTGCTGGTTTGAGAGACAACTGGCCTTTTCCAACAGCCAGAGGCCCTCCCTTTGCTATCTATGAATCAACAGAAAGATTCCTCGTGTGACCCTTTGACTCCAGAGGGGCACCGTGCAGAGCTCCGCGCTGAGGCTTTCTCCGGCACGTTTGCTGGTGGGTGAATGGAATTCTCTCCATCCCCGGCACAGTGGCAGGCTTGTTCAGACTTGGGACGACTGGCCAAGAGCCCCAACCCGCCTGGACAATAGGAACATTCAACAAGTCCTACGACTAAGGCTCCACTCATTTGTCTTTCTCACGACTACATTTTTTTCCATAAGGAGGAAACTTCGCCATGACCTTAAGTCTTCCTAGAAGGGTGCTGTTTACCAAGTGGCACCAGAAAGTCTCAGTCTGGGCCATGGAAGATTTGACATTGAAGACTATTTGACAATTAATTACCTATTTTGAGAAAAGTAGGCCCATTCCCATGGTTGCATCTGATTTTGGATGACACCTGTTCTCGTCCGCGCTCACTGTCGGACCCTGTCCCCCCATTTCCATTAGTGACCACATTCCGGTCCCTGCAGAGCTCTGCTCTCCACGTGCTGCTGCATTTCGGCCCCAACCTCATCTGATCATACCAGCCCTGCCCCACTGTCGTCCCATTCACCCAAGACCCAGTGGCAGCCACGACCTCCCCACGGCCAAGTCCCAACTCTCTCTCTCTCTCTGTCTGTCTCTACAACCTTTGTAGGTGAGGACATTTCTCCGGTCCACCCTGGTTGTCCAAAACATTTGGGGCCCCACAGTTTCTTACGTAACAGGCTGATCTTTCTTCTGGACACCACGAAGTAGTCAGTGGACACGGGTGCCACGGATTTCCTCTTCACAAAGTCCCTAATACATGATCCAACTTTCGACCAGAACAAGTTGATACTGTTCCTATGAGCCACAATTGCTCTGGCAGATTTAGAGCTGAACGTTTGAGGATGAAAGGGTGAGGGGTGAAGTTCTGAGCGCTCAGTGAACAATTCTCTGATTGACTAACTCCGGGGAACGGGCTTTTCATGCTCACAAAGCGGACATGGAGCGAAAGGTCAGCAAGCTTCGGCGGCCGATGCTGTTTTGCCAATGACACAGGCTGGTGGAATCAGGCTATACGTGACCCTAGAGCCATGATCTGGAGCAAGTCAAGCCCTTGGGGCATTACGAGATGGAGGAATCTTTGAGAAGAGTGATTAGAGCCCCTGAGAAACCCGATTTTGAACAGGATGTTACTTGTGGGAAACGGGGGAACAGACGTCCCACTGTGATGCCACAGACCTTCTCGTGGAAATGAGAAAACCAGATCCCACAAAGAACCAACATTGAGACTAGTGACTGATGAAGGAAGGAGCACCTGTGGAACAAACCTTAACCTGAGATGTTGGTATAAACCTTCTAGCTAAGCGTCCACTGAAACAAGAGATCATATGCCCGGCATTCAGTGCTTGTCCACTCAAGTTTGCCCTACTGTTCAGGAACAGATGGGGGGACTGAAGGAACGCATATTGTCTCTGTGTCTGACCTTTGATAGGAGATGCCCAGCGGACCACTAGCTGGGAAGATCTGTATTATTTCTTGCCACAGCTGTCCCCCAAAAAGAAAAAGATCACTTTTTATTTAGAGTCCAATGGGGACCTACAATTTCAGATATGCCCCAAGGAAAATATATCAAAGAACGGGTAAAAAATTACAAAGGTTGCTATCCATACTTACAATTTTGAAACGTAGGGAGGAAAACCCAAGCAGGAAAGAAAGACTAGGAAACCGGAGTAGAAACAGTCTATGGAAATCCTCCCTGCAAAGGCCTTTGCTTTAAGATCTGAAAAAATATCTGGCAAGTCACAACCAAAATTGCAACAGCACGGAAAATTAAGCAACCCTTATGATCCACATGATTTTAACAAGTTTTTGTTCCGCAGAAAATGTCAAGTTTTCCCTCATACTCCGGTCGTGTCACAAGCCTAAGGGAGAATCTGGCTTTTATTCCCATTTACAGACTTGGAGCTCCTGTCTCCTCCTCCTTGGCCAGGCAGAGTGCTGCTAGGGTGTGGCCCTCCGGTTCCCATTGTGGGGACCGCACGCTGATCATTGTCCACACCGGAACCAAACCAAATGGGCTGACCAGAAGCGCCATTTAACTCTGCGTGTGCTGAGAAGGAAGCCACTGGCCCCAAGACCCTGTTCACAGGGGTGGAGAAATCAGTCTGCGGAACTCAGTCGTTAAGGTGAGCCCCTATGGGTCAGAAGTGTGTCAGAAAGCCACGGTGTGTGTCTCCAGGGTGCGTGCAAGCCCCTGTGCGGGCGCAGACTCCCCTGCCTGGGGACGGAGCAGGAAGTCAGCAGGTCCCCCTTCACCACCTGCCCTTCCATGGGGCTGGATGCCACGGAACCCACAAATCCATTCCCGGGTACCAAAAAGCTGCGACACGTGCCTGCAGCCCCCGGCCCAATCAGCGTCCTCCTGAGGACAGCCCCGCTCCTGGCCTCACCTTGGCACTCCACGTTGGGGTCTCCCCAGAAGAGCTCCTGGCACTCGCTGCAGGTGCGGCCTCCGAAGCCGGGCATACACTGACACTGCCCCGTGAACTGCGGCCAGAGAACACAGCTCAGTCAGCCGGGCCGGTGGCCGCCGGGCAATCCACGGTTGCCGTCTTGGTGGCCGGCTGGGACAAGCATGACTCAACTGCCCCAGAAGCCCCCTCCCACTCTGACCTCCCCGCCAACCCCCAGCACTGGGGGCCCAGAGCAGTTTGCTCTATTTCCAGAGTCCTTCACACGCCGCTAGTGAGCTTAGGCCACCTGCGACCCATCTGGCGTGGGGAGCACATCACTGTCAGGGTGTCAGGAAGCGACAGCACAACCTACGTGGCCCAGTATGGCCACGTGCTTCCTTTCAGGCTGTATGGCTAGGTGAAGAGTCTGGACCAGCAGCCAGGTAGTAATGCAAACAGTGCACACCTGTCTATCCTGACGGACATCCTGACGGACATCCTGATGGGGACACCCCACAGCACGGGGCAGCCCGACGAGCCACCTCAGGAAGGCTGATTGCCAGTCTGTGCTGTGTTTGCCAAGCTGTGTGCCCTGACTGCGAGGCTGCGACCCCACGGAAGTCAGCGAGCCCCTTCTCTAACTGAGGCAAAGCCACCGAGGGTGCTGGCCGCCCCCAGGCTCCTAAAGGGGTGTGTCCTCTCCTTGCCCCCACCACGGCGCCTCACCTCGTTGCAAGACGGCCCGAAGGAATGAGCAGGATCACAGCTGCACGGGTCACAGCCGGTGCCGCTGGCCAGCTGCCAGGTGTTGGGTGCACAGCGGTCACAGTTCTGCCCAACCACGTTGGGGAGACACAAGCACTGGCCCGTGGCTTTGTCGCACTGGCAGTCAGAGCCGTTGCAGTGCTGCTGCACCGTCCCCAGGTAATTGCAGACACACTCTGAAAGCAAACGGTGAGACCCGATTCACTTAGCCTCAACACGGTCAGAAAATCTGTGACACACACAGATGATACGAGAGGTAGCTACGTCCTCATGGCTAAGATCTTCCCTCCCAGGTTTTGGCCTAGAAATGCAAACAAGAGAGGAAGGAATGGGGGCGCCTGGGGGGCTGTCAGCTAAGTCTGGCTTTGGCTCAGGTCATGATCTCGGGGTCCTGGGATCCAGCCCGTCATCGGGCTCCCTGTTCTGCCAGTAATCTGCCTCTCCCTCTGCCTGCTACTTCCCCTGTTTGTGCTCTGCCTGTCAAAGAAGTAAAATATATCTTAGGGGGAAAAAAAAAGATGGAAAGGAAAGGAGGGGAGTACAAAAAAAGAAACCCCAAGAAACCAAAAAACAAAAATAAAAACAAAACCCAAACCCACCAAAAAAACCAAAACCACAAACCAAAAACAAACAAACAAAACAAAACCCCACTAAAACACTGTTCTTCAGTTCTTACGATGTAGACAGTTCTGACATTTCCCAGGCAGACGGGCGCAAGGACACACTTGGCCTAGCAGCATTTCTGAAATAGTTCATCAGCTGCTGGCAAATCGTGTTAAAACTGAGGACTTGACTGGAAATGACACACACGAAAAAATGTATGCTGTGGGACTTCAGCTCTGAGGACTTCAAACCCTCAGCAGGGAGCAGCGGTGATGAATGTGTCAGACAAAGCAGGTAGAGGCCCTGCGAGTGGGTTAGGGAATCCCGTCCTGCCACTCCTCCGCATTCCACACGTGTCTATACCAACAGTGGGGCCTGAGGGGGCAGCAGCCTTGGGAGGAGAGGCAGGGTGATCTGATAAGACAGAAAGGAGGAGTTCTGGAAGAGACACCACGGAGATGCTCCTTCCTTCTTCCCCTTAGGCGGGAAGGCTCTGTCCACCAACGGCAGGAGGACGGGGCCGGCCGGAGTGAGTACTTAGGACCTCTATCGTGTGCCTCCTTCAGGCACTGAGCCTTATCTTGGGACTTTTATTCCTACCAGAAAATGAAGATGTAACCAAAAAAAAGGGGGGGGGGATGTCAATCATATCTTCCTTTTGTCAGAGAAAAAGCTTGACAGGTGTTTTCCCAGACAAAACAGGCACCTGAAGATGAACGTCTCCCCCATAGTGAAGAAGGTGGTGGAAATCTCTGGAAAGGAGGGCAAACGGAAGCTGAGCTTACTGCGACAGTCCTGCCGGAGGGCATCCCCGTAGTACCCGGACCGGCAGATCTGGCACTGCTCCCCCTCCGTGTGGTACAGGCACCTGAGGCACCTCCCCGTCTCCTTGTCACAGGCTTCCGGGTCCGTCGTGTCGATGTTGTGGTGACACTGGCAGGGCTGACAGGAGCCACCCACATCCGAGGGATTGCCGAAGAAGCCCGGGGCACAGTCGTCACACCTGGAGCCTAGGGACCGAGCACAAGCCTTTCAGCCTGCTGACACACACATCCGGTACCCCCCGACATTCCTGGCGACAGCGCTGACCTAGGTCCTCACCAAGCCTGGGGGGACCGCGTCATTAGCGGGGAAGGAGGGCTTGGAATCTGTGCCAGTACTTCTGAGCCGTGGACAGGCATCGCTATTACCAGAATCCGTGGGTCAAAGAGGAAGTTAAAGGGAGAGCTCACAAGTACGTGGCCTCCTTAAGTGCTGGCGGATCACGGGAGTGTCATCGGCAACCAAGAACGTATCGAGTTCGGCCAGTTCGGCTGTCTGGGGTGGGGGGGCTCTGGTCGCCCTCTGCCCACCACGTGGCCAGATCACCCCGCTGAGCCTCTCCCACCAGGAGCTGGATAAGGGGATCCACTCACGGATTCAAGTGAGCTTGCCGTCCTGCTCTTAGAGCAGCGTCATGGACTCAAGAATTTCCTCTACTCCACACGCCAAACGGGGAAAGGAGCACCTTTGGTAGGCCACGTTCCCTTCAGCTTTAATTAAGGATTGTAAACATGACACCACATTGTCTCCCTTTTCATCTTTGTCCTTCTTGGTCAACTAGAACTCAGAAAGACACAGCCTTTCCTCTGGGAGTCCGGACCCTACTTACCAATGTACCCAGGGTCACAGACACAAGCCAGCTGTAAAGTCACAGGGTCCTGATAGCAGCTGCTGGCGAACTGGCGTCCGCTCTCGGGACCGTCTGGGCAAGGGCAAGGGCGGCAGTGATCTCCCGACCCGATGATGGGATCGCCATAGTACCCGGCCAAGCACCTGCGTCAGTCCCAGAGGAGAGAGGGCCATGAACCACCATTGTAAGAAACGAGTTACAGGAAAGAGTCTCAGAAACCGTGTTCTCTGCTTGGGGACCTTCCCTCCCCATTCCTCATGTTTCCACTTGGAAGATTTTCCAAGGTTCTCCTTGGAAATTTTCCAAGGTTTCCATTGGTTGTCCAATGCCAGCTCCAATCAGAACCCCTTGGAGGGCTCGTTAGAACAGGTCACCGCGTTCATCCCTTCATTTCTGACTTAGTCGGTCCCGCGTGATGCTGATGCTGCTTGTCTGGGGATCACGTGAGCCGGCGCGCTGTGTTAGGAACCTCACTCCCTCCTCCCCAAGCAGCAGAGGTACCTCTCCTCACGTGCATCCTGTTGTCCTCTCGGCTGCCCGCCTGCCCTGACTCACATTACAGAGTCTGGGGAAGGAGGTGGGGGCTCCCAGGGCGGTGCTGGAAGGCATGTGTGGTTGTGTCTGTCTGCCCACACCGGGAAGGGGTGACGAGTGAGCAAGCCCACGGTGGCCTGTTCCGCGTTCTAGCCTTTACCAGCAGCCAAACTGACAAGGGTGCTCTCCAGCTGTAGGACTCCTGTGTCTATCTGTTAGGGGCGTTTAAACTAGGAGAGGCACGAGGGACGTCATTTATCAGCCCCCACCTCCTCCCCTCACGGATCAGGGATCCACGGAGGTTCAATGGCTCACAAGGCTTTACACAGCAGATAGCAACGAGCCAAGCTCTGAATCCAGCCTCCTGAATTGTAGCAAGGAATTCTATGTGATGCTGCTCTTTAACACGACTAATTCGCTTGCTTTTCCTCCCTGTAACAAAGGGGGAAGGGGCTTGGAGATCATCAGATCCAACCTAGTTATTCTACCAGCAGACGGCTGGACACTCGGAGAGGTGAGCTAACTTGCCCAGGGCTTTGCAACAGGCAAGGAGCAGAACTGAACCTAAGCTCTGATTTTGAATTCATTTTGTTTTTCATGGTTTTTATTATTTGGGGTTTTTTTTTTTTTGGTGGGGAGGGGTATTTTTGCTTTTTTTCTTTTGAAATGGGTAATTTTTTTTTTTTTTTTTTAATGGGGTACGGGAGGGAGATGAAGAAATAGAAGGGAAAACTGTTCAGAGGAAATTAACCTTCTACTTAATCAGACACAGACAGGACACAAGAACATGTCTTCTAGTTATGGGCTGGGAAAGTCAGCAGAGATGAAGTAATTTGGTCCAACGGGCTCTGAGAAAGTTTTCTAGGGGGCCTTTCTAGGTGCAATAAATCCAGATACCTCATGACAGAAACTGAGTTTTCATGTCCTGCCTCTCCCTCTTCCCCCCTTGAGAATGAGCTGAGCCTAGAGCGGCTGCTCAAATTCACAGGACTGCAACTCCAATCGTCTTGGAATGAAGAAAAGAGTGATGAGAAGTTGGCTCACAGAATCCCAGATATTTTAATAAAGCTTTGTCATCCCCACGTAGGGCTTTCACATTTTTCCTATGAGAAACAAAGTGCTTTACAAAGAAAACCTAACACCATCACAAATATGGAGCCAGCTCTCCTCACGGGGGGATGCTCGTCTTGCCACATGGCCCCTCCCCCCGCCCCGCCCCACCCCTGGATTTCACAGCTGCGCAGTGGACGACCACCTGGGTTCCCTCCCTCACCCTCCTGTTCTTTCTAATCTGATTTTCTCATCTGTCTCTTTTGCACTTACCCTACACTTCCCAAAGAACAATAACGAAAATCTTAATGCAGAAAACAAGAGATGACATCAATATGTTAATTTCTTCCTTTCAAGTCTCGTATAACTGTTTCCTTATTCTTAAATGGCGATTTCTTGGTTGAAAGGAATAATTTTTATTCAAAGGAGTAGTTACTGGAACCTCCACATTCTTTTTTTTTTTTTTTTTAAGATTTATTTTTTTTGAGAAAGAGGGAGAGCAAGAATACAGAGGGAGAGGCAGAAGCAGACTCCCCCACTGAGCCCAGAGCCCTATGCTCCCAGGACCCTGAGATCACAACCTGAGCTGAAGGCAGATGCCTACCCGACTGAGCCACCAGGAGACCCCAGAACCTCCAGATTCTTGAACAGCACTCCAGCACAGAGCTGAAAACCCCGTATTTGCTTCCATGCACATCGTCCCAACATAAGCTAATCATATATTCAATTTCCACTGGCAATTTCTCTTTCATCTGATGAACAATTTTTGCACTGAGGCATTTGCTGACATTTTAAAAACAAAAGTCCCAGATAGAGTGGACGGATGTTAATTGAGGTGAAAGGTGAGGACCATCACCTCAAAAAAAATCAGTTTTTGTCGAAGATCTGTCTTTCATCAGTAATGAACAGTGTAAGTCAGCATGTAATTTCATCACGTGGATTGTTAGCTACTGAGCTTGACCGTAATGTTATTTGGGGGCACATTCTAGGTTCTCTTTTGCTCTATCTAGTGCAGTGTGCTCTATATCCATAATAATTATTCAATTAACCTGCTAACTGGAGAACAGGTCTCCTTTCTCACATTTTATGTGCCCTCCTGAAAGCTGGAGCAGCATTAAAGTGTCTCAAAAAACAAAGTGGTGTGAAATGCCTAATTCTGTTTGGATCTGGTTTCTACTTTGACCCAAAGGAGGCGTTCACACTTCAGAACGCTCATCCTTGGCGAGAATCTGCTGAGACCGAGGACTTCTGTCCTGATCTAGGCTGACCTCCAGGATGGCGCTCCAAGAGGGGGCAGCTCACGTTTGCTCTCCGCCATACCCCCCAGCACCAACACAGCACTTGGCACACAGAAGGTATCAACTAAAGGCATGCTGGAGAAAGGAATGAGCTCCTAGGAAATACGGAGGCGCTCAGAAATGAACAAACCTTCTGGAATATGGCAAAGATTCTGCCTGGCATTTGTCTAAGATGCTGTCGGCTCTGCCCCCAAACTGTCTCTTCCTTTTTGCTTTCGAGCGGCCGCGAGCACGTACCTTTCACAGTTGTGCCCCGTGGTGTAGTCCTGGCAGCCCAGGCAGGCCCCCGTCGCCACGTCGCAGTCCTCGGCGTGGCCGTTACACCGGCAGGGCTGGCAGCTTGGGAAGCCCCAGTACCCGGGCAGGCACCGGTCACACTGCCGAGCGTACACGCCCTGGAAACACTGGCACTGGCCGGTGACGGGGTGGCAGAAGGCGTGGACGGATCCTTGCAGGTGGCACTCACAAGCTGAAGAAAGAGACAACCGTGGAACCGCCTTGAGAAACTCCTTCGGTGCAAACGCGCCCCGGAGAGAAGCACCCTGCTGCCCGGATCAGGAGGCCTAGGGCTCGGGTGATCATCTGTGGGGCGACATCCCGCCTCCCGAAGCCACGGAACCCACAGGTGTTTCTCAGATTCACTCCAGTGAACACGTGATGGTTCTGATTAACCTACGTTTGCAGCCACTGGGGCCAAAGCCAAAGGTGCCAGGAGCGCATCTGTCACAGGTTCTTCCAACCACGTTCGGCCGGCACTGGCACTGGCCTCCGTTGGGGTCGCAGACGGAACTCAACGAGCCCTGGGGGTCGCATTCACAAGCTGCAGGGAGAGAGAAGCCAGAACTCGTGACACGGAGCAGTCGATCCCGGGAGAGAATGGAGCACAGGGAGTCACATGGGCTCTGAACCAGACTGCCCCTTTCCTGGGACTTGCTCGGATCGTCCCTCTTTACTGCCTTGGCTCATTCAGAATTTCTGTTTAAAATAATGTCATCCCCACAGAGAAAGGGGGAAAATGTTCCATGCTCATGGATTGGAAGAACAAATATTGTTAAAGTGTCTGTGCTGCCCAGAGCAATCTACACATTCAATGCAATCCCTATCAAAATACCATCGACATTTTTCACAGAGCTGGAACAAATAATCCTAAAATTTGTATGGAACCAGAAAAGATCCCGAATAGTCAAAGGATTGTTGAAAAAGAAAACCAAAGCTGATGGCATCACAATTCTGGACTTCAAGCTCTATTACAAAGCTGTAGTCATCAAGACAGTATGGTACTAGCATAAAAACAGACACATAGATCAATGGAACAGAATAAAGAGCCCAGAAATAGACCCTCAACACTATGGTCAACTAATCTTTAACAAAGCAGAAAAGAATGCCCAATAGAAAAAAGACAGTCTCTTCAACAAATGGTGTTGGGAGAATTGGACAGCCACATGCAGAAAATGAAACTGGACCATTTCCTTATACCACACACGACACACGAAAATAGACTCAAAATGGATGAAAGACCTAAATGTGATACAGGAATCCATCAAAATCCTAGAGGAGAACATAGGCAGCAAACTCTGTGACCTCTGCCACAGCAAATTCTTGCTAGACAGGTCTCCAAAGGCAAAGGAAGCAAGAGCAAAAATGAACTGTTGGAATTTCATCAAGATAAAAAGCTTCTGCACATCAAAGGAACCAGTCAACAAAACCAAAAGACAATGGACTGAACGGGAGAAGATATTTCCAAATGACATATCAGATAAATGGCTAGTATCCAAAATCTAAAAAGAACTTATCAAACTCAACACCCAAAAAACAAATAATCCAATCAAGAAATGGGCAGAGGACATGAACAGACATTTCTGCAAAGAAGACATTCAGATGGCCAACAGACTCATGAAAAAGTTCTCCACATCACTCAGCGTCAGGGAAATACAAATCAAAACCACAATGAGATATCACCTCACACCAGTCAAAATGGCTAAAATTAACAAGCCAGGAAGCAACAGATGTTGGCAAGGATACGGAGAAAGGGGAACCCTCCTACACTGTTGGTGGGAATGCAAGCTGGTATAGCCACCCTGGAAAACATCATGGAGGTTCCTCAAAGAGTTGAAAATAGAGCTACACTATGACCCAGCAATTGCACTACTGGGTATTTACCCTAAAGATACAAATGTAGTGATCCAAAGGGGCATGTGCACCCAACGTTTATAGCAGCAATGTCCACAATAGCCAAACTATGGAAAGAGCCCAGATGTCCACCAACAGATGAAAGGATAAAGATGTGGTATATATACACAAAATAGAATACTATGCAGCCATCAAAAAAATGAAATCTTCCCCTTTGCAATGATATGGAGGGAATTAGAGGGTATTATGCTGAGCGAAATAATCAGAGAAAGACAATTATCACTTGATCTCACTGATATTTGGAATTTAAAAAACAAAACAGAGGATCATAGGAGGAGAGAGAAAAAAAATAAAACAAGACAAAACCAGAAATGGAGATTAATTATAAGAGACTCTTAAGAATAGGAAACAAGGGAGGCGGGTAGGGAGAGGGGGGTAGGGTTATGGACACTGGGGAAGGTATGTGCTATGGTGAGTGCTGTGAAGTGTGTAAACCTGGTGATTCACAAACCTGTACCCCTGGGGCTAATAATACATTATATGTTAATTAAAAAAATTAAAAAATACTTTTCATACAATGACTTATAAATAAAATCTGTACCATTAAAAAGACAATATGCAAAAAAAAAGAATAGGAAACAAACTGAGGGTTGTTGGAGGGGAGGGGTTTGGGGAGGTGGGGTTACTGGGTGATGGACATTAAGGAGGGCACGTGATAAAATGAGCACTGGGTAGAAGACTGATGAATCACAGACCTACCTCTGAAACCAATTATATGCTAATTAATCTAATTTAAATTTAATAAATAAATAAATAAATAAATAGCATCCCTATGATGGGCGGGAAGGAAGCAACAGGAGATGGGAGTTGGCAGATTAAAGCAGCTTCTCTCCGAAGGAGGTCATTAAGATTTTCTACCCTTGCCTTCAAAGTTCAACTTGCACAGCACCTTAGACAAAAGCCCAGGGACATTTGGGAGGGGTCTGATCTTTCAATGAGCAAAGCAAACTTCAGTTTTTGCTGATGCTCCCCGATTCTATCCCAACTCCCCACCTGTCTATGGAAATACTGCATCTTTCTGACTTTGCCCCTAGTCACTATTGTGATTGCATTTTAAAAAGTTTTTCTTATTTAAATTCAATGTAACTAACACATACTGTATTATTAGTTTCAGAGGTAGGGGTCAGTGATTCATCAGTCTCATAAAACACCCAGTGCTCCTCACATCACGTGCCCTCCTTAATGCCCATCACCCAATTACCCCATTCTCCCACCCCCCGCCCCTCCAGCAACCCTCTTTTTGTTTTCTACAGTTAGGAGTCTCTTATGGTTTGCCACCCTCCCTGGTTCCATCTTATTTTTCCTTCCCTTCCCCTATGTGACTACATTTTCAATGGTGCTCTATCACTAAAATATTCTTTAAAAACGAAAAAGGCAAACTGTGGTCACCACCGGTCTTGCACAGAGCTACAGGGCACGCCTTCCCGCGCACCTCGTGATGCCAAGTACTCTTGGCCCCAAGAAAGGAGGGTCGGAAAAACCTACCCAGGCCCGTCTGGTGTAACAGGGCAGAAATGCTGAAGATTATGTTTCTGCATACGTCGGTCATTGGTGTTTTCACAACGCTTCTGCTGTTCTCCAGACATCTGTATCTCTGAAAGGTTTCCCAGGCGCTGTTGGTGACCAGCCCATCCCCTGAGCCTCCCACGGTGAAGATGTCCAGTGATTTACAGAACGGCATGAGAACAAGCTGTGAAGGATCAAGAACAGCAAAGAGCTCTTATGGGGCGGGGGGGGGGGGGCGCTGTGTCGTCAACTACAGCAAGTCAATGCATCAAAGCCCCAAGTGCTACTTTGACTCTGGGAAAGGAAAACATCAGACTCACTGAGTACAATGAAAACCTTTCCACTCTTAAATATTCTTGCCAGAAAACATTTAGATACACCTTACATAGTCCGGTGGCTTTTGGAAGACCGTTTTTAAGATTTTCTTTACTTCCACAAACAAATCGCTTGAGTAAATCCTTTCAGAAGGTAGAGTTTTTATTAAAATAAATAAGCCAAGTGGCTTTGGAGGCAAGAGAAAAATGATCGTGCCTAACTTGTCCATGTTTTACCCCCTCCATGACACCCTCTGGGGAAGCAGATGGGGAAGCACTCTCCGCCCATGCTTTCCCCTAAGACCTTCACTTCAGAAATGACCTTGCACTTACAGAATCGATGAGCGTGTAAGGACTCTCCACGTCGCTATCGGAGGACGTGTACTGGGGCAGTTCCAACCTCACGGTGTAGTTTACACCCTTCTCAAAGCACACGGGGCGTGGAAGGACAACATACCTGCCCCCAAAGGAAAGGGAAAAATACCAACGCCAAGTCAACGTTTCGGTATCCAATCAACCCATCCCTCCGTTAAAGGTCTATGCAGATCACAGCAAAAGTAGAAAGGCAATGGTCCGTGTTCGGCTCCAGTTCTGAAATGCTAACAGGACGACTCGCAAGGCAAGGGACCAGAAAAAATATAATAATCTGCCCATTCATTCCATGAGCTGCAAACGAGCATCCCACTGACCTCGAGCCGGGCGACAAGGACACCACCTGGTTGTCATCATCGGGAATAGTGTTACCGCATCGGCTGCTGGCTGGGATCTTTCCAGGTCGCTGCACTGTGATGACAGCTTTTTCCCAGTGGTCGGGGAGCTAGAGTAAGAGACAAGCCATCAAAGGAACATCCGCACTGGCCCGCTGCTGCCTGTGTATAAGGACCTCTCCCAACCGATCATTTGCCAAGTTTTAAATGAAAAACACTCACTTGCATTTCCCTTCTCTCTTTCTCATTTCCTCTGCTCTGGCCCCTGCTCCAGCCCTAATCTTGTCTCACTTGGACACCTAACAGCTTCTCTGCTCTCCTTGCCTTTCCCAGGGCCCTCTCTGGCCATCAGGCAACACAGCTCCGATCAGAAGGATCCCCTGCCCCAAACCCTGTAATACAGCGTCCAGGCTCATGTGTTGATCCCAGCATTCTTCCCAACAGCATCTCCAACGATGCCCTTAGCCAGCCACGAGGACGCACTCCCAAAACCTTCTCTCCCTGCTCACGCCGTTCCTCACTTCCTTTGGTGTCAAAATTCCATCTCTGTTCTCAGGCTTAGAAATCATTCTTTATGGGATGTTTTGGCAGCATCTGGCGCAGCTGAATTGGTGTAAGAGGCAGGACTGTCCGCATCTCTGCCCTTGCCTTTTCCATCTTTTATTAAAGGTGGAGCGCTCGTCTGAGCCTGGGGGCTGTGCAGGCCGTGAGGTCAAGCAGAGTGTCTGACACGTTCTGCTCACCTCCTCAGGTCTCAGCAAGGCTGAGAGCCTCATGAGGGATCACTAAAGGCTTATGAAACTGAATTTGAGAAAAATGTCCATTTTTGCTTCCCTGGGGGATAGAAAGTCAGAGAGGCTCCTCTATTCTAATGCAAACTCCGAATCTCACAAAAACTGCCTCCATTGTCAGAAGAGATTTCTACTACCCCTGCTAGTCCCTGGAAGGTTTACCTGTGGTTCGTAGCGAATTATGATGTCATACTCCATGGAATATGGTATGTTGTCAATGAAAAACTCCAAATAAGCCCCTTCGGGCACTCGGACGAAGCCTGCTCCGGTCCAGGAAGGAATCCTGTCCTGGATGTACTGCCGCTCCACTATGCTGACCCCCTGAGGACAAGGGAAAATGGCTTTCCAGGAAATGTAACAGTTAAAGAAATCTGAAGTCACCCCAAGGTCAAAACTATAGTTATTCTACCTATTTTTTGCAGTCGAATTTACTTGGTAGAGGGTCCAAGTTTTTGAGGCATAAAGAGGAAATAGGTTACTTTTTGGTTTTGTGGTTGGGGTAGTCTTGGGACCTCGGAGACGGGACTCAAAAAGGCTTGGGAGACACCTTCTAGGATAGAGCAGGAATGAGCATAAAGAAAGGAGAGAGAACGTCCCAAACACTTTGTAAGCAAGCTGAGGAGTGATGAGCCACTTCCCAGATTTTCTACAAGGCTAGTCCTGTATCTGGTGGACGTGCTCACCCCCTCACTGCGTTCATCTCAAACTCCAAGTACAACTGAAGAAACATCAGATCATCATGAGGGCTCCCTACTGAGGAGTTGATTCTGATTGTCAGGGAGACTGAAGAGTGACCAATTTCAGGTAACTCGAGCACGCCTTTGAGTTTACTCACGGATCAAGGATAACCACTGTGATAGGTCACCTCCAAAGACCAAGTCCTTCATTCTCTATACATATGAGCGTTTGGATCTACCCTTTGGGAAGTTTATTACCCTGCCTTCAGATCTGGTCTGGCTTTGCGACTTCTGACCAACACAACGTAAGAAAATGACCTTCCGAAACTCTGGAACCTAGGCTTTAAGAGACCTGGTGGTTTCTCTTGCCTCCTTCTTGGAAGCCAGATGCCGTGCTGTGAGGGAGCTCAGGGTGGCTACTTGGGGGGGCCTGAGGCGGGGGGCGGTATGTGGTGGAAAATGCCCAGCCCGCCTCTAGCTGCTTTGGCCACCCCGCTGACATGCTGTGGGTACCTTTGAAGCCACTACATTTTGGGATGGCTGCTTACACAGCGATGGAACTCCCATCTGAGTATTTACCCTATGACATCAACAGTAACTTCGGAGCACAAGTGGAGGAGTGAAAGAATGAAAAAATAAGCACCCCCCCCAAAAAAACCCACTGAAAGCCTCATCAGTGAAACTTTCAAAGTCTCTTTGTGAGTTACAGATTTACCCAGCTTTAAATAGCACTGTTCTCAAAAAGGCACGGTCCCCATCCTGTCAAGAGCTATAAAAATGCTTTGTAAATGGACTCTTTAAAACACTTGCATACGCTATGACTGCCCCCTCCCACCGAACCCAGCTTCTCCCATCTGCCCGGCACCCCCCTACTTACAGGCCCGAAGTTGGCTTCTTCTGCTTCGTAGATGTAGTGATCCAAGGTGGTGAAGTAGTACCCAGACTCCATCTCATTGCACTGGCGCCCGATGACGTGGGGGCGGCACGTGCACTGGCCTGACTCTGCGGAGCAGCTGGGTGGGGGGAGGGACAGCAAAGCAAGTCAGCGGGGCCACCAGGCTTGAGTGAAGCCACCTGACACAGTTCTGCATTTTCTCCTAAACATCAAATGGCTGAAATATGCATGTAGGGTTTTCTTATTTTTTCACTAAAACAAATACATGGGGGAAAAAAAAAAAACCTCCTGCCTCTGACTTAATTGCAAAGTCTACAGCTGAAAGCTCCCTGTGACCTGGTCTTTTCGGTTTTGTCTTGCTGGTCTTTCTTCACTATGCTCCATCCCCGCCATACTGAGGTTTTTCTGTGGATGCCGCCAATGTTCTTGCTTTGCTCTTTTATATCTTTTGCCAGATTTCCAACTGCAATCTCGTTCCTGGGCCTCAGACCCAAAGACCCAACTTCTAGAAGGTCCGTGCCGACTTAGCAGTCCCTGACGTTAAAGACAGATCCCAAAGGGCAATGACCAACTGCTGCCTCTATTCTCTGCTGGGGACAGAACCCTGTCAGCCAGTAACTCGACCAAGGCAGAAGCCTTGAAGTTATTCTCTGGGATCTTTCATAGCTAAGCAGGAACCCAGTTCTGTGACTTCACAGCCCGGCCTCTAGGGCTTCTCCCACTTCCCACGGGCTGTGCCGTACCTTCCTTCATGCTCGTATTCACAGTAAAACCGGCTGCAGCCTCTCGTCAGTGTCCTTGTGGCTGAGGTTCCAACTTTACAACCTGGACCACCACCGTCCACACAGTGAGCTGCCCTAATGACCTTCCTAAGATGCACCAACTGCATCACTTCCGGGCCTCGAGCAGGGGCACCAGGCTTCACAGTCTGGCCCTTCTCTACCTTTCTAACTCCCCCTCTCCCCTCACTTCTCCAACCATATGGAACGGTTATGCTTTCTCCAATGCACGGCCGGGGTGGGGGGGGGCTGTGGACCCTTCCCTTGGCTTAGGTCATTCCTGCAGCCGTGAATACCCTTGTCCCTCATTCACCTAGCAAAGAGCCACCTGTCCTTTCAAGACTCGGCTCACAAAGGACTCCGCTGCGGCCTCTCCTGACCATCACTCTCCACCCCACAGAACGAGCCCCCTTCTCTTTTGCACCACCTCCTCTGTGCAAGAGGAACGTTGTGGCTACAACACGTACGACACAACCTGTCACATACTAGTTGCTCGTGGAAGCTGAGGGGTTGTGTTTCAAACCCTACCGGCCTTTCAAAGCCCGGCCCAGCATTCAGCCCTCCCCTGGAGTCGCCTTTGGTTTCTGCTACCCTCGAGTGGTTCCTTCTGAGGGCTCCGCTACTCTGTATCTGTATTGTTAAGTCATTTATTGCTTTCTCTCTCGTAGTGTAACCACTGACAGACCTGCCTGACCTGCCGCTAGACAGCAAATTGCTTCAAAGTTCGGACTGTGCCTCCCTCACCTCAGTTGGGCCCTTCACACCCTTGTGGGGTCTGGCCCAGTGCACACAGCACACTCAAACACCGGCTGAACAAATAAATGCATGAAGGATACACATTCTGAATAAAAAAGATTAAAAAAGAAAAAGAAAAATGGGAGTTTCGTGCAAAAGGAAAAACTTTAACTAAACACATGGTTTCAGGTAATAAAGTCTTCTGGATAGACTTAACATACTCATTTTATTCTCAGCCTATGTCTCTTTTTCCGTGAGTCCAAGGTAAAACCAAATTTATGCACCCATTCTTACTTCATTCAAGTCAAGACAGGGTTTGGAATTGTTACGTTAAACCCATTCCCAGTGTTCAGATTTTTTCCTCATCCCAAAGCCCATTTGAACCAAGTCTCCAGGGCAAGTTACAACCCTTGGGAACACAGTACGTTCCAAGGTATTTTACCAATGTCCCCCCCTGCCCCTCAGCCCTCCCACAGCCCCAGCCAAGTCTTCCTCCCGCAGATCACGTGAATGGCTCCTACCATACAAGACTATGAGCGCTTCACACCCCAGAGCCAATTCCCAGAGGACACACCTTGCTACAAGGGGGAACTAGACCTCTTGGGGCACAGTCCACCCAAAAAAGCCATTTTCCAAAGCTCAGGCATCAGACCTCCCATCCTATGAGCAAGAGAAAATCCTTCTTTCCTCCCCAGCAGACGCTTCCTGAGGGAACACACGTGTACAAACAGCAACCACCGAAGAAGGAAGCAACCAGACTCTGCACACGGCAACAGCAGACAGCACGCAAGTGAAGGGGACGGTACCAATGACACGCGGACGCCCGATTCTGAATTCTGAAGGTGAGACAACTCACGAGAACGCAGTCACGTGAGAGGAGCTCCCGTAACACCTGTCCTGGCCATCGCAGGCCGCTCTGTGTCCACAGCGGGAAGGATGGTCTCCGACAGGCCCGCCACCCCCTGGACGCCTGCACCCCGAGCAAACATGTTCCTGTGGCTTCCCCTGGCCCTGGAAACCAAAGCTCCGGCCCTGCCTGTGCGCTTCCCGCCACCAAGGGGCCATTCCCCTGGCTGGCCCGCCTGTCTTCTCCGCCTCGCCTCCGTCCCCAGCTGCTTGTCGCCCCTCCTGCTCACATTCCCTCAGCTCTGCTATTTGTCAGATGTAAAGATCTTCTGATTTGGGCTGAGCCGTGACCTTCCCTGTCCTTTCTCCTCGATACCCACGTCTTGCTTCACGATGTCTCTGCCCTCAGCAGTGTCCTCTCGCTGTCACGGTGGCCGCTATCACGGAACAGCATGTCATGCCATGCCTGTCACTCCGGCAGCCGCCCCGCGGGCCTCTCACGCTCTTCTCCCCGCTGCCCCGTCCAGCCCGCCAGTCCGGTGCGGCTGTCGGCATTTCATCAAAACCCACAACTGTTTCTTCTCTGCTTTTACCAAGTCGTGATGCCTCTGCCTGGTTGCCAGCAGCCTCGACAACCCACCCTCTGAAAACCACAGCGGCGCTTTCTGCTGCCACCCTTTGCCTCCGGATGAGCCCCAGGACTCGTCGCCGTCCCTTGCGAATCCTGACCGAGCAAACGCTGGGCCTCCTGCTGTCAGCACGCTCACATTTTAGTCCGTTGTCCATTTTCCTCTGAATCAATCCTTCTTTGGTAACTCCATTATTTTGAAAGGATATGGGGAAAGAAAAATGAGGGGGGGAATAGTCCCTGCCCCCGAGAGCTTACCCTCTAACTGGGGACATAAACGATCAAGCAACCGAGCACGACAACAAAGCCAAACGCAGCGCGTGCCAAAACAGAGCCACCTGCAAAGTTCTCAGGCTGCCAGGGAAACACTGTTCACCTCCTTGGGTGACATTTCCCCTCCTTGGGTGACCCCTTGGGGGACTGAAGAGCAGTCACGGAAGCCACGCTCCCAAGGTGGCAGAAGATCGTGACAGATCTTCAGGCAGAGAGAGGACAGGAATGACAGGCGCAAAGAAAGGTCCTGGGGGACTGTGAGTGGAGCTGGTCACAGTCAGACCAGGTCTTGACCATGTGCCACACGCATTCCATCTCCGGGCCTTCACCCGTCTCCCTCATCCCAGCTAGAAGGCCCTCTTGCCTCTCCGTCCTGCCTCCCAAACCTCTCTCAGCTTTCAAAAATGAAGCTCAAATCCTACCTCCTCCCTAGAGAGAAAAGATTACAAGTAATTACCCTTCCTGTGTTCAAGTAAAAATCCTATCACATAGAAATGGTACCCTTGACAAGTTCGTAGGTTCCCCACCCTAGCCCCCATACCACCAAATTTCCCTGTAACTAGATACAGATTCCAGGTGCTGGATCCAAACGATAGAACAATGACATAAGACACAATAAGTCAGACCCTGGGGCAGGCAGAATAACGGCCCCCAAAGATGTCCCCATCCTCACCCCCCAGATCTGTGGATACGTTACTTCACATGGGACCAGGGGCTTTGCTGACGGGACTGAGGTTCAGAACCTTGAGATTATCCAGGACTGCTCAATCTAATCTCATGATGACTTCAAAGTAGAAAAGGCAGGCAGAGAAGTGGGGCGGACATGAGTCTTGAGGAGGATTTGACCCACTGTGGTTGGCTTTGAACATGAAAGCTATGAGTCGAGGGATGTGGGCAGCCTTTAGAAGCGGGGAAAGGCCCCTAGCTGACAGCCAGGCTCCCAGGAACCTCATCCTACAACCAAAAGAAACTGAATTCTCCGGGCACCTGGGTGACTCAGTGGGTTAAGCGTCTGCTTCAGCTCAGGCCATGATCTCAGGGTGTTGGGATCGAGTCCTACATCGGGTTCCTTGCTCAGCAGGGAGCCTGCTTCTCCCTCTGCCCCTCCCCCCACTTGCACATGTGCACATGCTCTCTTTGTCTGACAAATAAATAAAAATCTTAAAAAAAAAAAAAAAAGGAAGAAACTGAATTCTGCCAATTCTGCCAATGACTCCCATGAGCAGGAAAGACATTCTCCCAGAGGGCCTTCAGACAGAAACACAGCCCTGCCAACATCTTGATTTTATTCCAGTGAGACTGGCCATGTCTGACATACAGAACTGTAAGACAAGAAGCTTATGCTGTTTTAGGCCATCAAATGGAGGTAATTTACAATGTCAGCAATAAAAAACTAATACAGGCCCTATTTTTTTCTCAATGGATGAAAGCCAAGATTATGAGGAACACAGATTTCTCATAAATGTAGAAATTAGCCATTTACTTCAAAAATTCTATTAGAAGGGAAATTCTATTTTATTTAAATAGTGATAAGTGGAGAAAATACTATATAGTTTCAACTTTTCTCTATCACTAAGACAATGGTACAAAAAAAGGGAAAAAAAAACAATCATTCCTGAGAACCACACCCTGGTCAAACACTGGTATCTCTTCCCTAATTCTGATCACAAATAAACACTGGTTCCACACTGATCAGCAGTCCGTGTCATCTGTTTTGCCAGGACAGCTTCCCTCCCAAGCCTACAGCTAAGTAGAATACCTTCATAAATGTGTTCTATGCATCTCTCTCTATCCAGCCATCCCAGGAATTAACAACGGGTGAGATACCATTACCATTCAATGCACTGATGAAAATACGGAGTAACTTCTGCTCTGGTTCCCAAGTATAATAAATTTCAATTATTGAGCACCTACAAGGCCACATTGCTGAGCACAAACAGAAATGCAAAAACAAGTAAGACACAATCCCTGTCCAGAGACTTTTTAAGAGACTAACAGGGATAATACAGAGCAGAATGAAGTAAGTCCTATAAGAGACGCAGAAGGAAAGGGCTGTTGAAACCTCGAGGGGGTTTGGGGACTTCAGTCCAGAAAGTAGGAGCGGTGGGCTTCCAGCCAGACTCCAGAGTTCCAAATTTAATGGATGCAGTAATTTTGAAGGATGCTATAAATTTGTTTATAGTTTTCAAACATTTACGGGTATCTTGCAACCATTCTAATTAATTTATTCAAGTAGGTTACCTACTAGGCAAAGCTTCAGGAGTCTAGTATAAGTCACTTTATTTAAATTAGGGTTTACTTCTCTAAAAATATTTGAAAATTCAGATTACCTGTTAACATAATAGACACGGAATTACTGAAGTCTTATTCTACAAAAAGCCATTCAGCTCATTATACAAAACGTTCTCAAACTCCTTCCACTTTACATGGTTCTGACATTAAATTATGTCTCTGGCCAAAGTACTTAAGGATGGTCTGGGATCACAGCTAGAGACTGCTACTCCCATTCGGAATGCATGTTTTGTTTTTACATCGTAGAGATCTTCCTCCAATTCTTTTACTTGATCAACATTTCCTCCATATCTACTATGCACCCGAGGTCGAGCCAAGGAATATCATCAGGTAGAAGACATCTGGGCATGGCTGCAACAAATCAGTCATTCAGCAGGTCTCTCCTAAGTGCCCACTGAGCACCAAGCCTTCTCCTCAGGGCTTAAAGCCTTGATTAGAACCTCTATTATGCTATGGGACTCCTAGAGGAGGTCCTCGTGGGGGGAAAACTGAATAGGATCACTACCAAACACTGCAGAGTCACGGCACTAGAGAGTTCTCTCAAGGCTCTTTCTTTTCCCCATCAGTGATGCCAATAGATTGGGCATCTCATCAGTCATGCTAGGAAGATCGAATTCCCTGTAAAATCCTCACTAAAATGTTTTACTTCACAAACCCTCTTGATTAGCACACTCTGATTTCTATAAGTTCTTGCAGGAGACACGAGGGACAGCCCAGGGGCTCTGTGTGGGCGGATCTGAAGAAAGGAAGCACGTGCAGAATAGGGAAACCGAGGAAGGGGTGTGAGGAACAGAATCCACTTATAGTAAAGGTACGTATGACACTCCTGAGCTCACGACATGAGAACCGTGCATGCCCCTTTCATCTACTCAAGGATTTTAGGAACGATGCCAGTTTTGCATCCAGCAAGCAATGACAGGAAGCAGCAGGTGCTCGGGAGCCATGAAGGAAATAAGGAGAGGGGACTGCAGAAGCAGACAGCAGCTTGTCTTCCCTGCTTTTATGGAATCGTCCTGGATTCCTCCCCTCTGAAGGTTTTCTAAGAACAGAAATTCACCCTGGAGTTTCAGATCTACACGCTGTCCCGAGTACCACAGCATCCGGAATGGAACAAACCCAAATACGGAGGCCAGAGAAGAATGTTCTTGCTGCCTAAATTCCTGTTCCTTCCCAGCAGACTGCTACGGTGTTGGGAAATAATCTTGGGAGAGTCGGGCTTCTTAGTACATGGATCCTGCTTGATGAATTCAGCTTGCTGTCTCAGGGGAGAGTCAGGCCACAAGGAAACATCTGCCCATCCCCTCAGCAGTCACTTACCCTCTCTACCAGATGTTCGCAGTCTGACCCCGTTACAGAGACCCAAAGGCTCTTTGACTCAGGGGTGGTTAATTACACGCCCACAAACCTAACGTCTTTGCCAAATGTGTATCGGGATTGATCTCTGGTAGAGCCTCACGTCTCATCTCTTCAAGGGACACCAACGTGTTTCAATAATGAAAAACGATTACATGCAATTTTCACCAATAGACTTGGAAGTTGAAAAAGAAAATAAAAACCAGAAAGAAGAAGAAAATGAAAAGATTCTTAACGCAAATCAAAATGGGAGTTCATTTTCCAACTTTTTTTTTAAAGATTTACTTATTTATTTATTTGAGAGAGAGAGAAAGAGAGAGAGAGCGTGTGCATGATCGGGGGTAGGGGAGAGAAGAGGGAGAAGCAGTCTCCCCACTGAGCAGGTAGTCTGAAGTGGGGCTCGATCCCAGGACCCCAGGATCATGACCTGAGCTGAAGGCAGATACCTAACCAACTGAGCCACCTACGTTCCCCTCTTATTTTTTTATTTTTTATTTTTTAAGTAATTTATTTCTTTGAGTAGACTCCACCCAGCCTGGGGCTCAGACCCATGACCCTGAGATCAAGAGTCACGCACTCCACTGACTGAGCCAGCCAGGCGCCCTTCACTTTCCATCTTTGAGATTGGTGAGAAACACAAGTTTACCAACCGCTGGTGGGGTCGGAAAGGAAGGTGCTTTGGTAACCAGGTGGTAGGCAAATAAACTAACACCATCTGTCCGGAGAATAATCTGGAAACCTCTATAAAAATCAAAAGTTTTATATTTTGACTCAGCGATTCCATCCTGGGAGCCTCATCTACAGGAAAAATAGGAAATAAATTGTGGCACTTCTACACGATGGGATATCAAAAAAAACCAAAAAGACAGAGAGAGAGAGAGGTCGACGAACACATGCCATTAAAAAGTAAAGGGCCCGTGAATACATGTTGACATGAAAATGGATCCCAGCTAAGAAAGCAAGCCGCGGAATAGTGTGCATACAGGGAGGACTTTGTGTTTCCAAAATTGCCAGTAAAGTCAAGTGGGAAATCATGGGCTTTTTTGTGTTTGTACTTGTCTGCTATTTTTTTTTTTTTAACCTTACTTGTTATTTAAAAAGAAGAGGAAAGGAATTATAATTTTCAATAGGTATTCTGAGTTCTACTATTAATTTCTAGAACTTGAGAAGCTGCTAACAGTGGCACTTATAGCCGTGGATCCTGGGGGGAGAAAGGGTAGAAAGCTACCTGTCTTACCCATTGGGATTAAAAAAAAAAAAATTTATTTGACAGAAAGAGAGAGAGAGAGAGAGAGAGAGAGAGAGTGCACATGAGCAAGGGGAAGGGGACAGAGGGAGAAGCAGACTCCCCACTGAGCAGGGAGCCTGTTGCAGAACTAGATCCCAGGACCCTGGGATCATGACCTCAGCCCAAAGTTGACGCTTAGCCATCTGAGCTAGTCAGACACCCAGGTTTTTTTTTTTTTTTTTTTTTTTTTAAATTTGACAGACAGAGAGATCACAAGTAGGCAGAGAGGCAGGCAGAGAGACAGAGGGAAGCAGACTCCCTGCTGAGCTGGGAGCCCGATGCGGGACTCGATCCCAGGACCCTGAGATCATGACCTGAGCCGAAGGCATGACTTAACCCACTGAGCCACCCAGGCACCCCAGAATCTTTTTTTTTTTTTTAAAAATGGGCATACGTTGTTTCCATAATTTAAAAAATACCATAAAGTCCAACACTATTAAAAACCAAGAAACAGAAACATACTTCAAGTCTTCAAAGCAAACTCTTGGAATGACTAAATCTCTGAAAACATTAAGACCCCAGGTAAACTAAAGGTGCCTATACTTTCCACCTCTTCTGCAGAGACACTGGCTGTCATACTACTCCCAGAGATGGGGACAGCTCTCTGAGGGGACTGAGCGCAAAGAAGAGTGTACATGTGGCTTCACTCACCTATTGTTTAAGGCCCCTCCAAGATCACAGTCGCAAGGTCGACATCCATCCAAGTCGTTGCTTAAGCCCCAGTGCTCTGGCTGCACAAGAGAAGATTTAAGGTCTGAAGGTCGGTTCCTGTCATTACACAACAGACTCAACAAGAAACAAGTTATGGCATGTCTTGCCCGTTCCACCGAATGCTCTTTCATGCCATGCAAGCAGAAAGCTTTCAAGAGGAACGGGCACGAGTGTTCTGAGCTACAACCCAGGCTGCCGGTCACTGGGGTCGTAAACACCCAACTCCAGATCAGAGCAGTTTCTGCCCCGAGCAAACAGCCATCCTCCGAGAGGAAACAGGAGAAAATATTAAAAGTACTGTAGAGAGTTTTGGCAAATATCTGGCCAGCGTTTACATTTTCCCTGAGTTCAGCCCGTCAGAAACTCCGTGAACCAAGCTCTTGAAAGGACTATCTATGTCCAAACAGCATGAAGCAAGTATTTTCACCAGTGAAAGGTGAGGAGATCACCGAATCCTGAGTCCAGTGCAGGTGGAAAGAAAAGGAAAAAGGACAGAATCTACACAAGGGAGAAGAAATCGACAAATACGATTTCCTAACGAGCAGATAAAGGCCAGGCTTCCAGAAACTGATGTTATACATGCAAATATGCATATATACAGCTCATAAACATAATTTGAGGTCAGTGGACGCCCCCCCCACAAATTATAAAGGAAATCACAAGAATGTTATAATTTCAAAATTATTCCTGTAATCACTCTACCCGGAATCACTACAGTGAACTTTGTGGAGTATTTCCTTCCAGATTTTGTTTTTCTCGATGCCATTTTTTCCTGCACAATCAAGATACTACTCACATCCTGTGGGTGTTTTTTGTTTTTTTTTTTTTTTAACACCAGCATAAGCATTTCCTCATGCTATTGTCATTTACAAAGGCAACAAAATATCACACTGTACAGGTGCCCCCCAGTTTACTTCAGTATTTTCCCCACTGTTGCTTCTAAGTTTTTTTGGCTATGATTGGTATGAGATGCAATGAGTCTTCTGGTGATTACATCTCTGTCCAATCTTCTGCTTATTTCATTAGGAAAGATTCCCAGAAGTGGGATTACTAGGTCAAAGGGTATGCACATTTCTACAGGCTACTGATAGCTTACTTCCAAAATGCTTTTCTTGCCAAGTATGAACCAACATGCATTTCCATCAGCAAATCTGAGGACCAACCCCACATTATGTCCTTACAGTTAGCAACCCCATTTTTAAAAACTTGTTAATTTCGATTATGAAAGTGGTATTTCACTGTGGTTTTATTTTTCAATTCGATGGTGAGCATCTTGCCAAAATCATGGGTAATTTTTTTGTACATTGTTTGCATCTTCTAATATTTACATAGAGGGACGGCAGACTCTACAACAGCGAACCAGGTCCCATGCACAAACCACCCACCCCAAGTAATTAGGATTCACCTACCAGACACTGGTCACAATGCTGTCCTGTCACAAGACGCTTACAGTAGCAGTAACCTGTCTCAGAATCACAAGGATTCCCGCCAGGAATCGTTCCCAGAGGATTGCAAGCACAAGCTTTCGTAGAGATAAAATGAAGTAAAGAAACACAAACCAAGTGAGTGCCAAGGGGTAGTATGGATTTAGAACTGCACAGTAAAATGGGCATTACGTCCACCAGAACTCCCAGACTTTTTCACAAACGTACTTACATGTACAACCGAACGGGTCTTCAGCACTTAAGCCGTAGAAGCCTTCTTTGCAAATTTCACAGTGTTCTCCCTCCACATGTAATTTACACCGGCACTGACCCGCAATGAGGCCAGTGGAAAAATCCGTGTGACTGTCACAGATTCCCCCGTTCTGAGATCCCGCTGGGTCACAGCTGCATCCTGAGACGAACAAAGGTCACCAGGTAACAATGCATGTGTTGGTACCAACACGTATGTTCCCATTGACCCTCTACATGTCACAGTAGACTAAAGAAGGCAAGACTGCTTCAGCAGGCTACCCCACAATTAAAACAATTAATTATTAATTAATTATTAATTAAAATAAAGCAGAGTCTGACGCTCACACCAGGAGTCCCAGGAGAAGGATGGTGACCACCCCCCGCCCTGGCTCTCCAAACCGAGAAGACCTCCGTCACGCCCTTCCCCACGCACGTTCACAGAGGTTGGGGTCTCGCACATCTCTCTCCGGGTGCTGGAAGTAAAACGGCTTGCACTGCTCACAGCTGCGTCCCATCGTGTTGTGCTGGCAGTCGTCACACACACCTCCGGTGATGTTCCCAGTGGCCAAGTAGACCGCCATGTCGAAGTGACAGGAGCCCGAGTGCCCGTTGCAGTTACACTCTGCGCAACAAGAAGGGCCTTGAAGTCGACCTAACACTGGAGGATGGGCTTGCGGGGGAGAAGCTCCTTCTGGAAACTAGGGGTGAATTCAGGCAAGATGACAACGGACAATCAGGCGCCAGTGGGGAAGGGCGCGTCCACCTGGTGTGCTGGAAACCTTCCAGGCGTGAGCTTTCTGAAACATGAATCTGCCCTCTTTGGAAGAGAATGGGCTAAAAAGTAAAAACCTTCGGGGAGAATCCCCTTGGTGGCTTATCAACAGAAGACTTCGACCAGGCAGAGGACACCTGTGGGTCCCCCTCGGGGGTAGAACTGGAACGTATCACCCCAGAGGATCTCCGAGGCACTGCCTCTTGGGAAAGCCTGTTTGGGCTGCCAGCTTTAAGGAACGGGGTGTGAAGGCCTGCTTCCCTTCTCCCCCATTCCCACCGGCACACCTGACCAGGCTCTTCGGTGAGAATAAAGGTCTGCCAAGCGCACGCTGACCCTCTGCCAGCTCCACGGGCAGTCCCCTTGGTCCCACCCCGCTTTAATATCATGTCACTCTCTGCTCAGTACCCGCAAGGGTGCCGGTCTTCCCAAAATGAAGCTTAACTCAACTTGGCCCTCCTGGGACTCTACACCCTGGCCTCCTCTGCCTCCCCCTGCAACACGACCTCCCATAGGGAGGGGCCGTTTCGCATCAGTGACCCATCCTCAGTGCCTAGCAGAGAAGTGCCCACCACATGACGGCTGAATTAAACCGTGGAATCAGTTCCCCAGTGTAGACTCTGTGTTGGTTGCAAGAACGTCCTTGGGGCCTTGGGCTCTGTGCTGTTATCTGAACTCCATCCCCCTTCCCCACCCCCTTCCCTCCTTCCTGCCCCCCCAACCCCTCTTTCTTCTTCTTACCTAAACCATCTCAGCTATCACCAAAGGGTTGTACTTACAAACAGGGGTCTGAGTGGATGCAAACTGCCCTCTGACGGAGACTTACTTTTGCAGGCATTGCTGTTTCGACCTTCAGCGGGTCTCCAGGGTAAGTCGTGGTAGAAATCCATGCACTGTTCACAGTTCAAGCCCTTGGTGTTATGCCTGCACATGCAGTGCCCGTGAACCTTGGAAGTCAGAAAAAATGGGAAAGGGCAAAGTAAGAGACAGACTGGGGACTAGATTTTCTCCACAAATGATGGGAGACAGAAACCCCTTTTCCTACTAATCGTCATCTCCAGCTCACCACAGTGAGGATTTGTTTTTATTTTATCCCTTTCCAGTGAGTTCTGTCTTTCTGATGGCTCCAACTCCATCTCTAGGAACACAGTGATGTGTTCTATTATACAACAGATACTCAGGAAATAGTTTATCAAAGTATCGATGAAATGAACCCAGGTGAACAACATCAGTCACTTAAGAATTAAAAAGTAAATAAAACCTGGTTACTTTTTTTAAAAAAATCTATGCCCCAAAAAACCCTATTTTAAGAGAAATCAACAGAAGTTACACTGCAGAACTAAATGTACAAACGCTGTCTGGAAACGACTCACATTACTGCAAGGTTTATGGCTGTGCCACATAGAAGAATGGCTTTTTTGCTTCTTTTGTTTTGATTTTGACTCCCAGCACCGCACTTGTTTTTCCAAATCAAAAGAAGATTCAGAATATTAATCACTTACCACATTCACACTTAACTTTTTGTCTTTAAGAAAGGAAACATAAGATCTCAGGGAAAACAAAAGAAAACAAAACAAATTATTTTGCTGGATGGAGGGCCCAGGATGTGCTCATTGGCATTGTGTCTCCGGCAAGCTCTGCCTAAGCCCCTGAGGCACATAAAAGATAAATGCTTTCAATCTATTAAATACGCGTGTGCACGGGCACCTCACCTAAACACTAGTTTCTATAGAATGGAATTCAGGAACAGGACAGACAGGTCTGCCCTGGACTCACCTTCACAGGAGCGCCAGTGAGCAAGAGAGTAAAATCATCTCCTGACAAGCTGGTTTTACACAGAACCCCCCCCCCCCCCAAAAAGTCCCAAAGCACACACCACAGCACTCTACAGTGTCTGAATCAACAGCACACAGTGCTGAGACCCCTGATAGGGAGGAGACTACAGGACAGGAGCTACACGCCAGATTTGTTATGCTGAACACTAAACACTGCGTACCTAGCATTCTCTGAAAGATATAGCAACGAGATTATAAGGCTGTGTCCTCCCTTTGGGCTCTGCTAAAAATGCAACTTTATCTACAGGGCAAGTGCTCTAAGTGGAGCAAATAGAGAGCAGAAGTTTCAGCCGGTTGAATGCACAAATCCTGGACCGTCCCAGATGAGGACTAACAATCTTGGGAAAGCAAACAGCAAGTAACGCAGGCACAATCTTCATCAAGGGAGGCCCAGAGTCGAATAACAGAAGGAACCCTGGGGCAGAGTCAGGAGAGCTAGACATGAAATTTCCATCTGCAGCTGATTTAGGGCCCTCTGGTGAGCTGTTTAATTCCTGTTCCGTTCTAATAAGGATAGTTGGTGGAGTAAACCCATTTAGCTCCGAAATCCTACGGGTCTGTAAGAATTACCAGTTCACTTCGAAATGGGTAAAATACCCTAACTTTATCCATTTGGCAAATCACCCAAATCCCCAATTTTTAGAAGTACATGAATTGACAACACAGCGTAAAAGTGGGAAAAGAATGAAACGAGTAGAAGCATATAAAGAAACAAAGCCCACTGGGTTCTTAAGTCATGTTCTGAGGTTCTGGGTTCAAATGTCCTGGTTCTCTGGGCTGGAGGTCACTTTATGCTTGTGGTGCCTGATCTTCCCTAAAGGAAAGGAAGATGTGATAGCTATTGAGAAAACCTCTTAATCCTTATTGGATTGGCTGGAAAAAAAAAAGATCTACTGTAGCAATAGCTTGTTGCAACAATTTCCAAAATTTAATTCTTTGTCTCTGACATGAATAGTCCCAGAAAGTTAACAAAGAGAAAACCAGCTGTCAACCACCATTAAGGCGGAAGGAGCTAAAAGTCAGTCTGGAAAAATAAAACCACAAGAAGCTGTGAAAGGTTTAAGGTAAAACTAGCTTCAAATTGCTTTTTGGGATCATCTGTCCAAAGGAGAAAGCCTGGGGTGCCTGGGTGGCTCAGTCGGTGAGGTGTCTGCCTTTGCCTCAGGGTCCTGGGATCCTGGGGTCCTGGGATTGAGTCTCACGTTGGGCTCCCTGCTGAGCAGGGAGTCTGCTTCTCCCTTTCCCTCTGTGATCTCCACCTCTCTTTCTCAAATAAATAAATGAACTCTTAAAAAATAAAATAAAGGAGAAAGCCTCCCAGAGCGCTTGCTTACCATTCCCTCTACTTCCTCATTCACTCCGTCCACAGGTGCACATTCGCTGGCATGGCCGTAGCAGAAGCAATTTCCTCGAACCACCATATCATACACTGCATAGTAATACTTCTCTCTGATTTCCATTCTGGAATCCAAAAGGTTATCGCCCAAAGTGTGCAGCTTCACAAACTTGATTCTCAAGTTGGTGATTTTTAAGAGATCTACGAGGGTCACCAAGAAGAGGGAAAGTCTGATCAAACAACCAAGACCTCTTTTGCAAGGATACGACATCTCTTTATAGACAGGCACAACAAATAAAAATCACCCCCTTGTACGGTCTCGAGGGCCGTGCTAGTAAAGCTTGACACCATGGGACAGTCTCTGGAAGAAGAAAGGGCTGCTCCCTCTTCACCAGTTTAGAAAGAACATCAGACCATTTCAGGAAGAAGCACGAAGGCAGAGAAATTTAAGAACACGGTGGCACGGCAGCCAGAAACCTCTAGCACACAGTAACCTGAACGATTGCGATGCCATTCGGTATCACGGCAATGTTCATCAGCTCCAACCCAGAGGAGTCCATGCAGGTGGGAAAGGGTTTATCAGCACACTCCAATTCTCTTATTACAAGAGAATAGGATGGAACATTCTTGTGTTCATTTTGGGAGGAAATAAAGTATACCTGAAATTTCCCACCACTTAGATGAAATCCAAGTTGCTAAAATAGATTTAACACTGCAGAAGAACCACGTTCCAGGGACAGAAGATCTCCACCACATTCTGACCCAACGTCACAGTCTCCCACTTTTTTGTCCCGTTTGTCATCCATAGTGTGACATAAGGATAAAGGAGCTCAGTATCAGGAGGTTGGGCAAGTTGATTTTTTCCAAAATAATAAGTTACTTGCGGATCAATTTCTTTTATCTTTTCTTCTCGCTCCTGGGCCTACAGATCTATGCTTATTACAGATGTGGGGCTACCAATTATATTGTAGAGTAACTTGATCAACCAAAAGCCATTCATTCTTCTCCCGCAGTGTTTCCATCAATGGCTAAGCTGCTCTTGCTGAAGTGGATCTGGAAAGACTCATCAGTCCATCAGTCCTCCCCTGTGTAGCCTGAAATTGTCCCTAAGCTTTACTCTCACTGGTGCTGATGCATTCTCGTTTGCCCCACAGGACAAGGTGCTGGCACAGGGCATCAGAGACTCGCGAAGCCCGAACACAATTTTAATGACTTATAATACATGCGTAGCCTACAATGAAGACTATAGAAACAGCTGTGGGTTGAAAGGGACAGTCCATGAGTCCCTGCATTGAACTTAGGCTCTTTGTAAAATCAAAAACGGAACAGAGAAAGCGTGGTACGACTTAGCTGGCTGGAATGTGTGAATGCCAACATTTCCTCCCACACACAGAATGAAGACAAGTATCTACTGACAAGAGGCCCGACGACAAAGCTATAGAACGGCCAGAGTGTTTAGGAGCCCCTGAACCGATCTTTGTGGGACCCCACGGAAGAGCAAACATGTCCCTTCTCCGCTCTCCCAGCACAGTTACCCACAGCCAAGCCTTGTACATGGACCTGCTGGCGTGGGCAAGACTCGCTTTTGAAGTGAGGCCCCAGGTCTCGACAAGAAAGCCAACCAAAGAGACTTTCCTTGTTCTGTAGAGCACAAAGGCGATCGAGAGCATCAGCAGTTAAAACGGGCACCTCTCGAACACAGGCAAGATTTTCTGAGGCCATTCAACAACAAAAGACCAGAGAATTATGATGGTGACACGTTCCCCAAGTTTTGCAAATGTCGTCCAAGAAGGAGCGGACCGGGAGTCCTTGTAGGATGCCACAGGGTATGTGTCGCGGACGCCATGTGGACCTTTCTCACAACCGGGTTTTGAGAGCAGGGATGGGATGCCTCCCAGAGCCCACTCAGAAATGGCACAGGGCTGGATGTACCATAGATATTGGTTTTGTAATAGAATGAACAAGCAGATTACAGACCAGAGACGGTCTGGGCTGCATGTAAAATTAATTTAAGTGGGGAAACAGCCCTTTTCTGGCTATATTTCCTGGATGTTTTCCATTCTACTCTTGCATGCTTTGCACTGGGAGGCTCTATGGTGCCTTGGGTTCAACTAGGGCCGTCTGCAGCTGGACACCATCAGTGGAATCAGCCTTTCCTCTCTTCAGTGGCCTACACCTTAGTAGCCGGAGAAGGAGTCTCATCCCCTCACTCTGAGGTATGGGGACCAGGTCCATGCAAGACCCAGGCCATGGCTTGTGGCAACATGAAAAGCAGCAGCTGCTTCAATTCACTGACTACTCTCTGTGGGTCAGGCACATCAGAAGATCGTTTCTAGAACTCATGTTTTCTCCATAATGATGTTCAAATCAGTATTACTATATGTAGAGTACAGTTGAAAAAACAGATTTTAAAATAAACCAGGTTTAAGCAGATTACTTGCCCCAGGTCCCAGAACTGTGATATCCTGGAACTGGGATCGAAACCCAGGGCTGCCAGACTCCAAACCCCCTTCTTCTAATTAGCGCATATTTTGCCTTCCAAGATGATCAAAATGTAATTCTGTAACAAATGAAGCATGGTTGCTACATGCTAGAAAGCTTCCAAATTTAGATTTAGAATCATAACTTATGGGTTCACGATCTGACTGCCCCTTACACACATTATTCCAACTCTCTAAGCCTCAGTTTTCTCATCTGTTAAATGGAAATACAAGCGTACTGAGCACGGCTGACACCTGGATTTCCTCCCAGTACTCCTTCTTCTTTCCTTCCTTTGACAAGAAAAGCCTCCGGCAAGAGTGTGAGAGGGCACACGGCCACCTTGCTAGAGGTTTCCCAGTGTGTCTTGAGGTTGGCCACGTGAGTAAATTTGGCCAGTGGGACGTGAGCAGCTCCCACGTCATCTGCCCTTCGCTGCCTCCTACCCCATAGGTTGGGTCCAGCTCCAACCTGCTAGGAGTAAAGACTAGGAGACAGAAGGAACCTGGCTGCTCTAGTGGCTAGGGTTGCCAGATGCAGCAATAAGAATACAAGTTGTTCAGTTACATTTGAATCTCAGATAAACAATATTTTGGTCAGTAAAGTCTGTCTTAAATGTGACATGGGACATAGTCACACCAACCATAAATATTGCATGGGATGTCCTTGTACTAGTCACGAATATTCCATGGGATATAATTACTAAAAAACAACTTGCTATTTACCTCCAATTCAGATTTAACTGGGTGTAAGCCTTTATTTTATGTGGTAATCCTACATGTAGCAGATGACCTACTGTTCTTCTCTGGAAAGCGCTCTGGATGATTTCGTAAGAGAGAAATCAACTTCTATCTTATTCAAGCCACTGAATGTTTGGGGACACTCTGTTACAACAGCTTAATCTGTACCCTAATTTATGTATACATATATAATATATACAAATTATATATTATATAACATACACAATATATAACATCTATAAGTTATATATGATATATATTATATATAACATATATAAGTTATAGGTTATATGACTTATAAGTCATATATAAGTTATAATATATAATACATAAGTAATATATAACAAATTATGACTTATGTAATATACAAGTAATATACAAGTTATATATTATATAACATATATATATATTTATATACATATATATTATACTGAGCAATAAAATAAGGTATTATTACAACCAGCATAATTGTTTCAGTACTTATGACTTAAATGTTTTACTCTAATCAAAATGTGTTCCCCATCCGGGAGGACTTTGATTCCTGCCAATTTCAAGGGCCTCTGATTGGGTATTGTGGAGATAAAAGGAAAGAAAGAGGGTGGATTCAGCACTGAATGCTTAGATTTGGGGTAACAGTGTTCTGGGTAGGAGTTCTTCCATGATTGCTGTTTTTCCATCAAAGCTTTTATTCGAAAACAAGCTTACTCTGTATCCTTGGACTGTAAGGGTCTTCTATTCTGAAAGCAGGATCTAAAGCACGAAATATCACCTAAAAATAGATACAAGAGTAATGGGTATTTTTGCCATGATCAAAAAGGATTTGTAAGTAGAATGTAAAACAAGAAAAGCAAACAAACCTCTCCTTCGGTTGAGGGTTCAATGTCAGAATAGCGGGAATCACAGATTATATCATCCACTTTCTTCATGGGGCCGGTGGAGATGCCTGGAAACGAGCTCTCGCAGTCATAGGCAAAGTATCTGTACACGCCCCAGGTTCTCCCGAAGTCGGACGATCGTTCTATCAGCATAGCGGCCGGACGGAATGTCTAAAGGTGGGGAACAGAAGGCTCGTTTGATGTTTTCTATTGGTGATCTGTACTTTTTTTTTTTTTTTTTTAACTCAGATGAACCTATCACTCAGCTGCTCGTCATAAATCCTGCCGGCATGCGGTTGGTGTCTAGGACTGTGGCAGGATTTCAGAAACTTTAGGCCGGTGCACGGTGGGTCCTCTCGCCGACAAGTGTCGAGCCCTGAAACGCTGTATTTCCTCCCACCCTAACAGAGATCAGTCAGCTCCTTCTCCTTAGAAGCTGACCATAAGCGGGACTTAATAGCTAACACTCTTTGGATGAGTCGGTCAGCACCCATCACAGGACCGGTTAGGTTGCCCGCTTGCTCGGTTTGCTTGTGTAATCGTTCGACAGCTGGGTGCTGACCACCGCTCGGTATAGACCGTGGTCTGCAGGCTGCAGACGGGCCCAGGAAGCACATTCATTCCATCATTCAAGATACGAAACATCAGGGGCGCCTGGGTGGCTCAGTTGGTTAAGCGACTGCCTCCGGCTCAGGTCATGATCCTAGAGTCCTGGGATCAAGTCCCACATCAGACTCCCTGCTCAGCAGGGAGTCTGCTTCTCCCGCTGATCTCTCTCCTCTCGTGCTTGCTCTCTCTCTCTCTCAAATAAATAAATAAAATCATTTAAAAGAAAAAAAAAAAAAGATACGAAACATCACAGCAGTCTCCTACAGTGTGCTCTGGGAGGACAAGAGGAAGCAAGGACTAACTTGAGAAGCTGCAGAATCCTTCGATTCCCCTCCTCGCTACTCCACTGCCCGAAGAACCAAAAATGGGGACTCAGATACTCGGATGAGAATGTTCATGGTGGCATAGTTCACAGTGGCCCAAAGGCAGAAACCAGCCAAGGACCCATCCAAGACCAATGGATAAACCAAACACGGCATAGACATGCAAGAGAATGTTATTCAGCCATAAAAAAGAAATTCAGATACTCCTGCATCATGGATAAACCCCGAAAACATTCTATTCAGTGAAAGAAGCCAGGCACAAAAGGACAGATCCTGTAGGATTCCACGGACAGGAAAGGTCTTGAACTGGCAAGTCTGCAGAGGCGGGAAGTAAATTAGAGGTTTCCAGGGGCTGGGGGGAGGGGGCAATGGGGAGTTATTGCTTCATGGGTAGAGTTTATATTTGGGGTGATGAAAAAGTTCTGGAAATAGAGTGGTGTTGGTGGCACAACATTGGGAAGCCACCTAGTGGTACTGAATTGTATACTTAAAAAGGTTTAAAATGGCAAATGTTGTTTGATGGATGTTTTCACGCACACACACACACACGTGCGTGCGCGTGCGTGCGCATTCTTTGAATTCTTCAGAGAGAAGTTGGCCTTGAACTGGATCCTGGAAGGGTGAGTGTCTTCCAGGCAGTGGGCGGAGGGGCTGCAGGCGGCAGAAGAGCTTGACCAGGACAGGAGAGGAAGAAACTTGCTGGCCATGTGCAGGCCTTTCCTTTACCTTTATGCCACAAAAGGGGAGCACCAAAAGACTGGACTGAACAGAATGAAATGATCAGGTTGTACTTTAGAAAAATCATCCTGGGGACAGCTGGGTGGCTCAGTCGGTTAAGCATCTGCCATCAGCTCAGGTCATTATCTTGGGGTCATGGGATCGAGTCCCACATCAGACTCCCTGCTCAGTGGGGAGCCTACTTCTTCCACCCTCTCTGTCTGCCATTGCCCCTGCTTGTGTGCACGCGCGCGCACTCTCTCTCTAATAAATAAATAAAATCTTAAAAAAAAAAAAAGAAAAAAAGAAAATTCATCCTGGGGCACAATTATCGGACACAGAAAAACAAGAAACAAAAGAAACCAAGAGATAAGGAAACCAACTGAGAGAAAAAAAGATGAAGGTCTTCACTCAAGCATGATAGTATGGTCGGACAAAAAGGATGCAATTGCTCTGAAAACTTAAGAGAATTTAGTAAAATATATTGGATCACACTTGGTGATCTGTTGTTAGGTTTCAGTGGAAAGGGAGGGAAGGAAAGAAACAGCGGCACCTGAGCTTGGAGAGTGTGTGTGTGTGTGTGTGTGTGTGCGCGCGTGTGCATGTGTGTGTGTGTGTGTGTGACACTGTGCTAATAGCAAAGCCCAGAAGAGAAGGCAGGCTTTTGGTTTTGGACTAGTTACACACGAGGCATCCACAAGAGGACACCCAGCAGACAACCAGAAATAGCAATCTGGCACCCAGCTGCACCAACAGAGCTTGAACCATGGATTTGGAAATCACGGTTGGCACTGTTTGGAAATCACAGTATTTGAAACCCCCAAACGTATGACTTCCCCCCGAAAAGCAAGACAAGATAAAAGAGCCAAAGTCATTGTTCCAGAAAAGGCATCAGCACAGGGCTAGCCAAAGCAGGAAAGAGTGGTGCCAGGCAACTGAATTACATCATTGCTTAACCTCCTGTTCTGGGCCCAACGGTGTCCTCCCCAAATTCTTATGTTGAAGACCTAACCCCTTGTCCCTCAGAATGTGAATGTATCTGGGTAATTAAAGTAGAATGAAGTCTTACAGTGGGCCCTAATCCCACGCGACTGGCATTCTTTATAAGCAGGAGCAATTAGGATAGGGACATGTCCAAGGGAAGACCAAGGGAAGAGAGAAGAAAAACCACCATCTCCAAGCCAAGGAAAGAAAGAAGTCACAGGAGAATCCAACTCTGTCTACACTTGGATCTTGCCCATAAAGCCTCCACAGCTGTGAGACAAGACACTTCTGGGATTTAAGCTGCCTTACGGAGGCCCCAGGAAACTAACACACCCTCGAGACACACTCTCCTTACACGTGGGAAATGGTGGCTCAGACACGTTCATGGACTTGCCAACTAGAGGCAGAGTTTAGATTCAAATCCAGGCTGAACGAGGCCCAAACCCATCTTTCTGCCTCACTGGCTGACGGCATCACAGCAGACCGACAAGTGGATGTCACGGAGGATGGGATACAAAGGCCAGATTCCTGGAAACTGAGGCAGGATGGAAATTTGGGAGGGTGGAAAGAAGAGATGAGGCACATGGCACCTTCCACTGAGGGGAAACGTGGACAGAGGAGCCAGCCCAGCGAACAGAAGCTGAACAGACCTTCCCTTCTGAATTAAAACCGACACTTGGGAGAAATCTGGGTGACCACTAATGGGGAGACCAGTCCATTCCCAGACTCCTTCTGCCTTCCTTAATAATCCTGACAGTCTTTTGCATGGATCAAAGGAGACAAGCGTAATAAAACAGAAGGTCATATTTGGACAGATTCTTTGACTTATTCACTTACTAGTTGCTTGGGTTTTTACTTTTTTACCTGTTCAGGAATATAAGAAAATGGTACTTTATTAAATTCAAGACTACATGACGAAGGAGTTTATATTAAGGGGGGAAAGCCCCAATAACTACCTCAGCCAAGACAAACTCCCCATGAGGCCTGCCTCCTGGGTGATGACATCTGGGGATAGACCAGCCTAATGTCTCCGGGTCAGAAGGGAGCAGAGAGAAAACGCTGTAAGCCAGTGCTGGCTGTGATTCTTTCTCCCTCCTTTCTGGAAGCTTCTGAGTCCCTAAGGGCCATTGACAGAGCGATCTGATTTCCTGTGGATTCAGGAGGCTGCTGGAACCCAGGAAAACACTGGCATGTTCAGAATGGAGGCCCTTCTACACTCTTCGCTCATTCATCAACCTGCTTGGGGCTCACACTGTGGCACGGCTACCTCTGAATTTCTACTCCATGAAAGAGCTACGATTTTGGCCACATCTGGCTATGGACCAAAGCCCACTGTGTATACGTTACAAGAGTTTCGCTGGCTCACAAAACCCAACCCCAAACCCAATCCCCTTAGCAAGCGGCTCTCTCCACAGCAAACCTGTGTTCCTCACCACCACCCGCTACCGTCCTCACTCCGGTCGCCCTACTGCCATGCTCCTGCTTACTCAGCTTGGACATCCAAGAGATCTTGGCTTCATCCTTCTCCTTGCCCTCCTTCTGTTGTTCTGCTTCTCATCCTTCTCCAATTCATGGCTGAACCTTTGATTCCAAAAGGGCCCAACTGAGGACCCCCATGGTAGTGGGCGATAATTCTCAAGGGTAGGAGCAGCAGAGAGAACAGTAGGGCAATAAGGGGAGGTGTGTGATTTGAAAAAGCTCTTCTGGTAGTACTTCCAGGATGTCCTGGATGGCAGGGGCGACTCCCTCCTATGTGAGAGTCAGGCCCGCCTCTGCATGAACCCCAGGAGTCTCCTAGGTGAGCCCCCTCATCAGCACAGACTTCAACGAGGGCCTCCCCATGAGCGCTCGGTGCTCACTGTCCCAGGCCCTCCTCTGCCTCCTCTCTGGCCACCTTCCTTAAATAGTCTCATCTTGTGTCAATGGTTCCCCATTTCCTCCATGGCACACACTCCTCAGCCAAGAGTCCCGGTCCTTCTGACTGTTATCTTCCTTCTCGCCCCCTCACGGCCCAGAGCTCCAGGCAAATCTACGCCCAACGAAACCCGCCTGAACTGTCCACCACCAGCACTTTGCTTTCAGACGCTGTCCTCTGCCAAGAACGCCTTTTCTTCCACCTCCTCCCACTGAGATCCTGCTCACCCTTCCTGGCCCGGGTCAAATGCAGTCCTGATCTCTCTTCATGAAGCTTTCACCCTTAGCCCAGGCTACGAGGAATCTCGCCCTCCTCCATGCTCAGAACGTATATTCTCTGAACTTCTGCTGAGCGCTTAGCACCCTCCGTGACGTAAGTTATTTGCCAGTCCCTGCCCCCCCAACCCTACCAGGGTGGGAAGGTCCTGCAGAAAAGCAACCATAAGATCTTTAAAATCTCCCGCAGGGACTCGGGCACTTTCTTACAAACAGAAGATGGCTGAATTCCTTGACCCGCTTATCCAAGCATCCGAATATATAAAAAATGATCGCATTCCCATTAGAGGCCAGGTAGCAAGACCATGCCTTCTCCCGCAGCGGAGGGCTAGGTCACACAATCCCCCCAGTGCAGGGGTTCTCATTCCTCCCACTTTTCCTTCCAAAGAGGAAGCCGAGGCCCCAGCCGCATGTGCCAGAAAGGGGCAGGGTGGGGATCTACGCCCAAGCCTGTCCAACCCCATACCTGTTGCTTGTCACACCGGGAGCTGGAACCTGCAGGGGGCATCCTCTCTCACCCACGGCAGCCTGACTGCCTGCACCCATTCCTCACATCTCTGTTGTGTCCCCGCTTGTTTGACCCTCCGCACTTGGGCGGTTTCATCCCTGGCCCACCGTACTCAGTCAAATGGGTATTTAATGACAGAACATGTACCCCAAGGACCTCTGGGTGTACGCAAACTCAGAACGACCCATGGAGGCACAGATGCCCTTTCTGAAGTAAAAGATAGGGCCATTGACGGGAATAATGATAATTCTATTTTAGACATGAAGGTAACGTCTTTGGACATGGCCGAGTTTTACTTCTAATGACCAAGCTGGGCTTGGCCACAGTTAATGAAGGGAGGAGGCTCGGTGTTGATTTGCTTGGTGAAAGCCCCGACCTCCCCCTGTATCAAGTGTCACAGTGGAAGCCTTCCTGTCCAGCAGCAACAGCACCTCTGGGGGCCCTGGGGGTGAGGATGGCAGGGGATGAGGGGCTCAGGCCTAGGAACCAGCAGTCCACCATCCCTCCCAGTTGTGGTCTGACTTTCATGCCTTTCCATGCTCCTCGGCCTCCCGAAACTTCCACGCAGTTACTCCCTCCCCAGCACCTCTCTTCCTAACCTGAGACGGTGCAGCTCAAGCCCCCCACCAAAAACTAGCCAAAGTGGTTTTAATCTGAGAAGTGGGAGGTAAATTATGGGTTTTATGTGCATCAACGTGTACTTTAAGTCATGAGTAGTCTGTCATTTCCAGGCAGCTGCTTATGAAGAAACAAAGGGACTTTGTCCAGAGAAATTCCCCAGCCCCGGAGTCATTTTACATCTCTAAAAGAAAAAGGATGAGAAAATCCACATTTAAGAAAGCATACGCGTTTCTTAAGGAACTACAGAACTGTTCCCACAAATTTTGCAAGCCCTTGAAAACTAAAGATAAAACACTTCCTTTTCAGTTACCAAACTCAGCATTAAAACATCAACACAAGGGATCAGGGATTTACTCTCCAGATGTTTTATTGTGGTTTGGGAGAGAGTCAAAGCTGCCTCTCTCCGTGGGGAAATAAAAAGAGATCTAATTAAAAGTTTACAGTTGAATTACCTTAGAATAGAGGCTCGCTCTCTCCTACTTGCCACGAAGATAGAGTATTTGTTGAACATAGTAATTTGTGCCCATCTTAAAAAGCTGCTCAATGATCCCAATTTATGGCAACAATAATATTTAAGTTCCCATTTAGGCCGACTCTCAACAGAGAGCCCTACCAAAAAGGGAATTACACGGCGCCTCTCCATGTGTCATTTGTGAGAAAGTGACGAATTCCTTACCTTGAAAGTCATTATGAGATGAGTAAAGTGGAATTCTGCTTCCAGATCCAGTTGGATCGTTACATTTTCCACACCTATAGGAGATTTTTGGGAAATAACAAAAAGGAAATAGTAAACAGGGACATCTGTGAACAGTTGGGACTGTTGTCTCAAATTCTCTTTATGCCCCTCACAGAAATCCTCCTTGCCGTCTATCTGAAAGTGAAGCTACAGACAGGAAACCTGCCTTGGCGTAGGAGGTAAAGCGCAAATCAGAAGGCTTTCCCAGATCTCCACAAACGGTTCCAGAGCTCGACACATTGAATCTGCTGAGCGGAACAAGACATCCGGCAGATTGCCTCTAGTTGCTGTCAAGAAAGGCAGCTTTTGCTTAGGAGAAAGTAAAACATCTCCCCCTCCCTCTAAGCCAAGAGGCTCTCAAGGGGAAGGAGGGGGTCACTTCCTGTGCACAGTAGGGGTTCAGCTTGCAGCTTAAAGCAGGGGATCTAAGCCTCCTCCAGGCAAAACACAAATATTCCTTTTTTTAATGCATCAGCAAAGAAAATAAATAAGAGTCTACCACGCATATTAGTTATGCTCCCATTTAGAAAGAACTATCCCCGACGGGGAAGCCTTTGGATGCATCCCCACCACCGAAAAACAATGCCAGAGACAAAGAGTCCCTCAAATAAATACACCGGCCCAGAACAAATACTAACATCTTCCCTTTGGGGGAAGCCTGAACAAACAAACCAGCCTTCACACCAGGCCCTGAGGGTGGGTCAGTCCCACGTTAACACACTAAAAAGGCCACTGGAATTCCAGAGATGGAAAGTACTTCCCTCCTCCTCGCCAATACCTCCAGCCCTCCAGGCTGCCTCTTTGCTAAAGGAGACCTTTCCCTGTTTGCTGGGTTGGAGAGAGCTTCAGGGGGTCCACCTTCTATAGCAAAGGAAGTCTTAAAGGCAGGAAGACAGGAATGTGTCAGAATGAATCATGTCACAGGCTGGTGTATTTTCAGGAAATCAGTAGGACTTTTGAAATAAACTCTCCCACTGGACAACCGCCAAGCCAGTTGTGGGGGGTGGGGGGTGGTGGTCACTGAAACGGATATGAGTTAGTTGGAATGTTAAAGAAAAACATTATAATCACACTAACCAACCTTATCTAACTTATTAAAAAGGGCCATATTATAAACCGACTCGGGACATTTCGGAGTGGAAGGTGAGCTCAGCTCCCATGTGTCTCTTCTCTCCCAGGCTTTTAAAAACCTGCAGTGTTTGTTCAAAATGAAGAGATAACAAAATAACGTAAAGTGCAAACAAGACTAGGACCCTTTCTGTAACATAAGAACATACGCTGCATTGGGCGCCCTAAAAACACATTCCGTTTTAGATTTAGAACCTGATAACGCATTGCAGTTTTTTTTAAATAAGGGAAGAAAAATCCACAGAGAAATAAAAAAGGGTGATTCTTTCAAAGCGTGTTTGATTTCTGTCAGACCTAGGGGTAGATTCCCCAGGAAGGGTTCTGAAAAGTAGCTGTGCCCTCCAAGCCCATTTCGATGCCTGAACACCAATAATTTAAGGCCGCCACCTAAAGCTCCACTTGGATGAAACTCACAGAAAATGGATAAAATCACATCCAGAAAGAACATCTTTAATAATGAGGACACCAAGGAGGGGATGGGGGCAGTAACAACCAATCTGACTTTCTGAAGCCTAGGCATCAGCTAACCTCACTGAATCTCTTGGGACAGAGAACACAAGCGCCTCACCTTGAAAATCCGTCTTCCTGGCCTTTGGCCTCTTGCCCCACGAATTCAAAGTGGCAGATATCGGTGAACTCCTGAAGCAACCAAGAAAAACCCTCCCCTCCCCCGGCACTACCGCACACGATGAACAATATTACTGTCTATCAACTTGATACGAAAGTTGAGGTGTCCTTCTAATTGTCCTTTCATGTCACTGGAAGAATGTGGGCAGTCGGGACACGCTCCTGTTGTTTGGAAGCGGCACTGTGCTCTTTCAGAAATCCTCCGTGACTGGAGTACAGACTTACAGAAACTTCTCTATCACATTCAACTATCAACCAAGATAACCTCCTGTAAGAATTGGTAAGGCTCTAATGGACGGACACACTTTTTGAGGACGAGACTACCTCAAACTGGTAACCAATGCAGTCCCAAGGTTGACCAATGAATAATCAATCAACTCTCCCCAGAACCCAAGAGTCTTCTGAAAAGCAAGGATAATTTCATAGTCAATGACAAGGAAGTCCAGTAAGGGAGTTCCTCTTTATAGAAAGTTACATGACAGCAAGTCTCCAAAAGCTTCCCAGGGATAGGGCATATATAAGAGAGAGATCTAGTCAAATCCATATTCTCTATGGCCAAACCTAGGTTTACAGCTTTGAGATCCAGAATTCTCATAATTTTTTGGAAGATCTAATGGTACATTGTTATTGAGAAGACACAGTAACTCTACCTTTATTTCCCAAAGTTCAGCATTCAAGTTTGACACAGATGCAAAACTAATGGGGGATAGTTTCCCAGTGAAATAACATCAAATTTGATGAATTTACTAAACCCAAACCCGGGGCACCTGGGTGGCTCAGTGGGTTAAGTCTCTGCCTTCAGCTCAGGTCATGATCTCAGGGTCCTAGCATCGAGCCCCATATTGGGCTTTCTGCTCAGCAGGGAGCCTGCTTCCCCCCCTCTCTCTGCCTGCCTCTCTGCCTATTTGTGATCTTTCTCTCTGTGTCAAATAAATAAAATACATTAAAAAAAAAAAATTAAACCCAAACCCCAAGGCAAAGAAAGGAAAAAGGAGCTGGCTTCACATACTCACTAGAGAAATTGAGTGGGGGTCATATCTAGGTTGACAGAGTCGTTGAAAAATTCATACCTAGTGCTGAGTCACAGTACTATTACTGAATTTTCTTAGAGGGAAGGACACTGATGGTAGGGGGGCTGCTTTTGCCTTTTCCTTTGGGGTTGATCAAAATGAAAGATGCCATATTTTATGGAAGATTTAGGGCTGTGCAGGGCCTTCCACATCCCCAACAGATACAGCCGCACCCACAAAGACTCCCCTCAGGATGAGGGCTACGAAATACTCCTTTGGTCTAGCATCAAAGACTTCTTTCTTACAGAAAGTGCATACTTGAGGAAGAAAGATCAGATTTTACCAAGAAAAGTTAGTGCTAGGCAGTAAATCCGCCAAAGGCCATAATTATAGGGCAGACAAACCAATCAAGATTACAAATACCCAGGAGCCTGTAAACTCCTTCCAGGTGACCAATCACACACCAAGCCACATACCGTTTTCGGATTGCCACCAAATCTTAAGGCGGTTTGGAGCAAATGTAGTGACCACATTTTCAATGAGATGACTGTCAGGGTTGAGGGTCTCATGATAAGGATCTTGTGAATTGCAGATGAAGCATTTTTTGTCCTCCTGAAAGGAAAGTCAGTTTCATGAGTCTAGGAAGCAATCACACACACACACACACACACACACACACACACAAAATGCACACACACCACAAATTAAGCCCACAATACAGAAATCAAGCTGACTTGCTTCAAGAAAAATAAATGTCTCAAAATTACTTACATGACACATAATATGCCTTTTACTTTTTAACTTACGGGGTATGCATTACTGCTGAAAATTTCCTCCACGCTTGTAAATTCAAGGTCAGAAGTAAAAGGTGGCATTGTTTCCACAAGCTATTAATTTAATCAAAATGAAATTTCTAGGCATAAGCCTTCATCTCAATGAATAGCTAGAGAAGCTTACTCTTCCAGTAAAATGCAGAAGAGGTATTAAAGAATTTTTGCTGACATAAAGCAAACTGAAAAATGAAAGGGGAGAAAATAAAAAGAACAATGCATTCGGCCTGTTTTTCTAAAACCTACATAAGACAGAGGCCAAGTATTACGCAGATGAATTTAAGAAGCTTTGAGAAATACAGAACCCGTTTTCTCAGCTTCTGCTCTGCCCAAGAATTAATGGTGGCAGCTTAATCAATGGTGGCAGCTTGCAGACTAACCCAGAAACCGCTCGGAATATTTGGGAAGTGAGGACGAGGCTGTGGTGCTTTGTTATGAGCACTGTACACTGAGACCAACTCAAAGAATGCCAACACGGACCTTCACGAAGCTGAGAATGGCATCGGTAAAGATCCACAAATATCGAACAACACTGAAGCAGGGATAATATTCTGATAAGGACAGTATCAACGAATTGTACTTTTATGTTTGTCCTTATTTAGTTATTAGTTATCCCCTTCCTCCCGGAAAGGATTAGGGACGAGCAAAAGGTACTAAGAAAAAGCGAGAAAACAGAAGTCAGGAATTCAATGGGACCCTGGACAAAATACTTAAGATTCCTGCCTCAGTTTTCAGACCCATTAAATGTTTGAGAGAAGTGCACACCCAGGCCCTTTCTTTAGAATCTGCTATCTGTAAAGAGCACTCCACACTTTCATGGCTGATCCCATAATCCAGAGAGTTTGCCTTGACTTGGCTTTGAAGACAAACAATTCAATTCTCATTCTGGTCAAAGCCAGATTCAGAATCTGGGGATTCATTTACAGGATGTCCTCACCTCCGAGGTAAATGTTAACACAATATTTTAGGTAAGATTTACATGCTAATATTAGAAAAGGTAACATCGACTGCCTTCATTAACCTGTAGCCAAGGAAACTAATACTGGAGAACAATTACCAGAACTCAAAAAAAAGTTTAATTATAGCCACCCTTCTAATCAGGAGGAAGCAGTCTAGACATCTCTGTGTAAACCTGGAAGCAAAGGAGCAGAATCCACTTTACCGCATTCCTTTGGTTTAATTTCTCCAGTCTCCAGAATGGGCTCTCTCCTGGCTTTATAAAAGTGGCTCCATTTTAAGGTCTCTGTGGTGCAAACCACACAACATGGACCTCCTCCCAAAGGGCAGGTATCCAGTCAGGTGGAGGGACCAAAACTGGAGCAGCTGGCTCTGGCACTTGGAAGCAGGTAAGACTAGCTGCCTTTTGCTTGCTTTAGAGGTCAGAAATAACAGGCTACTTAAAAAAAAAAAAAAAAAGCAAAAGGCTTCTGATTCTAGGTAGTTAATTTTGGGACACCTGGGTGGCTCAGTTGGTTAACTGTCTGCCTTGGGCTCAGGTCATGATCTTGGGGTCTTGGGCCCCCGCATGTAGCTCTTTGCTCACCTGGGAGCTTGCTTCTCCTGTCTGCTCTGCCTACCACTACCCTCTGCTTGTCCTCTCTCTCTCTGACAAATAAAATCTTTTAAAAATAATAAAATATATTTTTGACTTTGTAAAAATGTGACCTTTGAAATCTAAGATCCTGGCCCCGTTGTTAGAAGGCACCCAGAAATTTCATTTGGGTCCTTCTCTGTCAGGGTACCATGGCAACCAGGAAATTCTGAAGAGGTATCTAATGGAGGTAGATGGGGAACAACACCACAGGAAAGAAAATCAGGGTCAGTGACTAGAATGACCTTGCAAGGTATCCATCAGCGCTACCATACCCTTTATCCAAGAGAAATGGGAAAAACCCAAGATCACTACCCAGAATAAGAAAAAGAGATAAACTATCTTTTACACACATTCTAAGGAGGACAGATTTAAAATAACCACAAAACGTTAAGCACTCGGGACTTTTTGAAGGCTCAGGGTCAGGATCCGGGGCAGGGACCGGGTTGCCTGCAGTCCTGCCTTTCCATGCTGACTGCGCCCGCAGTGGAGGCGGCAGGAAATGTTTGGCGGATACAACTGTGCAAACGGAGATGGAGCAAAAAAAGGGTGAGCAGCCAGTCTAATCCCGGGACTCCCCGACTGGCCGCGCTTCCTATCTGGATAGCTGGCAGGATGTGGAGTCCCCAGGGCCTGGCTCCTGGGTCTCTAGACCGGAGGAGGCGCGCGTAGAGCCGGGAGCTGGGATCTCCGCCCTCACCTGGAGGTGGCTGACAATACAGTATGGCTCAGGCTTGTGCAGCCCGCACGTCGAGGTCACGGAGAGCTTCTGTGCTCGGCCGATGAGAAGGTCACCCGTGGCGGGGTAGCAGCTGCCCTCCGCGCAGCCATAGCTGAATTCGGGTTCTTGAGCGCGCACTTTGGCTCCGTACAGGGCTGTGGAAAAGGGCAGGCGACCCGGGAGGTGGGGGAGTGGGTAGGACACAAGCAGGGAGCGCGCCCAAGCGAAAGGTACAAGAAGGGGCGGGAACAGAGTAGGTTCAGAAGAAAGTAGAATGCACAGAAAAAAGCCCATTGGAAAGATGAGCGAGGAGGAGGTCGGCACGTGGAGAGGGTTCGGAAAGAGACACGGTATCACGTTGGTCCGGCAGTCCAGAATATCATTCCCCGGAGACCTAGAGACACTCAAGCCCACCCAGATCTGCCTTGGGGAAGCAGCTCCAGCCACAAAAGGTAGACGTGCAGACCAGCCACTTCGATGAGCCTGTGCCTGGACCTGAGCGCAGGCAGGCGAGCGGGCAAACATCCATGCGTGCGCCGGTAGGGGGGTGAGTGTATGAACCTCCGTGCACGCGGCAGCCTGTGCATCCTCAGTGTGAAACCGTGTGTGCGTGCGCGTGGAAATGTGTGAGTGTGCGTGCGTGCACCCTCGGAGATCCCGGGCGCTTCTTTGGGGGCGAGGCAGCAGGACTCGCAGGGGGCGCCGCTTTCCCAAGCAAGGGGCGAGTGGACAAGTCCCTGCGGCTTTGGAGTGCCTTCAACGCTTCGTCATTCCAGGGAAGCACCCGGTCCAGCTGTTTCTGGCGCCATCCGGGGGCAAACAGCGATAGTTAATTGAAGCCACATGGCTCCAATCTGTTCCCAGGATTAAGCCTGCGCTCAGCTTGTATGCTTCGCCGGGAAATGGGCTCCAGGGCAGCTCTCGGCGACAAGCTCCCAGCCGACCCCAGGAAGCCTGACCCCCCCATCCCCTCGCAGTGGAGAGACCCACCGTGAACCCGCCGAAGGTGCAAAGCCCAGAGCAGGGGCCGCGGATCCCCAGTTCTAGTCACAGAGCCCCCAGGTTGCGGGTCCGCAGCGATCCTCGCGCGCAGTCCTCAGCCGCCACCGAGGGCGCTGGCGTTTAATCCCGGGGCACGATTCCCACCCCAGTCCCTCTCCGATCGTCCAGGCGCCCTCGAAGCAGGGTCAAACGCCTTCAGGGGCTTCTTCCCCACCCACGCCTCCTCCCCCCACCCCCTCCCCCCACCACCGCGTCCGAGGAATTACCTAAGAAACTGAAAGCGAACACCTGGAGCAGCCCCATGGCCAGTCCCTGCAGCCGAGGGGACACCCCTGCGGAGGACTGGAGAACGCACCGGCCGAGCCGCCTGCCCTTTTCCCCCTCGTCTTCCTTTCTGGAGAAGTAAAGGAAAAAAAAAGCAAGTGTTCAGAGAGCAGAGAGGGGCCCTTCTATTTCCTGCCGCTCCCACGGAAGCGGGGAGTCCGAGGGTCGGGAGGGGAGAAAATCGCGCAGCCACTTTGTCCTCCTCACCCGGGCGGTGAGAGCGCTCTCCCCGCCGCCGGCAGCCCCGAGCCCAAAGAAGGGAATTAGAAAGTTTAGCCTTGGGAGGAACCGGGGGAGGTGCCTCCGCTCATGCGCACACCGAGAGCAGGGGCTGAGGGGGCGGGCGGCCACCGCCGGGCGAGGAGGGGGTGAGGTCCGGGTCCCACCCTCCCGGGGCGCCTCTTTTGTTTTAAGGCCGCGCCTGCGGTCGCCGCGGGCTCCGGGCTGTCCCGGGTGCGCTGCGCGCGGGGGGCGGGCGGCGTCTGGGCTGGTGGCGGAGGTAGGTGTGGGGATCGCGGCGCGAGGGGGGCCCGGCGGGACCTACCGCGCGCTCGGGCGTTTACATTTGCAACGAGTGAGTCACGAAAGGGTACCCGGGACCGCAGACTCCCGCCGGAGGGAGAAGGCAGGTTAACCCTTTAGAAAGAGGGTCGACCTGTCAGGTTTGTGGCCCGGAGACAAGGAATCGGCATCCCTGAGCTTGGGCTGGACGCGGTATCTCCAAGGTCTCCACGCGAAGCCGGGAAAACTGCTGCTCACTGGGCTCCCCGGGCGCGCACGTGCATTTATTCGGGACCTGCCTTTAGTCCCTGCCACCCAGGTGGCCACGGCATCGAATTACCCACTTAATTGTTTTTAAAAATCTACTTCTTACCTACTTCCAGGCGATGGCTCCAATTCAGGTAATTTCTCGAATGACACCATTGTTGGTGAGGCTTTTTCCCATGTCATCGTGACAGGGTTGGCTCAACCACGAATGAGACACACTTCGCCATCTCCGCAAAGCGCCACCTCGGCGATTCTAGAGAGGAGCTCCATGGTTTACAGATGGGGGGGGGGGGGGCTCCTAATGGCACTGTGTGCGACCTGTCTGGTTAGATCAGGGGTGAACAGAAGCTCACGCACCTTCTGGGAGTTGGGGAGGGAAGAGAGGGGGCCGGCGGAACGCCGCCCTTCCACGAACCAGCCCAGTTCTGCTGCCTTGGCGCAGCGGATTGAGTCAAAGCTGGCGTTTTCCGCAAAAGTGCCCTGCACGGGGTGTGTGTGTGGGGGTGGGGGGGAGTCCCAGCAGTTGCTAGCCCAGCCAGGAGATTTTGCTTGTTTTTAATTATCCCAGGGGGAAGGGTTTAAGTGGCTCGTTGGTCAGCTTTTAACTGAGCTGCAATGAAATCGGGCCCAGGGAAAGTTTAATCATTAGACCGCAAAGTAAAGCTGCTTTATGGGTTTATAAACTTCCTTTCTGCTGCGGGAGTCAGGAGCCTCAGGTCTTGGTGATGCATTAATTAGTCACTAAATCAGCACTTGCCCTGCGCTAGCCTTCTGATCCGTTTGCCCCCCATCCCCCAAATGCCCAGGATCCTTGGTGCTGGCTGGGCAGTCCCGCAACACAGAGAAAGCAGATGCCCTTGTGAAGGCCATGGAGGGTCTTCAGAGCTTAATTTAAAAAAAAAAAAAAAAAAAAAAAAAAAAAGAGGAAAATGCTTTTCCCCTGGTTGAACTCTAATACCCTGGGCCAATGTTGCTTATTAGTTTTTCATCCATAGACATGGCAAGCATGGTTCAATTCTGCCTCTTTCATGAGACTGGCTTCTGCTTTGGCAGCTGCTGAGCCCTCCCTGCTACTCACCAGTGGTATTTGTCCCTGGTCAGTTCTTCTCATAGACTGCAAAGAGTTACCTTCAGCACTGTTCTAAAGCCTCGAACCCTGACCATCTCACTCTCAGGAGTAAACTTAACATTACTGAGAAAGTTAAGTGATTTGTTGAGGGTTTGTTTGTTTGTTTGTTTGTTTTTTAACTCATATGTGCAGGGACTAATGTATAGAATACGCATTCACCCTCTGACCATTCCATCTGTGAATTTGTCTGTCTCCATTCCCCATTCCAGAATGTACTTTTGTCTTGGAAGTTTGTGTCCTCCTCTGACCTGCTAAGGACAAGGCTCTCACATGTAAACCCGCTCGATTTCCCGTCCTAACAAACCAAAAAACCTTTCTCTATTCTCAACACTCTCAACTCCTTTCCTTCTTTTGACTTTCCTAGCCCAGGTACTTGAAAAGATAGTTTGCTCTCCTTTCTGTTTCCTTTTCGTTGCTCCTTTATTTCATTATAATAGGACCTCCATCTTCACCACTGGTCTCACTGATTACTATGGACCCTCTTACTGCCAAGTGCAATGGCCCTTGTCCCTACTGGGTCTCTGTGGCTTATCTCACATTCCCTTTTTGAGACTTTTTTCCTTCACTTCCAGGACACAATTCCAAAATTTTCCTATAGGACTCTAACACCCCCTCTGCCATTTCTCTTTCCCCTCTCTTTCCTTTAAACATAGATGCTCCCAAAGTTTGCATCAACAGCTTCTTTTCCCTCTGAACTCTCTCATCCAAGCCCAACCTCTCCACCACCTTAGGCTTGGTACTCCCTACATCTGTAACTCCAGTTTGTACTGTGCGTGAAATTTACATCCAATTTCTAACAACTATTGAATAGCTCTACTTTGATGGCCCATAAGTACATGTGTTGCAAAAGTGACCCTTCCCCACCAATCCCTCTTAGAACAAAATCTGTTCTTCTGTTTCTAATTTCTACTATTAGCATGGTGATCCACCTCTGAGCTCAGGACAAGCCTGGGAACAAACCTTGCTATAGGATTTGCAGAGGGCAATGCAGAATGAAAATGAGCATGTGGGCCCTTTGTTCAAAAATTAATGGTTTCAAGATGTTAACAGAGCATTAAACCAAGCCCGGGACCCTTGTGAGACTCTACAGATCCCACGTCCTTAAAGGCAGTCCAGCCTGGGGCTTGTGTTGACCATTTCCCTCACCTTACCTTTCCCTGTCACTAGCTCCTGTCCTTTCTACTTCACTAGCAACTAGCCACCATGTTCCCATTGTCCCAGTATCACCACCCTGCCTCAGTTCAGTCTGTCCTCATGTCCCGTCTGAACCCCTGCAGGAACCACCCCCGCCCCCACCCCTAGCTGCCGTGTCTATTCCAAACTCTCCCCTTCTCCTTGTCCAACCCACCCTATCACCACCAGAAGGATTTCTGAGGCACACCTTGGATTAAGTCATTCTCTTGTTCCAAAGGCTTCAATGGCTTCCCTCTGCCTATATGAGCTTTTTGGAGTTGCCTGTGGAGACACACTTTATACTTCTGCCCTCTGCTCCATGAACCCCCACTAAACTCATCAGCTTAGTGAACTACCATGCATCTTTTAAGCTTCCCCTTAAACAGGGTTCCTCTCTTTCCTCTCTCCACCCCCAACTCTGTCCACCAGCACCTTGTAAAAGCCTGTTTCAGCGTAAATGACATAATGCTGTAACTATTTGTTTATGCCCTTATCTCTAATAGACAGTAAGACAAGGCCAAGTATTATGCAACACTGATTTATGCATAAACATTGCCTAATGTGACAGGGGCACATTGTAGGTGCTCAATAAATGTTTCTTCAATGCAATTAAATAAAAACTAGTCTCCATGTTCGGAACACTTCTTTAAGTCTTAAATGTCCTCTTTCTACCTAACGTGTATTTCTATTCAAGTAGAAAAAAAAAATGTCACCAGACTTGAGATCAGTTTAGGAATACTTCCAAATTTCACTCATGAACAAATTCTTCCTCTCTGTTCTATTTCATACGACTTCCTCTGGTTTCTGAGGATGTTACAAATTTAGGAAGAATGAATCACTTTTTTTAGCGGAGCTTGTCGAAGCTTTACTCCTGCTGACACGACCCTTACTTTCTTATCCAGTCCACATGTGTCCTCACCTGGACTGACCTGCTTCAGTGTAAGGCAGTCTTTACTGGAAAATTCTGCAGCATTTGAATGGCAGATGGGACTGCAACGTGTTGGCTGTTCCGTCTCAAAGACCATGTAACAGTTGTCTTTCTGAGGCATTGTTTGTTTGAAGGAAAAAAACAACCTGCTTTCAAGGTCACCTTCATAGTCTTAGAATGCCACTTATGAACGTCATTTTAAATCCTGGATTGATGTAAAACAAGGATGGCACATTCTAGACTTTGACCTTTAGGTTTTAAAACCTGGCTGTTTACGGAATATTGTTCTCATGAACAATACTAGATTTTGAAAAATCAGATTTAAGTGTACTTTGTGAGATTCTGAAGTGAGCTTAAAAAAAAAAGAATGTTCAATGACCAGGAAAATTCAGAACAAATGTCACAGAGCACTTTCTATATGTCCCTTTTATAATATGTGGGACAGGAATTTATAATTTTGTGTCAAATGCCCGTTGTCCTTAGGAACTCTTTGAGGGCAGGCACTGTGTTTTATTGGCATTTAGATTTCCGTCCAGTGGCAGAGTTTTTGGTGTACGGAATACCCTCAGAATGTGCTTGCTGGATAAGTAATAAAAATTGAATAATCCTTCCTTAGAACCATTAAAGGAGCTCATAGGAGTGCTGTCACCTTCTAGAATAGGGAAGGCCTGAATCAAGCAGGGAGTCATGGTATTTTCACTCTCAGGCCATGCAACAGAAACTGCTACTTGGGCTTATGGTAACATCCCTTTGTCTGGTAACAGCACCCAGAGTTTTTTGAGGGGACTAGTCCCTTGACACCATCAGCCCACCTAATTTGAATAGGGCCGATCCCTCCATGGGCTCCAGGCTAATAATTCAGTGCATTTCTATCTCCTTCTTCCCAGTGTTTGGTTCAGGAGTGGGTATACAACTCAAATTTTCCAGTTAGACAGCTTCTGGGTTTTTTTTTTTTTTTTTTTTTTTTGTGGGAGAGAAAAATCTTTCTCCCTGGACTTAGAATCATATGGATAGAACTGGTGGAGGCCACTTGAGACCAGGGCTAACCACAGAGGAAGTTAGAATGGAGGGAAGCAACAGGGCAGATCCTTAAGGTCTATCTTGGAATATCTTGATCTAGCTATGCCTGAAGCCAGCAGACATTACCCAAGCCAAGACCATTTCATGGCTATGTAGCATGAGAGTTATAAACCTTTGTTGTTTGTAGTTTGAGATTGGGTCGGGGGGAGGGGGTGTTGATGAGCAACCTGACCTAGTTTACCATGATGATTCAAGCAGGTCTTTATCATTACTGTCTTAAAAAGTCATCTGTCTATTCTTAAATATGTCAAAACAGGTCACAAATGAGGACCCAAGTCTGTATTTGAACGTTTTAAAATGGTCACTAAAGAGATATAAAGGGGTTGCATCCGTGCTCTTCATGGGCTTTCTGAAAGGCTGCTCACCCACTGAACTTCACCTCCCGCAAAGGCGGCAAGATCCCGCTAGAGGTAGGGTGACACTTTGTACCCATCTATGCCTGTGAATTCCAAACCTCTTTAAAAATGTCTTATCTATATTTAACAGAAATGCCATAGAAACAGTTTAACTAGGACACATTTTCAGCTCACTGTTTATTCTTTGTTTATGGATTTTAGCATCTGGTTGCTAACCTAGAGCTTTAAAATTGAATAGGGTGGGGGGTGCCTGGGTGGCTCAGTCCTTAAGCATCTGCCTTCAGCCCAGCACATGATCCTGGAGCCCTGCTCAGCGGGAAGCCTGCTCCTCCCTCACCCAGTCTCCCTTCTCTGCCTGTGTTCCCTCTCCCTATCTCTGTCAAATAAATAAAATATATTTTTTAAAATTAAAAATAAAAATAAAATAAAATTGAATAAGAGAGAGATTAATGATTGAGGTAAAGCTCAAGAGCCTTAGCAAAGCTCTTAAATTTTTTCTCATTTAATTAGATTCATAGCAGGATTAACTTAAATGTAGTCAATTAAACATTTTAAGATTTGATTACTTGTCATGATCTAGTTTGATTTTTCTAGCATATCTTATCTTTACCTTCGTTCATGAGTGCCCTACTGAAAGGGGTGTGGCATAGGAATGTAAAAAACACAAATACTTGCCAATAAAATTTATAGACCTTTATAAGTAAGCCAATAAAATTTAAGACCTTTAAAAGTAAGAGTTTTTGTCTCCCTGATCACCTTTTTGCAACTATGATAGTTACCATCACAAACGTTTATAGAACTGGAAGTTTAAGAGAAATCATTACAACTACTTACGTTAGAAATATTAAAAGATTTTTTATATGAGCTATGTACTTGGACAAAATACACTGACATCTAAAATTTGAGGTCTGCTTTTTGTTTTAAAACTGTTGCTTGAAAATCACCAATCTGATTAACTATCTGATAGTTAAATTTTAGAAAAACTTTTAAATTCTGTATATTTTTTATAGCAATCTACCTAAAATTGTACTTTTAAACATTATTTTGAAAATTTTATTTCAGTTGATGGTATTACTTCCCTTGACTTTGTAAGGATGCTGAAATTCAGTAATAGCCAGAGGAGGAGAAAAGGACTTTCTATATTCTAATATTTTAACTTTTTAACTCTTCCTTTATTCTTTTTAAGTCCAGATTCTGTCTTTCTCCATTTAAAATGCCTAGTTCAAACCACAATGAGATACCACCTCACACCAGTCAGAATGGCTAAAATTAACAAGTCAGGAAATGACAGATGCTGGCGAGGATGCGGAGAAAGGGGAACCCTCCTACACTCTAGGTGGGAGTGCAAGCTGGTGCAGCCACTCTGGAAAACAGTATGGAGGTTCCTCAAAAAGTTGAAAATAGAGCTATCACACTACTGGGTATTTACCCTAAAGATACAAACGTAGTGATATGAGGGGCATGTGCATCTGAATGTTTATAGCAGCAATATCCACAATAGCCACACTATGGAAAGAACCTAGATGTCCATCAACAGAGGAATGGATAAAGAAGATGTGGTATATATACACAATGGAATATTATGCAGCCATCAAGAAAAAATGAAATCTTGCCATTTTTGATGACATGGATGAAACTAGAGGGTATTATGCTTAGCGAAATAAGTCAGTCGGAGAAAGACAATTATCATATGATCTCCCTGATATGAGGAAGTGGAGATGCAATGTGGGGGGCTTGGGGAGTAGGAAAAGAATAAATGAAAAAATGGGATTGGGAGGGAGACAAACCATAAGAGACTCTTAATCTCACAAAACAGACTGAGGGTTGCTAGGGGGAGGGGGATAGGGAGAGGGTGGTGGGGTTATGGACATTGGGGAGGGTATGTGCTATGTGAGTGTTGTGAAGTGTGTAAACCTGGCGATTCACAGACCTGTACCTGGGGCTAATAATACATTATATGTTTATTAAAAAATTATTAAAAATAAAAATAAAATGCCTAGTTCAGTTCCCAGAGAATCCCAGAAGTCCTCACCACTTTCCCTCATGAGTTCCCAGTCCCATGCCCAGGGCATGGTAGGTCCTTCAGTCCTTCAGAAATGCTTATGAATGAATGAAAAGGCATTTATTGGGGGCACCTAAGTTGCTTAGCTGTTTAAGTGTCATCTTAAGTTAAATTCTTAACTCTTAAGTTAAGTCTTGAACTCTTAAGTTAAGAGTTAAACTTAACTTTAACTTAAGTTAAACTCTTGATTTTGGCTCAGGTCATGATCTTAGGGTTGTGAGATCAAGTCCCATGTCCAGCTCCATGCTGGTCATGGAGCCTGCTTAAGATTCTATCTTTCCCTCTCTCCCTCCTTATCTCCTTCTCCCCACTCAGCTTTCACCCATGTGCTTGCTCTCTCTAAAATAAATAAATCTTAAAAAAAAAAAAAAAGGCATTGGGGCACCTCGGTGGCTCAGTTGTTAAGCATCTGCCTTTGGCTCTGGTAATGATCTCAGAGTCCTGGGATTGAGCCCTACATCGGGCTCCCTGCTCAGTGGGACGTCTGCCTCTCCCTCCCCCATTCTCCCTGCTTGTATTCCCTCTCCTACTATCTCTCTCTCTCTTTCTCTGTCAAATAAATAAATAAAAGCTTTTTTTAAAAAAAGCATTTATTTAACCTCTATTTTGACTGTAGTACGGTTCAGGGAATATCTTTGTGCCAGGGCTTGAAATGAGAGCATCAACGACTCTTGCTGCAAACCTAGCTCCCAGTTTTGGGTTATTAATTCTTACCAAGGGTGATCCAGGACAGTAGGTTGAGTTAGCAAGTTGAATGCTCCACTACTACTCACAGCTAGTACTGGAGTAGCTCCTAATTTCCAGTCCAGTATTTTTACCCTGGGTAGATGCAGTCTTTGATGTGAACTCCTTTCAGAAATGGTAAGGCTGGTTAAAAGGCACGCCCTCTCTGATAGCCACAGTCCTGCCTCATTGTCCCCAACAGCAGTGCTGTGGGCCTTCTAGAAGCATTAACTTTACAACTTCAGCCCCTCTATAAGAATAAGCCTGCTCTTCTGTTGTGTCTGGTGCTGCCGCGGCTGTGGATCAGATCTGGAAAGGGCAGCCCACCCGGAGGCGAGAGCGGCTGCATTTTTAATCACATCATGAACAAGTCAGGTGCTATTTCACATATTGGGCTGTTCGCCAGACAAAAAAGTCGTAGGATGTGTTTGGCCTTTCCAAGATGGCTAATGGAATGTGGCTATTAACCTCTCTGACAAAATGAGGTCTCGGGGACCCTCTCTGGAAAGCATGGTCTATGGAGCCCGCAATTCTGACATCCGCTCAGGACTCTGTAATCGAAATGCTGACCACTGGTTAGTGTGGACTTGGACTTTGGCCACTCCAGTCATCTACGTAATTAGTACCCTAAGCCTTAGCAGCTACCTCTCTCTCTCATCCTTCATCATTTCTTGAGTGTTTTCTATGTGCCAGTCATGGCTGTGTGCTAATGGTATATGTTCTACACCGTGAGACAGCCAGGGCAGTCCTGACATGGACATACTATTGGTAAGAAGACCCACAAGGGTTGAAGTCAAAGATGAAGGAGGAACATTACAATGCCCTATTTCTATAAACACATATACACATACATACAGGAATAGGCAATGATAAAGTTCTAGAAAGAGGCAGAGCAAACAGATGATGGTGGGTGCTTTCGAGGAAGGGATAGGGATGATGTTTGGGATGGGGGTTAAATGAGGTTTTAATTTTTTTTAATGACAATCCATTTGTCTATAACCAGTGTAATTAAACAATAACAAAAGATTATAACCCAAAATCTTGTGTTTTTTTTAAGGTATCAATGTTTGTTATACTTTGAATAAAGCATATGATAAATGTTGGCCAAATCTGGGTTTTTACCTTAAAATACAAATTCAAAGAGGTAGGAAATTAAAATTATTTCTAGTCACCAATGAATTTCCTAAATGACATGGCAGGGCTCCTTAATGTCATCTCTGAAACAAGGACAAAGACCAGGTATCTTAGCACACTCTATCGGCTCTTGGAAATCTGGCCCCTATGTAATTACTCTCACGTCTGTGTTCCCAACTGTCAGCCTCCACTCCCACCAAGCTCTTGCCTGCACACACTCACTGTTCTCAAAACCTAAACCCTGGTTTTTGGCTCATCCAGTTCTTTCTGCCTGGAATGCCTTCTCGCTTTTCATTCTTCTCTGCCAAGATAGCCTCTACTTACATTCACATGTGGAACCTTCTCAATTCCACGGCCCAGGTAGAATACTCGGACATACACCAACCGAAGGAGACCTTTCTAGATTATTCTAGACCAGCCATGCCACACAGGAGGCCAGGCGCCTCGTCTCTCACGCTCATTGCCATACCCTTACCACCAGCACAGAGCACACCGTTGGTATACAATGAGTGCCCACCAGATTGTTAGAAGAGTGTATTTTCTGTGTTTGCTCAGTTTCAAGTGCTTTAAGAGCATCCTAATTTCCCCAGCACTAAGCAAAGAGCTCATCAGATATTTATTGAGTGCGTTCATTCAATAAATGCCTGGAACTATGCCCATTGTGCTTTCTGGGGAGAAATAATTCACAGGTAATTCTTCAGCCAGGATGAGTCATACCCAATATACATTAGTACTATGTATATATAGCACATGACATTTTATTCCACGGGAAATATAAGTGGGGAGCTTTCTATGAAGTATTATGGAGAATACGTAATGTTAACTCACCACAAACTTGCTCAGCCGTGCTCTGCAGCATGCTGTGGAGAGTGTAGGGTGATGATGAGATAATGGTAAGTCACGGTCCCCGAGTCTTCCCGTGTCATCTGTCAGGAGGTTCGCGAGGGCACTAACATAACTAATTCCTTCGAAGGTAACTGTGTGCCTTTCTGGAGGGCAAACTGAAATATTAAAATTTAAATTACACATAACTTTGTGGGAAAATATGCTAAATTAGGCAGATAAAGAGGTTTACACTATTGTTTTTAAACAAGACAGAAACTGGAAATGACTGATTGATCCCCAATTGATGGCCACTTCAGTTAAGTAATTATGCTAGACCCCTGTAATGAAATGCTAGACAGTTGCCTAAAAAGGTGGGGGCTTTTTTTAAGGATATGACTGGGGAAAAGTGGGCTCCAGTCATGAAGAAAAAATGTAGATGCATGTTACATTTCTTGAAGGATTAAAAAGGGAGAACACCCAGGAATTGCCTGCATGTAGCCCAAAATATTAAATCATTTCCCCTTATATTATGATATTTTTGCACAATGAACATGTAATAGCCCTTGTTCTAAAATTTTTTTTAATTAAGCTAGTTTCCTGTGATTGCATTCTCCAAAGTGACCTTTTATGTTCAGAAATGAAGTCACTTTCATAAACTTTGTACTTAGATGGAAGTATTGCAATGTTCACACCCCTGCAAAGAGTGTCTTCTGCCCAGTAAAAAACGAGGAAAACAGATCCGAAAACAGATCAAGCTTGCTGAGATCCCTAAAACATAAAGGTATTTCATAGAAACTTGAGTTTGAGTAGAATGGGAACTCTTGTGGTCTATTTAGGTTTGAATACAATGTTGAATAGTCGTGATTAATTTTTTGTAACCACTTCCTTTGCTTTTATGTTCCAGTCAAAATATAGTCAACTGTATTCACAGTGGAAAGTTGATTTTTTTTTTCTTACAAAGAAACATGTTTATAAATGTTTAAATCTATTAGAGTTAGCCCCCAATGAGGATAGAAGGAAAAATGGAATTTAAGGCGAAATTTTAGAATACACATCTCTATATATATGCTGCATAGAATGTATGATGATGGTGTGAAGAGTTGGACGGAACCAGGATTTTAAAAGAAAATTGCAATTTGAAACCTATCCTATATAAATAGATTAACTTTTTTACATTGGTTTGTAAGAAAGTTTAGACTGCGTCTCAAATGAAAGGAATTATTCTTTTAATCCCAAATATTTGATCTTTTCCATTAGTATTTTGCTTCTCTAGATGAATTATAATTCAGTATGGCCAACACAGAGCTAAACCTGAATGTCACAAAGATTCCCCAAATGTTTATCTTTAGATATGGGATGTTTACAGCCTTTCCAAACTTTGAGCTTCTTCCCATGGTACGAATCTCTGGAATCCTCAAACATTAGTTTAGCTGTTAGATATTCAGGCTCCATTTAACTTCCATTCCTATTTCCTTCTAGAAAGTTTAAGTATAGTGATGCTTTTAATAGGCTCAGTTGAGAATCAAGAAAAAAAACTTGGATTAGTTTCAAAATTCACTTGAACAGAGCTAATAATGTAGATAGCAGTTTGGTTATTAAACAGTCCTAGAAATTGGTTGCATATCTTCTAGAACCTCTACACCCAACCAGGTAGTTCTTTATGTAGGAAAAGGAAATAAACCTACAACTACTAAAGCAGATGGATTTTATTAAGTACACAACTATTGTAATAAGTTTTAGATGTAACAGTTTAAATTTGGCCTACCTTGTTTATTTGTTACATTGTTGCTTTGTTTTTAAGAACTACTCGGAAAGCTTTGAAGACTGAAAATAATTCTGCTGATTGTGTTTGATGACAACTACATGCTCACTTAGTTGGCTACTTTTTTTTTTTTTTCTTAAGATTTTATTTGACAGAGACACACAGTGAGACAGGGAACACGAGCAGGGGGAGTGAGAGGGAGAAGCGGGGTTCCTGATGAGCAGGGAGCCCGATGCAGATTCTTGGGGGGGTGCTCAATCCAGACCCTGGGATCATGACCTGAGCAGAAGGCAGATGCTTAACGACTGAGCCACCCAGGCGCCCAATTAGTTGGCTACTCTTAAAAGACCTCCTAGTCCTACAAGATTAGACATGTTTGTTCACTAACATCAAGGATAAAGTATTTCTATTTGCTAAGCCACTTTGACCTTTGTTTTCTTTCTAGCAGAATCGCTTTCTGTGAAATCCTTCATAAGATAGGCCATTTATATAAACATATAAGTTAGTCAATTAAAGAAAATGTTCTCCTGTATTCGATGGACCATTTCATAGAGCCTAAGACCAGTTAAAAGAGCAAGTGGTCTTGAAAGAAAGGGTCCAATAGAGCGAATATTGTCTTGGAAGAGGATTGCTCTCACCCCTCCCCCACCTTTTGGCATTTCTGTCAATAAGCTGTGTGACCCCCGCTAAGGTCACCTTCATGCTTTTCTGAAAATGAAGGGAGGTGGGTGAGGGAAGTCTTTAAATCTCTTGCACTTCAGATTCCTTAAACCTCTTTCTGAAGGAGGGTCAAGACTGGGGAGAAGATCATGCTCAAAAGCTCCAGAGAGATGCCTGCAGCCGGCGTCTCTAAGGGTTTGCCCAGTTCCTTCTAGAACTTTCAGATAGTCATTTTATAGTTTTTCCCATTAGAGGGACTATCTTCCACTGATAGAATTTTTTTTTCTTAACTATGAACGCTCTGTGGGTTACTTCCAAGTCTTCCCTGCAAGGAAGTACCAGTACCAAAGATTAGATTTTAATTCTTGGTGCAACATAAGGAGGACCAGAGGACTTTGAATGCAGTAAACTTCATCTGCTACCACCCAGAGAATATAAGATAAGACATAGCCAGCCCCATATTTCCTAGACTTTGGTGTTTGTCATCAAAGAACCATGGTTGTGCATGGAACAATATCAATATGGCTAGGAGTCAAACACTGAACCTTTAAAAAAAAAATCTCATAATTCATATGAACAGGAAGAAAGCACTGTACTCAAAAATCCTGTACGTCCTGATTAATGTGTTTAGTAGAGATTGTGGTAGCTTTGCTTTGCCTAACCAAGTTTGCTCAGTCGGCAGGCTGAGTCAGAGGCGGGCTGGTAGGGCAGGAGCAGCCTTCTAGAATGGCCAAAGCATTTAATGAATAAAGATTATATGTGGTTTCAAGCTATTTCCCAGTAGAGAAAAGCTAGATGCTGATGGCTGAACTACCTGTTAAGAGGAGTCGTGCTTCGTCTGCTTTATGTTGGACGGAGAGGGAGAGGAAATGCATGCTGTCAAGGGTTTGAGGGCAGGAAAGAGGAGAGAACAAACGGGGGACTGTCTTCTTGTAAAAGGCAAGCGGGCGTCTCTTTTCCTAAAAACCTTAAAAGCTTATAACAGAAAAAGCTTGTGAAAATGGTGGTAATTTTTCTGGAGCATGAGAATCAGGGCTGGCCAAGAACGTTTAGTTAGTTAGAAGCGGAAGGTGAATGGGAAAAGTTCTACTCAGGATTGGCGGGGTGGGGGTGAGGGGGTGGGATTGGAGGCAAGGAAAAAAAAGAATGGATGGGGGGCGGTTTGCACGCAGGAGGGTTTGATTAATCTGGTTTGTTGAATGGCTAAGGATTACTGAGGAACTAAAAATTATAACTGTATTTACATAAATTTTGCATAAATCTTTTATGTAAATATATAAGCTTTTATATTTATATATAAAAATGTTTTTCACATGTGTTCTTTTTGCTTAGCCACTTAATGCAATCGCTTTCTCTTTGCAAAGCCTAACTAAATGCAAAGCAAGGTGCTCCTTCCCTTTGGCCTAGTGAGCTCTGCCTGGGAAGTGTGGCTGTTGCCTGTGAGGCCATGACCTTCCTTTGGGGGTGGCACACCCTAATTTATGGCTCTGTGGCGTGGAAAATATCAACAATCTTATAAACAAACATCCATCGCAGAGGGAAAGAGAGAGTGACCAAGTGCAAAGGGAAGAACCAGATTTGAGAGGAAAGAGCAGGGAGCTTATTTGAGGGGAGTTTTTACAGCTGAGAAGTTTCCAGAGAAATGATTTTCAGTTAGCTGCTATAGGGTGGTGGTTACAGAGAGCGGAGAGAGATGGAGAAAAGGATTTCTTTTGTCCTATGCATGGATTGGATTGCCATTTGACATGGTTTCCTCTTAATATGGAGAGAAAGACTTGCATTGTTCTCAATTACACTTTTAGAGGGGCCAACCCATATGCTGAGCTGGTTTCATGTTACAGTGGAAAACTTTTTCATTCAGGGATGGTCCCAGGACTGTCTGAATTGCAACAATTTGGAGTTGATTTATGGAACTAATATGTAAGTGAACAAATATTTAGAATGTTCCACACAGTGCTAAGTTCTGTAAGGAATATGGAAGTGCCTGAACACGTGTTTTTTTTTTCTTTTTGTTATGTTAGTCACCATACAGTACATCATTAGTTTTTGATGTAGTGTTCCATGATTCATTGCTTGCATATAACACCCAGTGCTCCGTGCCATCCATGCCCTCCCTAATACCCATCACCAGACTCACCCATCCCCCTTCTAAAACCCTCAGTTTGATTCCTGGAGTCCACAGTCTCTCATAGTTCATTCCCCCCCCCCTCTATTTTCCCCCCTTCTTTTTTCCCTTCTCCTAATGTCCTCCATATATTCCTTATTTCCATAGAGAAGTGAAACCATATGATAATGGTCTTTCTCTGACTTATTTCACTCAGGATAATCTCCATCCATGTTGATGCAAAAGTTGGGTGTTCATCATTTCTGATGGCTGAGTACTATTCCATGGTATATATGGACCACATCTTTTTTATCCATTTGTCTGTTGAAGGGCATCTCAGCTCTTTTCACAGTTTAGCTATTGTGGCCATTGCTGCTTTGAACACTGGGGTACAGATGGCCCTTTTCACTACATCTGTATCTTTGGGGTAAATACTCAGTAGTGCAATTGCAAGGTCATAGGGAAGCTCTATTTTTAATTTCTTAAGGAATCTCCACACTGTTTTCCAAAGTGGCTGCACCAACTTACATTCCCACCGACAGTGTAAGAAGGTTCCCCTTTCTCCTCAAACTCTCCAACACTTGTTTGTCTTATCAATTTCTTAAGGAATCTCCACACTGTTTTCCAAAGTGGCTGCACCAACTTACATTCCCACCGACAGTGTAAGAAGGTTCCCCTTTCTCCTCAAACTCTCCAACACTTGTTTGTCTTATCAATTTTGGCCATTCTAACTGATGTAAGGTGGTATCTCAGTGTGGTTTTGATTTGAATCTCCCTGATGGCTAGTGATGATGAACATTTTCTCATGTGTCTGTGAGCCATTTGGATGTCTTCTTTGGAGAAGTATCTGTTCATGACTTCTGCCCATTTTTTGACTTATTTGTTTTTCGGGCCTTGAGTTTGAGAAGTTCTTTATAGATCTTGAATATTAGCCCTTTATGTTGCCATTTGCAAAATACTTCTCCCATTCCATGGGTTGTCTGTTTTGTTGACTGTTTCCTTTGCTGTGCAAAAACTTTTGATCTAGATGAAGTCCCCAAAACTTCATTTTTTCTTTTGTTTCCCTTGCCTTGGAAACAGGTCTTGAAAGAAGTTGCTGTCGCCAATGTCAAAAAGGTTATTGCCTATGTTCTCCTCTAGGATTCTGATGGATTCCTGTCTCACATTGAGGTCTTTCATCCATTTTGAGTTTATCTTTGTGTATGGTGTGAGAGAATGGTCGAGTTTCATTCTTCTATACATAGCTGTCCAATTTTCCCAGCACCATTTATTGAAGAGATGGTCTTTTTCCACTGGATATTTTTTCCTGCTTTGTTGAAGATTAATTGACCAGGAATACGTGTTCTATATCCTCCCATAAGTTACTCTCTGGGTAGATAAGGCTTATCAGCTAACTTTCGAGGTAAGAGAAGACTTCAGAGAAAGTGTTTGCAGCTAAGCGGGAAAGAGACAACTTCGAGATGGGGCAGTGGGGAGTTTCTTTAAGGAAAAGTCCAGTTTGGTGGAGAGACAGGAATCAGGCTTTTAAGACAGGCAACGCTGCAGGAGCGCCTGAGCACAGGGGAAGTGTGGATGTCTCTTTCTCTTTCTCTCTCTCTCTCTCTCTCTCTCTCACACACACACACACACACGGTGATTGCTAGGAAGTAGGTCTCCAAAGGGTTTCAGGAATACCTTACTCTTCTCCTAGCCCTTCCACCTGTGAGTGACCCTGGGCAGTAGACCAGGCATAGTCCTTAACATTTCACAGCTGAAGGAAATGAAGACATGAAATTCAGAGGCTGTGAATCACGTGAGGTCATGAAAGGGACAAGACAGAATTCACCTGCCTTTTGGTGCCCCGGGGCCCATGCTGTGGGACAGAGAGGGGACTGATGCAGCAGTCTGGAGAGGGACCGGATTCCCTTAGTGCCTCAGAGATACTGAAGGGGATATTGGTTTGGTGGATTTAATGGAGACTGAAGTCACAGTGACATCACAGGAGAGGTTTGCTTTTCTCTCCTGCACAAGTTCAAGCTGGCAGGCAGTCCAGGGAAACCAAGGGTAGACAGCTTTAATCCACAAGGTCATTTTGCTGCCTCTAAGCCCCAGGAGGCTGGTCTACACAGCAGCATCAACCTGGTCTTTTGGTTTAAGGAATAGGAAGTGGCCTTCCTACATGCTCTCTCCAATTCCTATCATCACCCGTTCTCCTCTCCCAGGGAGGACTCCCTGTCTCGTGCTGCCCTTACCTTTATAGCTTTCCTCCGCCAACCCCTTATTAAACGGTTCCAGCTTGTACCATCTGCACCCTGCGGGACCCTGACTGGTAGTCAGCTAGGGATTTCTCTTTCTTTAGCCCTGTTTCACCAGGATTATCCTCATCATCATGCGTATACCCAACTCGCCACATTCTGGCCCACTTGAAGGGGAAAAAGACAAATGGAAGGTGTCTTAGTTTTCTATTGCTGCTATAACCAATTACTGTAAACATAGTGGCTTAAGAGGACACGTATTTATCTTACAGTTCTGTAGGTTAGAAGTCCGACACAGGTCTCACTCGGCTAAAATCAAGGTGTGTTCTTTTCCAGAGGCAGTGGAAAAGAATCCCTTTCCTTGCTTTTTCTAGTTTCTGGGATCCACTTCCTCCTCTGTCTCGAGAGCCAGGAATGTCAGAACAAGTCCTTCTCGTGCCGGTATCTTGCTGCCTCTCTCGTTCTCTCTCTCTCTTCCACCTTCCTCTTCCACTTTTAAAGACTCTTAAAGTTATACAGGACCCACCTGGAGAGCTCAGGCTAATAGCCCCATCTCAAGGTCAGCTGATTTGAACCAGAATTCTATCTGCCTCCTTAATTTCCCTTTGCCATGTAACATAACATAGTCCCAGGCGATGGAGGTTAGGGCATGGATATCTTCTGGGGTCATTATTCTTGCTTCCCACGGAGGCTGAACAGCTTCCTTTTAAGGTTGTGTCCTTGAAGTCGCACATAACACTCTCACAAATATCCTCCCGGCCAGAATTCAGTCACATGGTCACAATGAACTGCCGGGGAAGCTGAGTAGTTTCTCTAATGAGGCAACCATGTGCTTGTTTAGAAATGGAGGAGTCCTACTCCCAAAAGAAAGAAGGAAGAGGAGAAGATACTGGACAGCAATTCTTTTGGTTTCCCTTCATCTTGCCACCTTGGTGCTGTGGGCAAAGGGCACTTAACTCCTGGCCCCGAGCTGCTCCTCACCTGAGACTGGTTTCTTTCTTTTCTTTTTTTTTTTAAGATTTTATTTATTTATTTGACTGGCAGAGATTACAAGTAGGCAGAGAGGCAGGCAGAGAGAGAGAGGAGGAAGAAGGCTCCCCACTGAGCAGAGAGACCGACGTGGGGCTCGATCCCAGGACCCTGAGATCACGACCTGAGCCGAAGGCAGAGGCTTTAACCCACTGAGCCATCCAGGTGCCCCGAGACTGGTTTCTAATTTAGGAGAAGATAGAATTGTTTCCTTAATGGACCATACTGGCTCCGTCATAGTGATGTTTCCTGATCTTCACAATGATTTTCTGATGAGACTAGCTGGTTTGCCAATGTTTCTTTCTGACCGCTGGTAACAGGGCTTCCTCACATTTACCGACCACAGACTCCGTGTGTGACGGACCTGGTACGCTCTCCGCCATCTTGCTCTCTCTTCCACAGTCACAGTCACCAATCCTGTCTGCTGCCCTGTCACTGAGTGTTGCCTGTGTCAGTCTCTATGAGCCCGGCCACGACTCTCCATCTCAACCCTGGCTCTCTGTCTCCTGCCCTTCCCCCCACTGCTGCTCTGAGACGCATGGAGTTCAGTGGAGACTTCTCTGTTCCGGTCTCTCACACACCACGGCAGACTTCCCGGTGCCAGGCAGACGTAGTGTTCACTCACCTCAAGCCTAGGAAACTATCAGAGTCATTATAACAGAAGCAAAGACCATGTATTCATGTTGATGTAGAGCTGCGAGCTCTTCCATGAAAACTGACGGAGGCTTCTTGATGCAGAATACATGGATCTAAAACCAAGAGAGGGGGAAAATCTGACACTCCTCGCAATTACATTCAAATGCCTCACAGGCAAAATTTTACTTCTTATACCTGACTTTGGGCTCTAGTCTCTAAGGAAGTATTTTTTACTAGATGGCACAACAGTTGCACCATTGAATTAGAAACCTACCAATAACCAGCTCTTTCAGGAACAACAGGCCAAATAAAGGGGGATTATCATTTTGATTGGGGTCATTGGTCTCAACTCTTAAAGAGAAATAGAGCCTTTGTTACACAGTGGCAGCAGGGAAGGGTATGACTGCGGTCTAGACAATCCAGTCCTGCCAAGTCCAAGGGCAAAATGAAATGTAAGTGCACTTTGCCTCTGTATCTGCAGGACCTTCAGAGACAGAACCACCAGAAAAGAAGGTTTGGATCACTCTACCTGATAAAGAGATGCTTGCTGAAGGCAGAGGGAGGAGGAAATGAGTAGGAAAGCAAGACCATTAATCCCAACGCAGCCTCTTGAAGAGTTCACAGACATGAGGTCTGCAACTCAATGTGTTCCCCGTGTGAATGTTGTATTTATATTCATTATAAAATATAAAAATGTGTTTAATTTCCTTTCTAGTTCCCTTCTTTCCCCACGACTCTCTACTTGATGTGTGTTGGTGGTAAATGCTATCGTTTGGATCATCAGTTGAGGGACATCAGAGACCGAATTGTAACAGAAATGGAAAAGGGAGAGAGCATCAGTGAACAATGGGACTTTGGGTTGGTTGGCTTGAAGACCTGGTGGATGTGCTTCCAGAAGGCTGAGCAGAGGCAACGTGACATTTGGTAGAAGGGTTTGCTTTGTTTTAGAATCAGATGTTGGATGGAGAAAGTATCGTGATATTAGGAAAAGGTGGACTGTGATGGAAATTTGTAATTTTTTGATGCTTGCCATCAAAATACTTTCCACCTTGGAAGATCCAAAGATATGTGGAGAGAAAACTCCCCCCGCCCTACTACCAAAGCTAAAAGGGGGTAGATGTTCTGTCTTCTCCCCGGCAGTCAGGGCACATGGAGAGGCTCAGGCAGTTGGATATTCCTCACAATATCCAAAATGGGATTTTTGAGTCATGGGAGAGGCACATGAGATGCAAGACAGTTGGGAGTTAACTGGAGGGTGCCGAGTGTCCAATAGGGCGAGTGTTAGCATCCTCACCGGAGTGCTCCTGGGGTATGATCTTGGATATATTCCCAGATGCATAATCTTCCTTGGTTACATTTTCCTCAGTCATTTCTTCCACTTTATGTGCTATGAGATTATTTTTTTTTAATTTATTTGAAAGACAGAGATCAAAGTAGGCAGAGAGGCAGGCAGAGAGAGAGAGGTAGGGAAGCTGGCTCCCTGCTGAGCAGAGAACCCGATGTGGGGCTCGATCCCAGGACCCTGGGATCATGACCTGAACCGAAGGCAGAGGCTTCAACCCACTGAGCCACCCAGGTGCCCCTATGAGATTACCTTTAAAGAGATCCCTTTCCTGCATAATAAGCTGTTATTGTTTGCATATGTCAATGTTTGCATCCAAGAACCAGACTGGTAAAATAATATTTAATTTTTTGGATTACTTGCATTTTTTATATAAGTAGTGCTTAAATAAATGGATTATTCACAAAGCTTTTCTCCCCTGTATTTAAGATTATTTTTTTAATATATGGGTTCAACTGGATCTCAGGTTATATTTTGCTACACATTTTTTTTTTTAAGATTTTATTTATTTATTTGACAGAGAGAAATCACAAGTAGACGGAGAGGCAGGCAGAGAGAGAGAGAGGGAAGCAGGCTCCCTGCCGAGCAGAGAGCCCGATGCGGGACTCGATCCCAGGACCCCGAGATCATGACCCGAGCCGAAGGCAGCGGCCTAACCCACTGAGCCACCCAGGCGCCCCGCTACACATTTTTTTTAAAAGATTTTATTTATGTGTCAGAGAGAGAGAGTACACACAGACTGAGAGGCAGGTATAGAGAGAGAGGAGGAAGCAGGCTCCCTGCCAAGCAAGGAGCCCAATGCGAGACTCAATCCCAGGACCCCAGGATCATGACCTGAGCTGAAGGCAGCAGCTTAACCAACTGAGCCACCCAGGCGTCCCTTTGCTACACATTTTCAGATGACTTTGCAATGTATAAAAGATACTGTTTCACAAAATCTTTGCCTCGGTCACATCTTGAACAACTGATACAGCAAGTAATAGAAATTAGAAATGATTTATCTGAGGAAAAAGATGTTTCACGTAGGTACATTTTTTAAGATATCCAAAGCTTATCACTTTAACACATCAAAGTTTAGAAAGCATAACCACTTCTTAATGGCAATCTTTCCAAAGTGCATCACATCATTCCTAGCCTCATCAATGACCTCATGAAGTGCGATCCCCGATCCCCGGAGGCCCAGAGGAGATGATGAGTTTATCTCTCGCCCTTGGACTTGATTCCCCAGATCCCAGCACCTTCCTTAGGGCTGGGGAATTTTCTGCCTCTGGTGACCTTGAAAGCCTCCAGATCAGAGGACAGAAAGTCCTCCCTCTTTAACCCTTGCCACACTGTCTATTACTTGCATAGTCTCCTAGCACTGCCAAGCTAGAACAGTTGAATGTTGCAATTGCAAACAGAAAACCATAATCGTCAAGTTAAGTGTCTCATCTGTCCATGGGTGGAAGTCAGTATCCTGGAGGGAAGGCTGGAGTGTCTTCTACCCTCTATGCTGGAGTACACACTTAGATTTTATGACAATCTGCGTTGCAACTCTGGTTCAGGTTGTGTGTCAAGTTTCCAGATGTCTAAGTGCTGAATATATAGAGCATGGCTATCAGGAATTTTGAGAGAAATTTCTGGTGGGCTTTTCGGTAGAAAAATTTCACTTTGTTCTTCAGGCTCTCCAGGGAAACTGCAATTTTCCTAAATTACGTATGTTTTAAGAAATTTCATATTTATGTGTAATTCTAAAACCTCTTCCTTGATTGTAAACCCATTTTTTATGAGTCAGTCCTTAAGGAAGATGGCCCCAGCTGCTTTCCTCTTTCATACATCAATGTTGCTGTCTATTATTTCTTATTCAAAACTGTGGGGCCAAATTCCCTTATAGTAATCCCTCTGAAGGATGGCTTTCACAAACAGAAGCGAAGGTGCTCGGTTATATATCATACATGCAAAAAAAAAAGAGTTCATGCAAAATCATCAATCCATTTTGAATTGAGAAAATCTGATCTTTCACACTAAACAATAACAATGGGATTGCTGGTCTTTCAAAAATCAGTAGCGCATTTTACAGAAAAACTGCTTACAGACAAATTACAAAAAGTATTTCAATATTTGTCTTTTTGAATATTGTTCCAGTGCCATTTGGGGCAAACAGAACCCTTTGGTTGTGAGAATGAATATAGAGGGAAGTGGGTGGAAAAACACATTACATTTTGAATTGTATGCATTTTGTTCAAAATAATCATTTTAGAGATAAAGCAAACCCAAATTAAAAATAAAACCCAGGCCAGTCTAGCACATGCCATCCAGATTCATTCCATCCTAGTGTTAGAGACATGGATATATTTTAGCTTAATTTGTTTAAATTTATTTTTATTCTGCTTTATTGTTGTAAGAACATTTAAGATGAGATCTATTTTCTGAACGTACATTTAAGTGTGCAATACTTTGTTGACTTATATACAATGTATAGCAGAACTCTAGAATTTACTCATTTCACTTCACCGGAACTTAATGCCCATCGATTAATAATACTTTTACTCCCTGCAAGCCCCATCCCCCCACAGGCAACTTATTTCACACTTTGGTTCATTTGACTGAAGTGATAATTAGTAAACAGAATACTTATTTTGTACTTGTCATAGGTAACACATTATTTTTACATTATGAAAGGGAAAGGAGAGCAAGAGGAAAGGTTTCTGAAGCCAGAGACGATGTCTGTATTTCCTCCTTTCTCTTCCACGTGGAACAGCATTTCCTTGGTCCAGCTCAGATCTTCAGCTAGGAACCGGCTCCGGAGCCGGAGGAGGTGGGGCTGACTCTTTCTGTTTCCCAAGTTCAGCACAGCTCCTCAGGCTTCCTTATCAGAAGCCAGAAAAGAAGGCAGAGGCCACTCACCCTTTGCCTCTGCCTAAGTATAGCAAGTAGCATATTTATTTCCTTGCTCGACAATCTCGTTTTTAATGGCAACCACTTGATCTTCCAGCTGTTTCAGTTGCTCCGCTTTTTCTTGTCTACTCAGATGCAGATCTTGGATCTTCTTTTCTAAATCTGAAACAAGAAAATGAAGGCAAGGAGAGATTGGGTTTTGGTGGATTCTTCCTGGATACCCGCCTTACATGAAACACGGGGATTTCTGTGCCTCTTAAAGACATATTTAGCTGTGCGTTGTGATTCAACAGACAAAACATGTATTGTCACCAGGCTTCTCAAAGTTTTCACACAAATCAGAACAAACTGATGTTTTTGTCTAAAAAGTATTTTACATCCAATGGCATCTATCAATGCCAGTCAAAAGCTTGTTAGAGCTTGTTAGAAATGAAAAGGTGGAGGATGAGCCTTGATTGGACTTGGTGACTATTTCCATAGGTTTGCTCTTGCTGTTTTAACTTCACTTTTTAACATGTGTTCACCACTTTAGGGGTTCTCAGTCTTTCAGTAAAAAAAGACTGACATTTTCATTTCTTCATTCTGCTCTGCGGATATTCAAGCCCTTGAACAGGAAAAGCAAAGTGATGCCTTCCACTCTTACCCATCCATCTGTCCATTCATCCATCTGTCCGTCCATCCATCCATCCATCCACCCATCCTTCCAATTTACCCACTCTTCATTCAACAAATACCTGGTAATTATGGTAAACCCCAGCAAGGAGCCCACAGAATATTGGATGGAAGAGGTATAGAGGGCCACAGTTAAGAGTGAGAAGTGCCTTTAGAAAAAGAAACTTCTCGGGGTGCCTGGGTGGCTCAGTGGTTTGGGCTGCTGCCTTCGGCTCGGGTCATGATCTCAGGGTCCTGGGATTGAGCCCCGCATCGGGCTCCCTGCTCCGCAGGAAGCCTGCTTCCCTCTCTCTCTCTCTCTCTCTCTCTGCCTGCCTCTCTGCCTACTTGTGGTCTCTGTCTTTCAAATAAATAAATAAAATCTTAAAAAAAAAAAAAAAGAAAGAAAAAGAAACTTCTCATAGGTTGAAGTGGAACTTCTTAAAGAAGGAAGGTAAATGTCCCACTTTCCCCTGACAGGTCAAACCTGGATCATGAGGAGGGAGTTGTCAAACTAGCCTGGAGCATATGTTTAGAGCAAGGAACTGGATTGCGGAAGAATTTGGAAACCATTCGGTGAACAAAAGATGAAGATGAACTAACTGGTGATGTTTTATATAGAGAAAGAAGAAGATTCGGGGCATGTCCTGTCGTTATTTTCCAGTATTTGAGGCCTAGGAAAGCAGAGGAAATGTATTTTGTCATCCCGAGGAAATAGAATGAAACCAGCAGGTGAAACCTCCGTGAAGGAAAATTTTGTCTGATTTTAAAGAACTTTCTAGCAGTCACAGCTGTTCAAAGAAAGAGCTGCTACCGGAGGTGGTGAGCATCCTGTCTCTCAAAACTTAAATATAGATCATTTGGGATTGAAAAAGACATTCAGCGCTGGACGTGTATTTGTACTAAGAGGCAAAAAGACCCCTGCGCCTCTTTCATAGAAGTCAGTGAGGCTGTGCGGGTTCCTCTTCATTCACCTCCGCATTCACATCCACTCTCCGTCCTGCTCTGTCCTGGAAAGCTAGCTTTGGTGGATGACATCATCGGGCTCCTGGGATCTCTGGAGTTCATTCACGCTTGGCCACCGGACAGTTCAGAGAAGTGATCGGGGACGGGAGGGGGCGGGGAGAGTGAAGAGGCTGTCCCCGTGGAGCCGAAGGGTTCTGGCAGTCCTTCCACCTCTCCCCTCAGCCTGCAGGGAGGCCCCGTGCCTTTGGCTCCATCAACCAGACAGCGACGTCAGAGCATTCGCCCTCCCTCACCCCTGCTCCCTCGAGCCCAGGGATGCTGACGGCTTCTCAATGAAGCCAGTCACACAACACCCGCCACACCCTCAGCGGAGTCTCGGAATTCCTGTGAGTTTTGAAGAGTTCCTCCCATCAAGAAGTAGTGGTTATTTGCCTTCTGCCCTCAAACCGGGTCCAGCTGGGCCTGTCGGGGTGACCAACAGGAAGTAAGAGAAATCAATGCACAGGACCCCAAGAGTCTTAGGGCTCCCCTGCTCACTGTCGGGACACCTGACCCAAGCGAGCTGTAGAGCCTGCTGGGCTGAAAGAGCCCGTTGAAAGAGGGCCCAGCATCTCAGTCAAGCTGACCCCAGACTGGCCAGCCAATGCACCCATCAGCTGAGAGCAGCTGCTTGGGTCACCAGGCACAGACCCACAGAAGAACCACCAAGGCAACCCACAGAAAAACCAGGCATGGTTGTTGTTCTAATTCCCAAATATGGAGGGAGCTTTGTTATTCAGTGAAAAGATAACTGAGCCAACTCTGGCTCAGTGATCCAGAATTATCTCCAAGTGTGCTGCCCGGTTCTCACTGTGACCCAGACTGGCACAAAGTTCTGTGGAAGGAACCTGGCTGTGGCCTGGAGGCGTTTCTCCACTCTCTCCACTTTGACCCTGCCAAGGTAAGGAAAGGCTCCTTTCTGAGGTCCCCTGGCCACTTCTTCCTACCAGGGGGAACTAGAGGGCCGCCCTAGTGGGCCAGACCCTTCTCCAGTCACAGCGTCAGCAAGGTGGCCAAGCTGATGTCTTATTTTCCTCCCGAAGAGAGCCAAAAAAGTGGAGTGTATGGTCTTAGACCTTGTTTAGAAGGAAGGTCCCTGACTTCTCTTCTGACCTAATTTCAAAAATTGTGGAAGTTCTAGTCTATGGGAATAAGTGGAAACAATTTGGGCCTCGATATAAAACATGAGACAGAAAATATCCTTCCTATTTTTTTGTTCCTCCATTTAGTTCTGGAAATAACAGCAACTGACTTTTGAATCTTTCCTAGTAATTCCTTTTTAAAAGTATTAGGAAAATACTGGAAAGGACAATTGTGTAAGTCATATAAATGTCAGAGATGTAAATAAAAAGTGGTGTTTTTCCTCTTCACTCTCCCTCTCCCCAGAAATGATGAATGTTAATGATTTAGTATGTATATTTCCTGACTTTGGCCCATACCAATGTTGCATTTTCATTTTTTTTTTCATGTCATGGTGGTGATATGAGTGGTTCTAAGGCCAAAGACTCATGTTACAACAAAGAAGCGTTATAAGTGAGGAATCTTGGTTGTTTGAATATCTTGAGAGTCACTTATATTCCAAATGAATATGACTAACTTTAAAGTTTTGGAGACAATAAATGCAACCAAAAGTAAAACTAGACCACTCATCATTGGCTATTTCTTGATGATTTCGAGGTAGTTGCTAAGGGCATGATGCCTTTCCAGAAAAACTATGAGTACCTGTTGTGGGGGAAAAAAGATTCTAATTAACTTCCTGATTGTGTGTATTCCATGTTTACTACACTGGGTGTGCATCCAAATTTCCATTTTTGATCAAAATCCTGGTCCAGACTATGGTTCCTTCTGGAATGTTACCTACAGATCTGTATGAGATGACTAGTGCCTTGGGATCTAGATCATAGGGATTCTAAAGCAGTAATTTGCATGGGAGGAGAAAATAAGCAGCATAGGTTAGGACAGGGTTTCCTAAGTTTCTCAACATCCACCCTTAGAACTCTGGTCAAATAATTGTTCATCACAGGGCTGTCCTGTGTATTAATGTTTACAAGAGTCCCTGGCCCGCATCCACTCAATTCTAGTTGTACCCCCTAGTTGTGAGAAGCAGAAATGCCTTCAATACTTCTGTCCCCAGGGAGGGAGAGAAAAATCATTCCTGAGTGAGAACCAGGGTGTAAGGAAAAGGGCATTTCCGGTTGACCGAAGGCAATGGGCATTTGTTCCAACAAACACAGTGAAGACTCCCTGATATCCTTTGAAGTAAAACCATGCAAGTGTCTTGTTATATGTCAGTCCCCCACCCACTGACCAAATTCCTACTTCCTTGACTCGGTGCGCTCATAGGTAGTTGAACTGTGCCAATGATAAGTTGGTATAATTTCTACCAGGAGGGTGGAGTATTAGGTTACCGTCAAATTGGTGGAGTGTGTAATAGAATCAATTGAACTCCCATATGATCCAGTAATCCCCTTCCTGGGTATATATCTGAAGGTAATGAAATCCATATCTTGAAGAGATTATCTGTGTTCCTATGTTCATTGCAGCATTATTTATAATAAACAAGATATGGAAGTAACCTTTATCCCATCAATGGATAAAGAAAATGGGGGATGGGGTGTGTGTGTATAAAATTCAACCATAAAAAAAGAAGGAAATCCTGCCATTTGCAACAACATAGATGAACCTGGAGAATGTCATACCAAGTGAAAATAAGCCAGAGAGAGAAAGACAAATACTATATGCTCTCGCTCCTATGTGGAACCTTAAAAAAAAAAAAAAAAAGGCTAGAACTCACAGAAGCAGAGAGAACAATGGTGGCTGCCAAGGTCTAGAGGGTGGGGGAAATGGGGAGAGGTGGGGGAAATGGAGAGAGGCTGGGCAAAGGTACAGACTTCCAGTTTGAAGATGGAAAGCTTCTGGGGATCGAATGTTCCGTGTGGTGCTGACTTGTTGACAACATTGCATTGCACCGTACATGTGTGTCGATCTTAAGCATTCTTGCCATAAAAAGAAATAATAACTATGTGAGCAGATAGAGGTGTTGATTACCTTAATCGTGATGATCATTTCACAACGTGCATGTCCATCAAATTGTCACACTGTACACTAGACACGATTTCACCTGTCACCCAGACCTCGATACAGCTGGGAGAAAAGAAGAGTTACCTGCTATTCTTCTTATCTTGTCCTCTGTATCTGTGGCCAGTTTTTCCACTGCACCTTTTAGCTGATCCACTTTTTCCAAAGTAACCTTTGTCAGTCCTACAGAACCAGTCTTATGTTGAAGAGCAGTGTATTGGTTTCTCAGCTCTGCAAACTCCTGCAACAGAGCCACACACTCCCATCACCAGAAAATATTTATAAGGCATACACCCACGCACGATATTTTCCCGATACTGTTCCAAAAAGGAGCAAGAGGAAAACCGTGATCCAGTCAATAAGCTTGAGTCACTCTGACACTTCCAGGCTTTAATTTGCATTGTTTATCTTTTTTTTTTTTTTCAGGCTGAAAAACTCCTCAGTTTTGGTTAATTAAAATAAAATTGCTTTGTTATAAAGCAGCAATCATGACTCCGTGCGAAGGCAGCTATTTATGGGACACCAGTCATTTGCCCTAAATGACTTAAGGTGAGAGATACAGAGGACAGGAGTGATGCCTTCCTGCCTGTGACAAATCTCTGGGTCAGCTGGGTGGGACAGCAACCAGGGAAGGATGATCAGTGACGCTTTACAAGCACGGGTAGGTTTTTGTGGGCAAAAAGGTACGAGAGATGGGAGGCGGGGAGGTCCAGATGTTAGTACCAAGAGCTCCGTGGACATTCGAATGGCAATCTCGGGGGTCAGCCTGGGTGGTCGACAGTCTAGAATCTGGAACAGCTTAGTGAAGCCCAGGAAGGGAAATGGAGAGAGGATGGACAGTAAATATGTCTCCCAACCTCCCTTCCATAGAAAATGTGCTCAACTCCCCCATCTGTGGGAAATTACCCAGCACATTAGGAATGAAAAGCAAGAGAATGGACCAATTGTAAGAACACTTTCCCATTTTTCCCGTGTTTAAGCTACCCTATTAACGCAACCAACCAGAGATATCCTGCTGAGAAAATGAGTTGATAGTTTCTTTCAGCAACCTAGATGAATAGGGTATTTCCCACAACTGTTTAATTAACTCACACTGACTTTTGTAACTTGACCTATTCTCTTTGGCAGGTGACTTTCACTTCTTTGTTTTCGTGATCGGTTATGTGATTGAGTTAGAGTAAAGGGTAAATGCACCCAAGACAGACCAATGGCACGAATCCTGAACATCTGAAAGGAAGGAAACACTGGACGAGGATACCACTGGGAGTCCTAGGAGTAGGAGATGCGGGGAGGAAACACTGCATCCTAATTTGGTCAAAGGACTTCTGTCTTCCCTGGAATCACCCTCCACGACAGAAGAGCCTTCATGCCCATCGGGATCCCTACTCACACATGCCAGTGAGCGCAGTCCTGCACTAAGGGAACTGCTGATAAATGGCACAGTGAGCTGAGGTCAGAGGATTAGCCTTCAAAGAGGCTCTGTCTGTCTGCTCTTGGTGGCACCGGCGGGGCTAATGACCTGCTTGAGGTCCCCGGCCTGGCGTTGGGCCGATGCAGCCTGAGCGGTCACACGGGCAGCTTGCTCTCTGTTCCTCTGCAACTTGGTCTGCAGCCCGGAGAGCCTGTCCTCCAGCACAGACGACTGCTTTGCTAAGTCCCACTCATTCTTGGTGTGCTTGGCTTTCTTTTCGGCCTGTTGTTGATGGAAAGACCAGAGAGGAGAAAGTTTCTTTAGGTAACAGACCACAAAAAGACAAATGATATAATTACCCCTCAGCAAGTAAGTGCGGTAGGAAGGGAGAAGGAATCATCCCTTCGCTTTTCCATTAAAAACAATATTGTAAGATAATATTTCAGACAAACACAAGGTCATAGAAGCAACTATGACACGTATCCATGGTGGCCGGGTTAAGAATAAAGCCCCACCAGCGAGCTAAGCTCTCCTCACACCCCCTCATTCCCCACAAAGGTAACCATTATCCTGAATCTAACGCTTGTCGTTCCACGTACTTCTAGTGCTTTTTTCTAGATCCCGCGCAGCGCGCCTACCGTGCGGTATTTTCTTAACTTTATACAAATATATGATGGCTGCATATTTCTGCAACTTGAATTTTAATTCAAAATTATGCTTGTACAGTTCTTCCTGGCTAATTTGCATAGCTCTTGTTTATTCAGTTTCAGCAATTTAAAGCATTCCATTGTTTGAGTATACAATTTATGTTTCTATTCTCCAGCGGATGTGGGTGGCTTCTCATTTTTCCTCCTTACAAATAATAATAAACATCTTATCTTCCTTTCTTCTTTCCGTGGCTCTATTTGTCCCATCTAGCAGTCAGATCTGACTGGTCATCTGTTAGCTCTTGTATCTTGCTCTTGGGTCATAATTTCAACACCTTCTTTGATTTTTGCAGGCATAACGAACATTCTGATTTTGTATTTTACATGGAGTACCTGTCTTATCCGCACTCTTGTTTCCTGTTTCTGGTGCCTCTTGCTCGAGGCAATTTGTTCTTTTATGTGTTCTGGGAGACATTTTTGAGGCTCAGTTTGAAGGTGCATTCCTCGGGAGGGGATTTCCACTGGCCTCTGGCAGGCATCTCGGGCGCTATCAGCCCACGACCACTTTAAGGCCCCACTGTTGTCGGGGCCACACAGGTAGTGTGAATGCTACCCTTGAACTCATGTAAGAGCCAGCCAGTGGTTAGCAATTCTTAGTGAAGACCTTCCTCCCCCACAGCAAGTGTCTATTGGCACTGCGCCTGCGCGTGCACACATGTGTGTGTTTGTGTGTGTGTGTGTGTGTGTAGCTGTGTGCACACACACGTGTGTGAGTCCACGCAGCAGTAGGGAGTAGCAGCTGAACATTTCACTGAGGATTTTGCCTTTCCAAGCGGGGGTCATATGCTCTCCTTGCGTGGGCTTTGTTTTCTGTCTCTGCTCATGGTGAGGATTAAAATCAACAGCTCGGGCGCCTGGGTGGCTCAATCATTAAGCATCTGCCTTCAGCTCAGGTCATGATCCCAGGGTCCTGGAATCGAGCCCTGCACTGGGCTCCTTGCTCTGGAGGAAGCCTGCTTCTCCCTCTCCCACTTCCCCTGCTTGTGTTCCCTCTCTTGCTGTGTCTCTCTCTGTCAAATAAATAAATAAAATCTTAAAAAAACAAAAAACCCCGACAGCTCTCCCACACCTCCGCCTGCCATCAGGTTCATGCTTTGTTATCTCTCTGGATTCATACTTCCCTGTCGTGGTTGGCCTCTGAAGATTTCCTCCATCTCTTTCTAATTCAGGTATGTATTAAATTAAAAAAATATATATATCCCAGACAACATTTTGGGTATTTTTCTATTAGGAGGGTTCCACAGGAGCCCTGGCCTACCATATTTATAGGGGGCAGGGGGAACTCCAAAAACCTTCTTGTTCCTTTGGACGTATTTTTTTTTAAAGAGCACAAATCTACAGCCTTTCTGTAAAGGACCAGACAGTAAATGTTTTATGCTCTGTGGCCCATGAAGTCTCTATTGTAACCACTCAGCTCTGTGTTACTATGGTGCAAAAGCAGGCACAGACAATACGGGGCTGGATTCCAATAAAACTTTGTGATTTTGGATAAAAAACAAAATAAAAAAACAAAAACAGTATGCCGATTTGACCCACAGGCTGTATTTTGCCATCCCCTGTTCTAGCATATATGCCTCAAATGGGAAAACCTAGAGGCCTTCTTTGTTTTTTTGGGGGGGGGGTTGCTACCCTATATTTGCAACCTGTTCAAGTCTAACCTCTTTATTTCCTGGTGCACTACTTCCTGTTCTGTCCCTTTCTGCTTTTCTTTTCAAAACACGTGTATTTAGATCTGTACAACCCAGCTGAAAAACAGAGACTGGGAGCTGGCATTCTAGGGGGAAAGGGAAGGACCGGAGGACGGAGCCTTGGAGGAAGACATGTCACACAGCTTGGAACTAGGTCCTATCCTGTCCTCCCACTGCCAGACTTCCTCTCCCAGATCCATAGTGTGGGTTAAACCAGGCCTGGCTCCCACCAAGCTCTGGATGGAACACTATCTTTTGCGTGAGATATCCTTTCAGTCCTAAGATACTCGGATGAGATTTCATGCCAAACCTGCCAGTTACAAAAACCTGGCAACAATGAACTTTATTTCTTTGCCTTGTGAGCTCTAGTAACTCTATTGCTTTCCTTGGAATCAGAAGGGATAAACCCCTGCCTCAAATATACCTTTAATTAGCTGTGTGACCTTAGGCAAGTCACTTAACCTCTTTGAGTCTCTGTTTCCTCATTTACAAGCTGGTAGTAGCACCTGCTTCGTCCCCAAGGAGGGGTCAGCCTGATGCCGTAAGAACTCCGTTGAACATCAGTTAAATGCATCACACCACCCCCCCCTTTCATTTTGTCCTATAATCATCCCATCAGGCAGGTCAGGCAAGCATGACATTGGCACACGTCAAAACCAGGCTGTCTCCCCATTCAAAGTCTTTTTCAGTTTGTTTCCAAAAAGATAAATACCTGTAGTGTGCTCTCTTTAATTTTCTTGATCTCCGCCATCAGCTGTGTAATGGTAGAGTTTACCCATCCTTGGGTGACTTGAACTTGTTGCAACTCATTCAGCGTTTTGTCAAGGTTTAATAGAACATTTGCTGCTTTTCTAAGGTAGGATATTAACGTGTCAGATTAGATAAATACACAATTATTCATTTGTTTCACCTTGGGAGTCCCTTTGGCTCTGCGAAAAACTTAGCTGAATTATTTATAAAGCAAATTTAAATTGCTCTTATGCAAGGCCAAATCCTGAAATCTTTATTTTGAGAAATAGGTAGGTTGAAATGCCAATAACAACACATATATATGCATATCAAGTAGAGACAGGTGTGAAAATCAAAGATACAGGTCTTGTTTATTTTTAATCTGTCATAACGAGAGAGGCTCGAGGACCATCACCGGCGAGTTTTGAACAGAATAACTATGCTCAGCCAGTTCCCGTTCCCTAATTTCTCACACTTCAGCCACACTCTAAATCCTCACCACAGTGGGGGTGGGAGAGTTAAGGGGCCCCACAGACAGCAAAGAGAACTAAAAGCCCTCCTTTTCCAGGCTGTGTTTATTCAGGTTTATTTAAGCTCCACTGACATTCTAGCTGCCAGGGGCCCCGTCGGAGGTTAAAATCACAAGCATTCCAAGTGATTGTCTATTTTACAGAAATCAGCTCACCTCAAGTCCACACTCCCCAGATACTTGGATCTGTGGGCTCAAGACCACCTTTGGAGGAATGTGCCAAGTGAGCGAACTATCAGATAGACCTTTGCAGAGGCATAATTAGAAATGTGCGTGGAAGGGAAAACCAGCTAAACTGCAAAACATCCCCTGCCCCATGCAGCCCTAACTCTCCTCCCAGTGGAGTCTCTCTATTTTTTAAAAAGGGTCTTTTTTTTTTTTTTTAAAGAGCTGTTTTAGATTCGTAGCAAAAATGAGCAGAAGGTGCAGAGAGTTCCCTGTACCCCCTGCCCCCCGACACTCACAGCCTCTCCAGTTATCAACATCCCTGCCAGAGGCAGACATTTGTTAGCACTGATGAACCTACATCGACACATCACAGACACCGAAGTCCAGAGTGTACACTGGGGTTCACTCTTGGTGCTGCCCATTCTGTGAGTCTGGACAAATGTGTAATGACATGCAGTCATCGTTCCTGTATCACACAGAGTATTTTTACTGCCCTCAAAGTTCTCTCTGCTCCACCAATTCATCCCTCCCCTCAGCCCCTGGCAACTACTGATCTTTTTCACTGTGTCCACGGCTTTGCCTTTTCCAGAATATTCTATAGGTGAACCACACAATAGGTAGGCTTCCCCTTTCTTTACTTCTTTTCCTTACAGGTCCATAAGGGGTTCAGGAGCCTTCCTTTCTCATAACATCCCCCACCATATCTTCATATTTAGTCTTCTTCCTTTAAATTTTCAATGTAACTACTTTTAGAGTAAATTGAGAAAATATCTAAAAATAGAAAAAGAAAAAGAAGCAGAAGTGGAAGAAAAAGAGGAGGAAGAGGAAGGGAAAGAAGAGAAGGAAGAACAGGAGGAGGAGGAGGGAGAGGAGGAGGCAGCAGCACAGAAAGAGCAAAAAAAAGACATTATCAGGAAGGGAAAAATGTACCATTAACCGTATCACCTTATAAGATATCAGCACATTCTAGCATTTTTGTTCTACAATTTTTTTCTTTCCACGACGGAGACCGTCTTCTTTATATACTGTTACCTTGTTTTTAAAAACATCAACAATCCCTGCATGTTACAAAGAACCTTTCCTCAGCATCATTTTTAACAGCTGTGTGACCGTACTGCACTTACTTATTCTTCCTGATTGTAAGTACCAAAGCTGGAAGGGGTTGGGCTCATGGGGAAGTCTGGCACACTTCAATTATCCAAGTGGCAGGGGACATGGAGAAGGCAGGTCAGCCCTCAACTGTTGGGCGTCCTGACACGACGGCATTGCCACTACCCAGCTGACCCCACCTAAAACCTAAAGCACCAAGATGCCTTTTCCGTTGGCTTGGCTAAGTTGGCAAGAACAAAAGGAAGCATGAGTTAATGGACTCCGTGTACCGTATCTGTAGTTTTACTCCCAGGTTAGTCATGAGGCGCTATCTTTGTTTCTTCTATTCCTTGCTGTCATATATTTTTAGTGTAGTCTTTAAAAAAAAAAAATTTAGATCTTCCAAGTACTGTCTATTATGGTAAATGTAGAAAGCATCAGACATAGGTCAGCAAGAAAGGGAAAAGACACCCATATTCCCACCACCTGTTAAGATATTGGCAGACAGCTAGTTTATGGCACGGATTGGTATAAAGACTAATAGGTCACTGCAAAGGTATTCCAAGTCTGTAGCAAGTGGGAAACAAGCATTCCTGCCCACTGCCTCCCAATTCCCCAGCTTCCCGAGGCTCCTGCAAGCAGCTTAGCTCTCACCTTGGGCACTAACCTACTGGACAGTAATTTCATTTGAATGTTAAGTAGCTCCTCACACAGTTGGCCTTTTAGCAGCTGTTCTGGGCAAGCAAGATGAGAACATGAATACTATACTCACTCAGCATCTTCTGCCTTCACCAAAACCTCCTGGGCTTCCTTGGCTGCATTATGTAGCCTGTCTTCATCTGCTCCATCGTCCTCACAGAGCAGCATCAGCTTCTGCACTTTGTCAAGTTCATGGGTTAGATTCTGCGATGTCATGGGTAGATGGACATCAAGTACGCGATTTGCGACCTTCTCTATATCCTCCGGAGGCACGTTTTCCTCTTAAATAAGAAGGTGGTTTTAGGTCATCGCGTCTCCTTATTAAACTGTATCTTGTAAATACAACCCCAATGAACTCGAAGTCAAAAGTACATGCAGCTGATTATGTGTCCCTGGGACACAGGGATTAGACTGTCTACATCCCGTAGATTCTTCTTCATCCCCAGTTTTCCCTTCTCTCTGAAAGAAGCACCATTCATGTAGTGTTGAATACATGCTGCACAAATGGTTGCTGGAAAACTGAAAACCTACAGGCTTGCGATGTTGTGTATGTTTTGCGAAACATCCTCCTGCGAACCAGTTAAGTCCTGGTTCAAAAGCAAGTACAACGGTTAGATGCCTGTCACCAAGATTTGAATACGAATGAATGAGACATGGGGAAGCACCAGGTCTGGACCCAATAAAACTTGATTCTAATCCTCTGTGACATCAGAAAGGCTCCCAGTTGTTGCTTGGGACAACTCTAACTGACGCTATCACTCAAAGTCCTATTTCGAGAAGGGAACTCGACAATAGAGAGTTAAGACCCGGATGAGTAATGGGTTATCTGGAAACTGTTAAATATACCACTGCCCTGCTCTTCAGGAAAACAGCATCAGCCTTCCCTGAGAACGGAAGCAGCAGATGGACTGTTAGGGTCTGGGATGCTAACACTTTGTGTCGCTCTGGCTCCTTACGGAGGCATAATGCTGAATCCCTTGCGGGAAGTTGGAGATCTAGTCCTCAAGGGGCTGACCATGCAGTGGGGGAAGAAAAGCCATTCCATTTCAATATTAATAACATAAGAACAGAGATGATACACAGAAGACAAAGTGATACGGGATCCAGAGGGCGGAGAAAATATTTCAAGAAGAACCTCCAAAAGGCACATACGTTGAGGCTGGAGGACAGCAGAGTTTGTACCTATGGGAGTGGGGTAAAGGCAGGGGTAAAGGCATTCCAAGCTGAGCAAAACTCAGACACCAAAGTTGGCTGCAGCAAGAAGCCGTCCTCGGATCACTGCTGGCGGCAGAGAGTGGAGTCGCAGTGCGGGGCTGCACGTCCCGAAAGGCTGGGGGCAGAGCCCAGGAGCCTTGACAGGGGAGGCTGAGGAACTTGGAATTTCTTCAGGAGGGAGCGGGCACCACAGACACCTTCCAGCATTTGACAGACATGACATGAGTCTATATCCCTTTGGTAATCATTTTGTTCTAGCTTTTTATTTAAAATAAAAGGACTATTTTACTTCCTGTCATGTTTTTGGAAAAAAAAAAAGTAATGAGATTATTTTGTGTGTGAGTAAATCACTCTCATGATTGAAATAGCATGTACTGTACTCAGAAGTTGGCTCTTGAAAGAAAGAGTACTTCCTTTTATTAAAAAAGTTCTAATAAAAAGTAACTTTAAGTTGGCCCCATATTCATCATCAAACATTTACTGGCATTTGTTATGATATCGTAAATTCAAAATTTTGATACGGGCCTTGTAGGAGAAGTGGCAGCTAACTTTGTCCATGGGGAATTTCAGACCACAAGGAAAATATAAAGATGGTCAAGATGAGCAGAAGAGTGCAGCCACCATACAATTTAATAACACTTGGATTTGGGCTTCATGGAAAGGATAGAGGAAGAAAAATTGGTGAGATGAGGGTACTGCTTCCTGGGCACCAAGGGTCTTGGGACCCAGATCAGAGGTGTTTCTTTTACAGAATAGGATTTTTCCCTTTGCCTAGTCTAATGTTTGTTGTAATAATCTGGAGTTTTTTTTTTTTTTTTAATTCATTGGGGTAATTAAACTTTTTTAAAAATTAGAGATATATTGGGGCGCCTGGGTGGCTCAGTGGGTTAAAGCCTCTGCCTTCGGCTCAGGTCATGATCCCAGGGTCCTGGGATCGAGCCCCGCATTGGGCTCTCTGTTCAGCGGGGAGCCTTCTTCCCCACCCCCATCTCTGTCTGCCTCTGCCTACTTATGATCTCTCTCTCTCTGTCAAATAAATAAATAAAATCTTAAAAAAAAAATTAGAGATATATTCAGCAGCAATGCCAATAAGACCAGTAAGGGAATAGTCTCCATGACCAATGGCATGAGGTGGAAAGCAGCAGACCTTGCCTTCTGAACCATCAGTTGGGGCCCAGAAGCATATGGTGCCATTTTGCATGACTGGTCTGGCAATTTGGTTTTGGTTTGGTTTCTGTGCCTCAACTGACCTATATCTGCAGAAATAGCTAATGTGTTCCTTAAACCAACCAGTTCCTAGATCTGTGTCTAATCAACACCAATCCATCCAGCTAACACACTGAAAATTTGCTTTTGAACAAACAAAATGTCCAGTAGACCGATCTCATCCCATTCATTTTTACTGATTATTTTGGTCATTTTTACAGATGACTTGCGCTGCCTCATTTTATTCTTATTTCACAAATCAGGACTTGGGCTGAGTTCATATAGTATCTAGAAACATGGAGATAGAAAAAGCAATTGGCCATAGGAGTCTCTTACTACTATTAAACAGATTCACAAAGTGGTTTTAACGATGGTAACAGACATCCCAGTTGTCAGCTGATTCATGTGAGGAGCATTAAGTTATTGAATCTGGGAGATGGTGATGGAGAAGAAAACCTCTTATGATTTACTCCATATACGGTCATACCCAAGCTGGATTATTTGCAGAGAGGGAAGTTTCAGGTCAATTTCCAGCTGTACTATTTCATTTTTATCTTCAACTACTAAATCTCTGTAATTTAAAATAAACTTCTTAAAAAATAAAAGTGAACTTCTACAGTAAGGCACAATGAGGGATAATAGCATCATAATTATAATAATAAATGGATCAAATTATTCCTTTCAGTCGATCACAGAGAACCAATAGGAAACTTGGAAAATAATCTATAATAGTTAAAAACTGATATTTTAGATACCACCTCCCTATAGTATTTGGTATACTAACCGAAATCTGGTTTGCTTTGATCTTACACATTCTGTCAGCAGAGAAAATCATGGAATCATAACATTAAGAAATCTGATAGAATCATCATGTTAGACTTTTTTTCTTAAAACAAAAAACAACAACCCACTTTAAGCACCCACTTCATTTGTTTGAAATTTTAACTAAATTCTAGGACTTTTTACTAAATTGATCTTGTACAGATAGCCATATATTTTTTGATAGAATTAATATTTGGGAATTATTTTCATTAAGAAATTTTATATCAAAGGGTACATCATGTTTCTGATTTAGGCATTTCATTTCCACTTAATGTAATTTGAACTCAGTTATGATGTTTGAGTATATATTTAAAAACAAAAAACAAAGAAAAAGAAACAAAACTAGTCCCAATATATTTTTCTAATTACCTGACAAAAATGTTTTCAGTTTTTTGATTAAGAGATTCATTTTCTCTTCTTCAGATTCACTTTGATTTTTCATATTTCTCAGTTTCTCATTTAGCTGTAAGACACTGTTTTTGGAGATTTCTGCTAGTTTACTTACATTTTTGAGCTGGGATAAGAAAAAAATAACAATGAGGAAAACACAACAATTAGGCACATTGTGTGATGTTTAATTACCTAGTTGGACCAAAGGAAACTCACTAAAAACAAAATAGGAACATAGAGATTAAATAAAAGCTTCATTTTAAGGGATTTCTCTATAAGGTGATGTTATTTGTTTTCATTATCATGTTTGTTTAGTGTGAATTTATCTTGTGGTGTCTGGCCGGCTCATTTGGTAGAGCAAGTGACTCTAGATCTTGGGGTTGTGAGTTTGAGCCCCATGTTGTGTGTAGAGATTACTTAAAAAATAAAATCTGGGGACGCCTGGGTGGCTCAGTTGGTTAAGCAGCTGTCTTCAGCTCAGGTCATGATCCCAGGGTTCTGGGATCGAGTCCCACATCGGGCTCCTTGCTCGGCAGGGAGCCTGCTTCTCCCTCTGCCTCTGCTGCTCCTCTCCCTACTGCTCATGCTCTCTGTCACCCACTCTCTCTCAAATAAATAAATACAATCTTTAAAAAAAAATAAAAATAAAATCTGTAAAAAAATAATGTGAATATATCTCTTCAAACACTTAGTGATCAAAATTATTTGGAAACCATGTTGACCTAGTGCTAATGACTTTTCCTGGTACAAATGTAAAACAAAAATTCTGTTTTAATGAGACTTTAGCATTCTATAATGTCAGCAAATTACTTGGGACTACTTACAGTGGTCATAATGTTTAATAAGTTAAGAGCATTTTCTTTTATGTAAATTAAAATAATTACTCTTCTTGACATTCTTCAAATTGAAAAAATGTACTTACTCTGAAAGCTAAAAAGAAAGCATTCCTCCTTTTAATAAACGAGTTTGAACTCAGAGCAGGCTACAAAGATAAATTCCAAACCTCCTGTACACTTGGTGGAGGAATGATAAGTCTAAAAGTCTTGCCCTCTAGAAGTGCAAAGTTTTAATTATGTGATTTGAGAAAACTCCTGAGCTTTTCTTGACATTCCAACAAATTAGAGAAAGAGGGGAAAAAAAAAAAAAACACCCAGAAAGCAATAGGGGCACATCAGCAACAAGTTGAGCTGTATGGAATAAATTAATTGTGACAGAAGTAGGGCTAATTAGGATCAAACACAATTAGGAAAAAAAGAATCTCCCTTTATTTCCTCACAAAAGGAGTCAGCCTAATTTGAGCCATACGGATTTTTTGGAAAAGGATTTAGTTGCATTCATTGGAAATGATGAAACGAAAAAAATATTTACATGATGAAAAATATGTATCTTCATTTTTTTTGAGAGTTGTCCCTTAATTTTCCTAGAACTTTGAAATCTAAA